>NW_015660878.1:104000-109255 GCF_001515625.1 Sinocyclocheilus rhinocerous | reverse complement strand
AGTCAACTGAAGTTGGGCTAAGGTTGTTGTGCTGTGGGATGCAATGTTTCCCATACATTAATTTATTTGTCATACATTAATTTATTTGCCTGTCACAATATCAAAACTGACCGCTACATATAGATTTATTCAATCCGACTGTCTTCAGAAAATTTTGGATGTCATTTCCATTTCATCTTGCCTGTAGTGTCTGTTAAAGCAGCATTTGTGAGCTCAGCGCTGCTTTGTGTACAGATGTCACTGGGGAAACCTCTATTTCTGCCGCTCCAAAAGCGCCTCCTGCTGGCAGAGAACGAATTTGGACAAGCACACACACACATACACACACACACACACACACACACACATAGATAGATAGATAGATAGATATATATAATACAAGACACATTCTGTTCCCAAAGCAGTGAATCAGCATGTGTGTTAGAGAAGTGTACACATAATTGTGTGATTCCAGATAACTGGGTCAGAAAAATTCCCCAAGGCCATGTGGAAGGTCTTAGAGAGAATGAGCTATGACGGTCCAGCCTTTGGTCATGGACATGGAAAATAAAAAATGTGTGTTTCGCACACACTTAACCGTTTCTTTCATACTTGATTAGAATCTCACCCAAGGGCGTCTGTGTTTAATGACAGTACACTGAATCGGTGGCAGGGTCCCGTAATAGGCAGAATAAAAGGGTCCAAGGTAAATGGGTTCTTTGACATGCCGTGTGAATTCTCACCAGGCTAAATCGCCTAAGATGTTATCGTTTGTGTGGCATAATTATTTATTTTTTCAATTTACATTTAGATTTGATGTCGGCTCAACAGGTATGTCAGATTTTTGTAAGATTAAAAGATTTATATAAAAGACCCACTTGAGTGCAAAGGCCGATTTAGAAAAAAATGAAATAAATGAACAGTTTTTCGTGAAAACATCTTCTGCTGAACTGGTAAAAATCCAAAAGTGCACAGAATTGTCTCATTAAAACTTGTTGATTTTAACCTATAACCTTTTGTATCTTATTGCTGTGTGTTTTTAGAACACCTTGGTGAGGTCAATTTTATTTGATTTTATTATTAAACTGTTGCTATTTCACATCACCGTTTCTAAGATAAGGTTTCAAACCATGGAAGCTAAAGGATAAAAGCAGAGATTTGTAATAATAACACCAGAATGATGTAACTTTCAGAAAGGATCATGGTCTGTCGTGTAATTGTCCAATCGATGCCACTGGCCATACACCGACTGTCTTAATTTGACGTTTCATTGGTTTTGCTGCATGGACGGAATTAAACGCTGAGACTATCAGCTATCACTGAGAGGACGGTTTTAGATGAAGCGAGAAAGAAATTGACAAAATGTTGGTTGTACGTGCAAACTATTTTTGACATCTGTAATTGGTGTAAAATTTAGCTGGAAGGCACAGATTTACATATAACCCATTTGGTCCCATTCATACTTCATTAGGCTTTCCCGAGCAAAAGGCGGGCAAGCCAACAGCCAGGTCCCAATGAATGAATCGACCAGACTATGAGAGGTAATCTGGGGCATCTCAGTTTCATTTTACATCATGCTGCATTGAATACAGGTTCACTCACATGCACAAAGACCATATCGTGCATAGAGGCTCTCTAATTTTAAAAGACAATCTCAAATGGTCCACAGGGATTGCGTTGCACAGCTCTACCAGTTGAGTGTTAGTCTCATTTTGGACATTTTGTCCTCAGGGAGTTTATTTGACTGTTCCGCAGGTGTATTTTAAAGGACAATACACTGTGGACTTTTTCACACATTTCAGTGTGTGTGTGTGTGTGCGTGTGTTAATTTATTTTAGTGTTTATTTGTATATTATTTATGTATTTATTTCAATTACATTTTTATTTAAATGTGTTTTATTTAAAGGTTTATTTGTTTAATTTCAATCATTATTTATTTATTTGTGTTTTTTACTGTTTTATTGTTATTTATTTGTTTACATTTTTAAACGCATTTATTTATTTAAATGATAATATGTATTTATTTAAACAATTATTCAAAATATTTATTTCATTTAAATGTTGATTGGTTTTATTACTATTTATTTAGCATTTAAACAATTTAATTAAATAATTGTTTTATTTAAATAATTATCAGTTTATTGTTTATTTATTTATTGAAACAATTATTCAAACAGTTTATTTTATTTAAATATTATTAATTTAAAAAAATGTTTTTAATTTATTAATATTTTTGTTGCTGTTTTTATATACTGTTTTTTTATTTTGTATTTTTTGCCATTTTAGATTATATTTTAAAGGGATCAAATCATGAAAAATGAAATCTATACTGTAGGCTTTAATGACGCCACTTAAACGAATGAAGTGACCCATGCACACATTTTCTTGCACACAAACGCAAACATAAAAGTCCCTTTAATTTCTATAATGTCGATGAAATTGGATTTTACAGCTTGTTCTGGTGGGATTGTATTTTTGATGGTTTTCCTGCTGCCTTTCGTGATACCCCAAGTCATCTCATCTTGTCACTTCTTTAAGAATAGATGGTTTGTCACTTTGCCCTTTGCTTCGTGTTCGATACTGCATTTATTTCTGCATTCAGGTGTCCTTTGTCTGATAAGACGAGACCATGG
This sequence comes from Sinocyclocheilus rhinocerous, assembly GCF_001515625.1. Taxonomy (NCBI): domain Eukaryota; kingdom Metazoa; phylum Chordata; class Actinopteri; order Cypriniformes; family Cyprinidae; genus Sinocyclocheilus; species Sinocyclocheilus rhinocerous. The sequence goes on along the minus strand of NW_015660878.1, from coordinate 106,643 downwards.
ATCACATGTTACAAATTCCTCCCTAGTCACATCCAACACAAAAGCAACCTTTCACAGAAGCCCTCTCCATTTCCCTTAGCTGCAGATAAGGCAGTCATCCATACATTCGGCTCTGAAGCCGACTGACTTCTGCTATTAGAAACTCTACACTGCAGACCCAATGCAGTTGTAGCCATCTGGACTGATAAGACCATTCAAGAGGCCCAAAAGAAAGTCAGGACCCACCACAGGTCACTAGATAGATAATCTCACTTCCTCACAATTTCCCTCTTACTACAGGATTGTCTTGGCTTTAGTTTGGGAAGCGAGAGCATAATTGTCTCTTTTCTTGTTGGGCTGGTGGCCAAACTTCTAAAAACACTGAGGACAATTACATTGGAGTGTTACACGCTCTCAACCATTTTGTGCTAAGATGACATTCGCGTTATCATAGTTTTATTCTTAATTGTAAGCTAATAAAAGAGAGGTTCAAAAGCAAAGACGAGGTGATGCAAGGAGATCAAAGGAAAAGAAAAATCAGTTTAGAGCACAAATAAAAGGTTGAAAAAAAAGTTAGGTTGCTGTTGAAACATTTGTACTGAAAAGGATTTTATGTAACTCATCCACTATATTCAAAGTCTTCTGAAGTCATACGATAGCTAAGAGTGATAACATTTAAAGGGACAGTCCACCAAAAATGAAAATAATGTCATTTACGCACCTTCATATTTTTCCAAACCCGTATGACTGACTTTCTTCTGCAGAACATAAAGATATTTTGAAGAATGTTACCAATCGGTTTCAGGTTCCATTGACTCTAGTGTTCATTTTGTCAGCCCTTTTTAATTTAGTCTTAGTCTTAGTCCTGTGTCAAATGTACTTTTTAGTTATCATATTTATTCAACCTTGTCCTTGTTTTTGTTTAATCAAGTTTTAGTCAACTAAATTATATATATTCCTAATAGTAATTCCAATAATTCCAAATTGCAATAATGCTGCTCTATTAAAACAACAGTGGTTGAGTAAGTGCATTTATTCAGGAATCACAATCACAAACAAAATAGTCGCGATCTCATGACAGAACAGACATCTCACATGGAGATCGGTAAACTTCAGCTTACTTGTTTGTCGGTGTTTTCAGATCGTCGTTGGCGCTTCCGTAAAGAAGAGTGAGCCCGAGTGCAAGTGCATGGTTGCCAGATTGTAAAAATTAAGCCAACCAACAGACAGAAAATATATCCTTTTAACAGAGAAGCTTTGATGTGGGGATTTGAGCTCTTGATACCTGGCAACTTCACACATGAAAGCTCTCATAGTAGAGGCATGTACAGCAGTCCAAAATAATATTTTGTCTTCTTTTTTTGACAAAAATACAAAGAGATTTTGGTATAGTTTATATATTTTAAAATACATTTTAGTCTTGTCTTTAATTGTCAACAATATTGCATGCTGATATAGTCACAGTTATCCTTTATTGAGCTTATTGTTGTCTTGTTTTAGTCAAGGGAAGAAAGTGTGTCAATGAACATTTTTCGTCATAGTTTTCATTAACAAAATGACCACTAATTGACTCAAAAAATAAAATGGAAGTCAATGGGAACGGTGAGTTGAACTGAATCAGTTCAGTCTGATTCATGAACAAAATATTCAGACAGGTCATCAGGGAACACAGCTTCAATTCAGTCTGTTCCTCACACAAAGCTTTCGTGTCTTTAGAAAATTTGAAATATAGTATTTGAGTCTTATGGACAACTATTATGATACTTGTTTTAGAGCTTGAACGCTCTAACGATCATTCGCTTGAATCTTATAATATATATCATTCAAATTCCAAGCAAGTAAGAAAATTGTATGGGTTTAAAAGGACACGGGGTGAGTAAATTATAACAAAATGTTCATTCTTGGGTGAACTTTTCCTTTAAGAGCAGAAATAAAAGGCTGAGATGAAGGGGTAAGTAGCAGTAGAAAAGTCATTGGCTTTATTAAATCTTCTAGGAGCAGGGCGGACGTTTAAGGTAATGGGATATTCAAAGTCTTCTGAAGTCATACGATAGCTAAGAGTGATAACATTTAAAGGGACAGTCCACCAAAAATGAAAATAATGTCATTTACGCACCTTCATATTTTTCCAAACCCGTATGACTGACTTTCTTCTGCAGAACATAAAGATATTTTGAAGAATGTTACCAATCGGTTTCAGGTTCCATTGACTCTAGTGTTCATTTTGTCAGCCCTTTTTAATTTAGTCTTAGTCTTAGTCCTGTGTCAAATGTACTTTTTAGTTATCATATTTATTCAACCTTGTCCTTGTTTTTGTTTAATCAAGTTTTAGTCAACTAAATGTCTGAGCATTTTAGTCGATGCAAACTTTGTCACATTTTCGTCATGTTCTATAATGGTTAAACTGATAAAAAATTATTTTATGCTCAAAATTATAATCGCAATGAATGTTGTCCTTTGAGAAATTTATTTAGCACTTTCACCAGTAAGCACAAATCATGTGGACTCATACACATGGTTTATTTTACCTCATCTATAGTGTACTGATTTATTATAGGCTATTTAATATATAAATTAATATCAAAGACTTAGATATGCACTCTCTCTGTCTAAATTATGAAAAATGTTAAAAACAAGCAAAAAAATATTTATTCCTAATATATA
>NW_015660878.1:98478-103965 GCF_001515625.1 Sinocyclocheilus rhinocerous | reverse complement strand
AGGGGTAAGTAGCAGTAGAAAAGTCATTGGCTTTATTAAATCTTCTAGGAGCAGGGCGGACGTTTAAGGTAATGGGAAAGAGTCTCGTGCCCTCAAAAGCAGACAAAGAATGACATTTCATTGTATATTAGCAGCTGCTGTCCCATCATGTCTATTATACATGTCTGTCATCATTAGCACATCCGTATGAAAAGAGCTGTCTGCAGATATTACAGTGCCGCCCACCTCAAACAGGACTGACATGATAGATTTACACTATGAGTATTGGAATAGAAAAACTCATTATCCTTGTCTACATTACAAAAAACGAGAGATAGTTTAGTTTATAAAACATTTTCATCCAGAAAAGATGATGCTTTTAGAGAAGACCAGTGGAAGAAGAAAAAAAAACATTATTAAATGTCTGTATTATTGCATTGCTGGCAATTTTGGGTTTAATTCTGTGGCGCCGCAGCATCTGTGTATTTCATTGATATTCATTCATCATTATATGCCCAGCAAAGGAGAGAGACAGACAGACGCTGAGAGGGTAAGGCTCCCACTGGAGCTCTCCCACGAACCTCCTAAGCGATTGTGTCATAGCCAAACCATTTATCTTCTTAATGTCGTAATGACGGACAAAAATATAGATTTATCTGCCTTAATCTGCCTGAGTCCTTAATTAATTGAATTTTTATGTGTTTGTTACTTATCCTGTTTGACAGTGACCACATCATAAAATATATTGGAACCAGAGAGAAGTGGATAATTGTGTTTTATTTTTTGCTTTTATTTGACAGAGCAGAATTGGACAACATATTACTGCTACAGAGACTTTTATTGTATTGTATTTTAAGGATATACTGTTTGTTTTTGAACCTCAAAACCACTTTGAAATAACATTCTTGTGTAAATATATGAAATGCTATCCAAAGCATCTGAAAATAATTTAAAAGTTTTAAAGTTTAAAGTTAAAAAAAGGGGTTTCAACAATAATAATAATAATTATTAATGTAAATGTTAATGTAAATATTAATATTATTATTATAAATATGGCTCTCACGCTTAAAATGTTTAAGCTTAAAGGAGTATTCTTGGTTAATATTATTATTAATATAATATTAATTATGCATTATTTCCTATTTTTTCTTTTCTTTTGTTCTTCTTATTCAACCCACAATATTTTGTTAAGTTTTAAATCTTTTGACTGCCATGTAAATATTAATATTGTTAATATAGCTTACATGCTTAAAACAACATTTTTAAACGTAAAGGAATATTCTGAGCTAATATTATTCATATTAATTAAGCATTTCTTCTTCTGCTGCTTCTTGTGCTGCTTCTTCTTCAGCAACCCAGAATATACTTATATTAAGCAGGAGTGGCGTATTGCTAATATTAATAGCTATTATTATTATTATTATTACCACCCAGAAAATTCCTGGATGGCCAGTCCATCACAGGGGTTTTAAATCTTTTCTGTTTTGTTTTGTTTTGTTTTGTTTTGTTTTGCCAGTACTTCAAAATGATATGTACAGCGGAGAGCCCTGGCTGAAATGTTGCTTTAGTGTCGTCCTTACCAATCTCTAGAGTAAATGTTCAGAAGTCATAGTGCTGCGGTGGAGGTCTTATGACCACAGAAAGTGAAGTCCATTCCCTTGAGAAAGTACCTCACTTTGTAAAGGGTTACAAATGCCCGGTCCTTCAGAAACGTCTCTCCTGAGCAGAAGGGCGCGCAGACACCTGGCTCCATTTTGCCGCCGAGGTCTGATGACTTTTATCCTGGCTCTGTGAGCGACTCTATCCATCACGGCAAATTTTATCTCCTGTAACCATCCCTCGTTTCTCAGCCTGTCTGGGGTCTAATGGAAGAGAACAGAGATGGATTGGGAGGTGGGATGACGACGGCTTTGGGACACGGCCCTTTGAGAATACCCCCTACCATTGGCGGGTGATGTGTTTTGTAATTTTGCCTATTAATTATTATTGTGCTTTTGATTGCTCTCTTTATCTTTTATCGGTGGAACGTGAGTCAGTCAAAGCCCTTGTTCTTGTGCTGTTGTGGTCATCCGACGCAGTATGTTTCAGGGGTTAATGTGTGTATGATGCTCAATTATCTGTCCTCACTTGTTGTCGATCAAAGGGTTGTCGTCAGACATGCAATTAAATTAGATGGTTAATTCGATTCTGAGCTTGTTTTTGTGGTTTAAAGGCCAGTGAAGCATGTAATGATACTTGATAAAGTAGTGTGTTTACCATACTGGACACTTAGCCAGAGATGCACCGTTTGCAATTATCAGCTTTGCTTTAATTGGCTACTAAAGTGTAGTTGAGCGTGGGGTAAGATAAAAAAAGGGCCAAGTATTTTATTGCATTGCATTGCATTTTTTTGCATGTCAAAAGTATATTTTATCATTTAAAATTATTATTATTATTAAAATAATGCAAATAAAACTTTAGGGAACTAACATAATAAAAAAAAACATCTTCGTTAAAATAAACTTTGATAAAATAAACCTTAACTGAATTAAAATAAAATCTGAAGAATTTATAAATAATGTATTAAAAATAGACATATTTAAACAATGAATAAAAATAACAAAAACACACATAACAAAATGACTAAAACATTAACTAAAATTTTATTGAAAACGACATTTAAAATTTAAAATAATAATAAAATATCAATAAATTAAAATTCATAATATATGTTAATAAAAACTATAATAATATCTCAATGATGCTAAAATAATGCTGCTATACTTAATATTAAACCTTTTCTTCTCTGGTTTATGGAAATATGTAGTCATATGTATTTTTTTTTTGTTGTTGTTGTAGAGATTTATTTTCTACAAATTTCAGAAGATAGCAGATGTCCTGAAAATAATAAGGATCATTATTTTCATATATTTTTCGATTTCATTTCTCTGTGCAGCAATTTAAGTCAAAATTGAGCTTACCCCACTCAGACTTACTAAAGCAAATAACGACTGTCCTGTAATTTAGGGCCTTGAATTTGTTATTTGAAATTACAATCTCGTCATCATCTGCCCACAGAAAACTGAAGAAAACAAAAATGAATTATTTCCACTTCAGTTAGATGTTTTCTGGTGGAACGCATTGTCCTTTTTTTTTATATCTCTTTCTCTGCATCACATGTGCCTCACACTGAACCTACGAGTGGTTGCTAGTAATGTTTTCTATTTTTACTAGCCTCCAGTGATTCATAGTGCTATTTAGGGACATTCACCCTTTATATTACAGTACAGGCTGTTATTTTGCACTTCATTATGTCCTAACCTTAATTGTGGTGTTTTTAAAGCAATCAATAAACCCCTGGAATTAGATCCGTTATCCCAAATACAGCACTTCGCAGCTGTTTTGCCCTCCGGGTCGGTTTGGACTAGTCTGAACCACAGTCTGAATAGACACTCGTTCAGTTTTATGTTATCAGGCTCATATGTGGTCAGCGTTGTCCGCTTTGTTTTTGTTGGGAATCGTAGTGAATCGATTGACTGAAATGACGTTGTGATTGACAGGAGCTTATTGACTCATTGCGCACATGCTTTAAACAGGTTCACTTCTATAGTCGTCTACACACGGTTAGGAATCAATGGCAGCTGGGTCAGAAAACAACATGCCCTTCTAGTGCATTAACGGGTTGCTAATTAACTGATGCTTTTATCTGCCAAATCCATGAATCCTTTGAAGGGAAAGTGCAGTTAAATTCCCGTGAATGTGCATTTACTGCCTCCATTGATGGAAAAGGTTGTATTGGGTAAGAGTAACCTTTTTTCTGAGGCTATTAGGCTAACCGCGATGCTTTTTGCTACTTTAGTATCTGAACCCTGAAGAGACTTTGACAACTTTGGTTTGCTTTGTTGAAATAGGTTTCATCATTTAATGTGATTTTCTGAGAATTTTGCTCTTATTTCTCCAGAGAAAAACTGCTCTTTTGTATCATGCTTTTTTTCTTGAAAATCATTTAGATGATTCTCTTCTGCCGGATGCAACTGGTAGGTCATTAGATGCAGTGCCACTGCAAACATCAATTTAGCTTTGAATTTGCAGTACATTAAATCTTGAAGCTCTTTTTACAAACGTTATGAAACATCATGTTTCATCGTATCGGTGACAGTATTGCTCACTTTTATTCAGTGCCAGTGATCCACTTACTGACACCCGTTTCAAGTTAATTTAAGTGTATGAAGTGCTTGTCTCTCCACTCATAATAATGGAGTCAAGGTTTGGATTGGTTCAGCATGGGACTCCATGAATATAAATGGTGAAAGTCTTACAGTATAGTCATATTATTGGTTCAATGTGTGCTTATTGTTCTTATACAATATTATGGTAAAATTATATAAAAATGTATTTTTATTTTATTCATTATTGATATAATATAATATACATTATTATTATTAGCAGTAGTAGTACATACATTTTCCTTTTATCTATTGTTATGGATAGAATAATAATAATAATAATAAATGTTACAATAAAAATAAATAAATATATAAATCAAAAATAAAATAAAATGTATGTAATAATTAAAGTAGTAGTAGTAGCATCATATGCTTTTTTTCTTTTATGTATTATTGATAATATAATAAATATTATATCCAAAATACAATACAAATAAAATGTATAATTCTATTCATTAGTAGTAGTAGTGGTACTAGTTGTAGCATTAGTATTATTATGACTTTTACATGACATTTGCTCTGTGATTCATTAAGACAGAAAATAAATTGGTGACTTTTTACAATAAGGTTCATGAATTAGGTGTTGTGAATAAACAATAAACCATAGTCAATAAATGAACACAATTAACACACGGTAATAAATGCTGTAAAAATGATTCATTGTTAGTTCAGCAGCTACTGTTAAGGAATCGAACCTGATTTGGCGACGTGAACCCACAGCATATGTTTTCTGTACAAATTCAGCTCCATCTCTTCCTGTTTCAGCACAAAACGACTCTAATTTATGGCCCTTCATCACATTCTAATTAAAATGTTGGCCAGTTGCAATGGTTATGTAGCTGTGCCAGAGTAAAGGACTGCCGTCTGGTGTTTGTGAGGAGGCCGGGGATCTAAATGACAAGAGGTCTCTGGGCTCAGATGGCCGAGCAAAGGGTCAGTGCCGCCACAAACACCCATCACCCAATGTCCTGTCTGCGGGAAAACCTCCTTTGAGCTGTCTCATTTTCTCCTCTGCTAGACAGAAACAAGAACTGCTCTGAAACAGAAACTAATGTGTAGGTCACTTTGACCATAGTAGCTTGTCAAGCTAGAAGCTATATACTCCTGATTTTGGAGTTAGAGGAATAGTTCACCTGAAAGTGAAAATTTGATAAATTTAGTCTGCTTCAGGCCATCAAATATGTAGATGTGTTTGTTTCTTCATTGGAACAGATTAGGAGAATTTAGCATTAGATCACTTGCTCACCAGTGGATCCTCTGCAGTAAATGGGTGCCGTCAGAATGAGAGTCCAAACAGCTGATA
>NW_015660878.1:75584-97503 GCF_001515625.1 Sinocyclocheilus rhinocerous | reverse complement strand
TCCATCTCTTCCTGTTTCAGCACAAAACGACTCTAATTTATGGCCCTTCATCACATTCTAATTAAAATGTTGGCCAGTTGCAATGGTTATGTAGCTGTGCCAGAGTAAAGGACTGCCGTCTGGTGTTTGTGAGGAGGCCGGGGATCTAAATGACAAGAGGTCTCTGGGCTCAGATGGCCGAGCAAAGGGTCAGTGCCGCCACAAACACCCATCACCCAATGTCCTGTCTGCGGGAAAACCTCTTTTTGAGCTGTCTCATTTTCTCCTCTGCTAGACAGAAACAAGAACTGCTCTGAAACAGAAACTAATGTGTAGGTCACTTTGACCAAAGCAGCATGCCAAGCTAGAAGCTATATACTCCTGATTTTATAGTTAGAGGAATAGGTCACTCGAAAATGATAATTGGATGAAAATGTACTCACCCTCAGGCCATCAAAGATGTAAATGAGTTTGTTTCTTCATCAAAACAGATTAGGAGAATTTAGCATTACATCACTTGCTCACTAGTGGATCCTTTGCAGTGAATGGGTGCCGTCAGAATGAGAGTCCAAACAGCTGATAAAAACATCACAATAATCTACAAGAAATCCACATGACTCCAGTCCATCAGTTAACATCATCGAAAAGCTGCGTGTTTGTTGGAAACAAATCCATCAAGGCATTTATAACTTCAAATCATTGCCTCCAAACTTGTATTTTGCTAAAATATGAGTTTTCTATTCATTATATTGCTTTCTCCAGTAAAAACATTGTCTCGTCTGAATCAGGAGAGAAATATGCTCAGATCAAGCACTGTTTACAAGCCAAAAGAGTCTAAAACAGTTTTAAACAAATATGTCGGTGGTGATTTTGATGTGAGAGATCAACAGAGGATGGACTTTTTCACTGGAAGAAGCATTATTTGGGGTTTTGGACTTGTATTTTGGCCATGCGGGATTTAAAACGTTTAAATTTCTTATTGATGGATTTGATTCTTACAGACAGCTTTTCACAAGACGTTAATTGATGGACTGAAGTCGGGTTGTGTAAATGCCATTGAGTTTACATTTAATACCAATAATAATACCATAACACTGATAAATGCTGTGGAGAGTAAAAACATAGTCATGAACAGCAGCAAAGACAAATAAGCAAATTATTAATAATCATTCAGATATTATATATTGTATGTCAATTTAGATACTGCAGAATGAATTGAGAGCTTCTTGCCTCTTTGCTCTATGTGTGTGTGTGTGTGTGTGTGTGTGTGTACAGGTTTATATATCCTGGTGGGGACTTAAACCTGAATACACACAGACTCATGGGGACTCGTGTCACGGTGGGGACCTAAATTGTGGTCCCCACAGGTACAAAAGCTTATAAATCATACAGAATGAAGTTTTTTGAAAATCTAAAAATGCAGAAAGTTTCCTGTGAGGGGTAGGTTTAGGTGTAGGGTTGGTGTAGGGCAATAGAATATACGGTCTGTACAGTAGAAAAACCATTACGCCAATGGAGAGTCCCCACAAGGATATTCCTATGGAAAATGTCCACACTTCTGTGTACAGATTTATTTCAGAATCAGGTGCCGTAATAAGACAGAATCTGAAACTTTTTGTGGTCCCAAACTTTTTGTCAAAGCTTCAAGATTTCAGAAATGACTGGTTTATTTCCCTGTTGATTTTGGCTTTTATATAATCCACCATGTTTTTCTTGTCCAGCCATTGCATCAAACAAATACACTTGAATTTAGTAATGAAGTTATGTTCTTGTCTCAGCGTGTTCCCAGAATTCCTCTTTGGACCGGTCCTACAGTGATCAAACTAGAAAACTAGGAATTTATGCTCTCTGCATTACATAACAGATATGCAATCCAATGAATACAGATGGGATGATAAATGTCTGTTTGCAACTAAGATGCAGATGACATTGATTGACTGCTTATGATTTACATAATTGCACTGCATTTCCAATAAGAAACACCGTTTGCAGGATGTTCTTGGTGTTTATTTAAAGAACCGCTGTGTCATGCGGTCTGGCTGGAAATGAGCTGCCTTGAAAACTGTTGCTCAGATGTAAAAAGCTATTCATTCAGGCTAATTCATTTATTAAGCAATGAGCAAAAAATAAACCATTACAAATTACCTGGAGGGCTACATTTTAAAATCTGCATTTGTAATTTGTAGGCTTAATGAATAAGTGATTGATTGATGTGGGGAATGCCGTTGGGTATAGAATATTACTGTACTGATTAACTTAAAACCTTTTTATTAGCTAATTAACATATTAAACAGTAGGTTTTTAACATTACCTGAAGAAAAAGTGAGTATTTGGCTTCATTGATGTTAGTGTTGTGTGCCAGTGCATTTCAATATGCTTAGGTGTTAGCATGTTTCTATGTGGTTGCTACAGGTAGGTGGCTACTTACTCATCCAATTAAGTCAAAAGAGCCCAAGTCTTTTGTTATATTCTGGTACCTACACTCCCTCTCTCTCTCAAAAAAATCCTTTCAAAAGGTACATATTTGTACCTTATTTACCCCTAAGGGATGCATACAAGTACCTTAAAGGTACATATTAGTACCTAAACTAAACATATTACTACCTAAATGGTACATATTTGTGCCTTTTGAAAAGGTACCAGCTTTTGTATCTTGAAAATTTGCTAAAAAAAAAAATGTACTCACCTTCAGGCCAGCAAAGGACCTGGAAAAAAAATTGAATGGGTGCATGGGTGCTGTCAGAATGAGAGTCCAAATTTTAAATTTTTGAGTGATCTATTTCTTTAAATTCCCTCCTTCAGTGTAACTCCTGAATTTTTTGGTCTTAGTCTGATTAGTTCTAAAAGTACAGCACCCAAGTAAATATTTGTTTAAAAACTTACCAGTATAAATATTTTGCGGATTAATTTTTAATCGTCAAATAATATTGGAAGACTTTGCAAATGGCACTTCCTCCTTTCACAAAAACATGCAATTTTGGGCAAGGTCAAATGCAGAATTAATGTTACACAAATCAATTTTCTTAGTGTTTTCCTCCTCTACCCAAAGAACTTGTTTGGACATTTCTCAGATGTCTCTAATCACTATAAAATCACTCTAATAATTAATTTGCAGATGGCTCCGGCCGAGACCAGATCAGTTGATGTTCCTCTTGTTTATTTTCATTCCCGTGAGCTGGCCTGCTTGTCTGTCCGTCATCAATGTCACATGTGCCTGATCATGTCTCATGTTCCCTCCGGAGGAGCAGTCAGAACGGCACGTGTCACTAGTATTAGGGATTACCCCTCACAAACCCAATGTTGTCATGCGCATACGAGATAAACAGAGCCTGGCCCACTGTCATGTTTACCGCAGGAAATCTGATTTCAGGTCAGTGATCAATGGACGCTTCACTTACGCAACACTATGAAAATTGTTGCTTTGGCCAATCGCTCAACTGAGAGGCATTGGCAGATTATTTATTTCATTAGAGAAGGTAATCAATAGACAAGTAGCAGAATCATTGATTTTTTTTCCCTTTTTGGCTGCAACACAAAGTGTGTGCATGAGATATCTGTTGAGGAAGAGGAAGTGTTTCATCTGGAAGTGATATGGGGATATCCACAAGTCTGAGACCATTAGTGAAAATTCTTTTTTGCATTTTTATGTACTTTTTCTTTTAACTACAAATAATATTTTCATAACAATTTGAGCATGTTTTGTATAATATCTTAAATAGTGCAAAATCTTAAATATTTCTTCATGTTGTTCAGAACGTTTTCAGAACATTAAAAAAAATTTTTTTTAATTTTTAAAATTGTTTATATCCAAATGTATGATTATTTACAAATTTAATTCCTTATTTTTAGACTTTTGAACCCCACTTGATTTGGTCTCTTTTTAAAGCAGTCTCTTTGTAATTCTTCAGTGCAGCTATATATGAGTTAACTCTGTGTGAAATGCTTCCTTCAATATTGAGAAATGTCTTTTGATTTCCGCAGCTATGAAGGAGGAACTTTAAGGCCATTTAAGTTCATTTTCCAAGTCATATTCAATCTCTCATAAATCTCAGATGTTGATGTAATGCACTTATGCTCTTTCTGTGGTTGAACATGCTATTGGCTCTATCTGTGCTTAGATTTAGTATGTGGTGTTGTTATACCACTGATCCTCCTTGGGGGTTAGAGGAAGAGGATTTGAACTTTAAAAACTCTCATCCTTGGGAAATTTGAAAAACAGAAGCAGACAGACAAACAGTCATGTTGTGTGTGTGTGTGTGTGTGTGTGTGTAAGCTCAATCTTGTTAATAGCAGAGCAGAATAATTATAGTTTTTATGCTATTTTCAATTTGCCATTCTAACTTAGATTTAATTTTGCAAGCTTTTTTAAATTTTTGTTTTTATTTTATTTTATTTTATTTCATTTTATTTCATTTTCCTGCTGAAAAAGCCAGAAACCAAAAACTAGTTTAGTTTCATTCTGCTAATTTAATTTTATCTTTCTATGGTTAATTTCATTTCTACGTCCCAACATTTCAAATCTGTATGTATGAACCTATAAAACCCTTTCTATTCATAAAGGCATACATTAACAGCACACAACTAACTCAAGCGAGGGGCAGTTTTGCAACATTTCATTTCTTGCATCCCTTCTTTGTGAACCGTCTTGAAGACATCTTATTGAGTAATAGAGCAATATTTTCCGGTATTCACATCACGTCTCACATCACGTTGCTTGCCAAGGTCGTAACAGCCTTTATGAGCTTTGTTAGCCACCGGCTTGTCAGTGTAAATTTTACTGTTACAGGAAATCCAAACAATTTTTAAAAAGTTTCATATATTCAGATGACATGCACAGCTCTCCATATCATCTTACAAGGTTTTAGTCACGGTTGTCATCCAGTCAGAGCCACTGAGGCCTTTTTAATACTGTTGCATAAGTCTGACCCCCATCCCCCCCCCACCCCACCACCCAAGCGTGTGATGAACCTTCCTTTTTTTCCGATTCCTCAGACGGTGGAAGTGATAGACCAAGTCAGAAGTGATTGGATTCTGCTTAACATTCTCTCCCACCTGGCTGGGTTTTTTTTTTGTGTGTGTTCTCAAAGGTGACATCATTCAGTCAGTCCTTTCTTAAAAACTTTATATTTTTCGCAAGCCAGTTTTTGATTCTCAAGGTCATCACAGTCTGAGGCTCAAGGGACGAGACCTTCTTTTTGACAGTGACTGTCACCTTCAGTCATCATAACCATGAGAAAGTGTCCACCAGATACTATAGAGACTTGTGTGTTACATAACACACTATATGTCATCTAGACATCAATCGACAAGTCGGAATATGACATTGCAACTTGAAAACATTCATCAAAATCTTGGAAAATGAGCAACCTTTCATAACACCATCAGATGATTAAAAAGATGCAATTTACAACAATGCATTATGAAATTAGGATGCTGCGCTCGGATCGCTATAAAAAAGACATAAAATTGACAAGAATATAACATTTACACACTTTACTGCCACATTTTCTTATATGCTTCAAACACTGCCTACTTTCCACTAAGAAACTTTTAATGCATTTTAATGATTATAATGTATTCTAATCGATTCCTTTCTCTCTTTTGTATGATTGCCAATGTCGCCGCTGATGTCATTGTGATGACAGGTAAGATTAAAATACAGTTCCTTTGCTTCTTTCAACCACAGAATGATGAAATGTCAACTGTATCTAACTCCATTAAACATCAGACAATATCAGTTTAACGCAAATGAAAATAAATGAGCACCATTAAGCAAGTTTAGCTGACATTCATCACTGCACCTTCAAAACCCTTCCATGGGAAAATGCTTTTTAATTTTGACATATAAATCTCTCATATTCCCACAAAATGTTTTCTGGCGAGACATTCGTTAGAGCTCTATCATCCTTCTCCCTTTTGGTCTGACCTCTTGACTTTGTAGCTTGGCGAATGTGATTGTCACAATAAAGTTCAATTGCGTTTCTCTCCCACTGCTGGAGTTGCTTAACCTGACCGTGGTGCTCAGTGCTTATAGGAATAATGAGAAAATAATGGCACATTAATGAGCACATTAGACTTTTAACAAAGAAAAACGTGTCTGTTGGCCCCCGACTGCACTCAAGGTAGGACGGCGTAGTATTTGTTTCAGAGGGAAGTGTAATTGTGAAAGGGGAGGTCACGGCTGACCTGAGACCTCCGTCTTGATTAATGGCTTTTGGACTGAAACACACACTGTCTTGCAGCTGTTCGTTTTGGTCTGTTAAGTTCTGTCCCGGTTTCATCTGGTCATTTAGATCAAACAGTTGTCTGGTTGTGAAGATAGTTGCAGTGAAAAGCCCTACTGGGAAAGGGTATCATCTGTTCTGAACAGTTTTGGTTGCTCTATAATTTGAATCAAGGCCGTATTCTAGTCTGGACCATTTTGCCCTTCAAAATTTTAAATAAGTACCTAGTTGCCTGTATTAGCCAGGACGTGGTTATTAAGCTCATTTTTCTTCACATTAACTTCGCTGTCACGAATCAGCGACCTCTTATTGGCTTTCAAAGCAAAAGATGCATGTAGAAATACCTTAAGGGATTCCTAATGAAATTGCTATCACAGAGTTGCACTTTTGAATAATCGTATTATTATTTCTTTCCCAGGACAATTCTTCATGTTAAACAACAAAACCTCGTCCTTTTTACTTTTGAAAAAGAATGCGAGCAATGTTTCCTAATGCAAAACTAGAGTGTTCAGTGTGGTTGTGGTTTTTAGCATTTTGTCAAACAGTTTCTAGTGTATTCTCAGTGTTTTTTAATAAGTTTCTATAAATTTTCTAGGGTGTTCTGTGAGGTTTTTAGAACACTGCTATGCCATTTCAAGAATTTATTTATTTATTTGTAATTCATGTCTAACACAAATTCACCAAAGCTGAAAAGGTAGGGTTAGTGTTTTGTGCAAATCTCTATTCCTAAGTATGAGCAATAAATATAATGTTTCCCTCTATACAAATGACGACGTGAACTAAAATTAGCATTCTGGGCTCAGATTAACACAGGGAGATGGAAATACTTTTATGATGCTGCACAGAAAAAACAAAGACTAAAAGAACCACAAGGAAAAAAACTGAAAGAGCTGTAACACTGAAAGCTGTGAACAGAGAGTCTCACAGAATGTCGCTTGTCGATTGCTATAGCCTAGGATGCATTTCAGTGGTTGAGCTGTAACTGTTTCAGATCATTAGTCCTGTGGCACCTGGTTCTCGAAATGATTTTGCTAACTTTAGTACAGTGATTACTGATATCCAGGGATCTGTAAAATCGAGATCAGAGTAATTGCATTGTGTATTGAATGCCTGTAAGCCAGCCCTCGAGACTCAAACTAGGCTCATATTAACTCAGTAAAAAGGGAAGATGACATAATGCATGATATTACATAAATTCAATGATAATATATGGAATAACAGAGAGAGAATTTATTTTATTTTTATTTTATTTTATTAAATTTTTTGGTTACACTTTATTTTAAGGTGTCCTTGTTACAGTGTAATTATACATTTAAGTACTAATTAATTAACTACATGTACTTACTACTGTATATGGTTAAGATTAGAGTTTGACTTAGGGTTACTTGCATGTAATTAGAAATAATTAATTGTTATTATAATAGTAAATACATAACAAGGACACCCATTTATTTTATTTTATTTTATTTTTTATTTTATTTTATTTCAAGCATGTCCAGACAATAGTACAGTATTGACTTTGTGGTCCAGACGGGCACTAAAACATGGATGTCTGGTCTGGTCACCCTGTAGTCCAATATAACAGTCTAGATGGGCAGTCAAGGGCCACATTGATGTAACTCCCCTTAATTTACCCTCCTTTTGGGTCAATAACTGAGGCAACCTCCAGCACCTGCTGTGGAGTCAATACAATATGGTGATAATAATCAATATGGTGATAATTAGTATAGTTAGGAACAAGAAGTGCCCTTCTGAAACGAAGGCCAGACCGCCAGTGCAGCTTCGAACAATTATTATCAGACTGTATGACAAGAGTGAAAAAGAGAAACTCAATAAGGCCATTACTTAACTATACAGTAGTGCTTAACTAAGCTAAGGAGAAAAGAAACACAAAGATAGCAGTTGGTCCTCTGGTGTTTTATTGTCAGTGTTTTTAAGAGACTGTCTACATGCATTTATTCAGCTTTCACCGAGGTCACATACTTATGTGCATTAATTATGAAAATAATTAGTCTTTTAATGACCCAGAGATTGCTTGGCATTGAAATTATCTTTCCTGGAGGAGGAAAGACGCTCGCGTCATGTAAATGTTCCCATGTAAAACCCCTCACAAGGTTCCTTGTATTTCCGATGCATTATTCATGCGCGTGAGACCTTTTCTTAAAAAGGCTGATGACATGATAATAGCGTCTAATTGGTTAATGGAGGGAGTGAGATTCAGGTCATGTAATATTAAAAATGGAGAATTTAAAGGGTTTAATAGAACCCTTATTTATGCCTGGCCTTCGCTTTCTTGTGTTATCCATTAGAGAAAGAAGTACTGAGTCAACTTTGACGAAATGGACAAATTGAGGTGTGACGTCGGGTGAATGAATCACAGAAGCGTTCTGATTAGATTTAGTGGGTTAAGCCTGATTGCACTTACTTGATGTGCGGGTTGAAGTAGTGCAAATCAATGGTAACAGACGTCGGACACCTATTACAGACTTACGGGATTGTGTTAACACAGTGTACCGGTACATGGCGATCATTTCATGCTTTGAAAAGGGATGTGACCTCCATTTATTGAACATTTATGGATCTGTAAATGTGAACTTGTGAAAAGGACACAGAAGATTGCTTTTCTCATGCTTGTGTCTCACTACTAGCACATGCTTTTATCCAAAGGGACTTCAAGTACATATATTACAGGGACATTTCATTCTTGACCAGTCTTGAGGTTTACATTTACATGAATGTATTTGGCAGACGCTTTTATCCGAAGGCGACATGCATTGCATTCAAGCGCAGTAATTTATCAATTCAAGTATTCTCTGAGAATTCAACACATGATCTTGGTGTTGCTAGCATCATGCCCTAATGTTTGTGATAAGGGGGAGTTTTGAGGGGGTTTCAAGAGCTAAAATGGTTCCATAATTGTTTGTATGTGTGAATAAAACATAAAATTTGACTTTTTATAATTAATGGTGTTCTCCCTGGTGTAGTTATGACTAATATCCCAGTATCACTCTGCGTCTTCAATATTGCTGTTGTCATGACAATCAGGTTCTTTTTTTCTGTTAGCTGTGCATGAGAATCAACTTTTGAATGTATGATGCATAGTTTGGTATAAATACATTAATGCTACTTCTGGACTTATGTGCCAGCGTAGTGAATAAAATTTCTAAATGCAATGTTAGTTTCTACCTGTTTGGGTTTAAATTTCACAAACAATAGTCTGACCTTTGCTGTTCTTTAATCTGACATAAGTGTTGTGGCTAAATCAAATCAAAGACGTGTGAGTGCTCCACTAAAGTGACTGTCTAATAGTGATTAAAGTGTTTGTGCAATTTCTCCTCTGATCTTTCCAGATCTAAGATTTCTGTTCGTATGCTTGTAGAAGGTTGAGGCTGACAGTTTTGACTTCAGATCTTTTAACAACTTTTAGTTTGGTGGAAAATTACTGTGAGAAATTTATCCAAGATGCCAAAAAATATATATTTTTCCTCCTCTAGAACTGGATTTGATGATACATTTGTAATATATTACTTGCATTAAGCCTTCAAAACGTGAATAAAAACCTGATAAAAATCATAAAGAAGAATTTTAAAACTCAACACAGTGCGCCATGCATAATTTAAAATACGGGTAAAACACCTGTGAAAAATTAATACGGAAAATTCCAACATTAAAACAGTACATGGGCCCTATTTTTACAGACTTTTCTTAGAGTTTACAGTGAAAGTCAGTTGTGTTGTTTTGGATGTCAATTACATTCATTGTTTGGACAAAAAAAAGCAGAGATATGTTTTTAAAAATATCACTATGCAAGTTATCCATCAAAACTCCTCATATTTAAAGAGCAGAATCCAGGGTAGATGTCTCTGTAACAGCACGTCACACTAAAGGTTTGACTTAAAGTATTCTCTTAGACGTTCAGCATGGGTAATATAATACAATATACTCCCACAGTTAA
This sequence comes from Sinocyclocheilus rhinocerous, assembly GCF_001515625.1. NCBI lineage: Eukaryota > Metazoa > Chordata > Actinopteri > Cypriniformes > Cyprinidae > Sinocyclocheilus > Sinocyclocheilus rhinocerous. The sequence goes on along the minus strand of NW_015660878.1, from coordinate 87,345 downwards.
AGATGTAGGCGTCCGGAGAGCTTTTGACATCTCACCATAACATACTTCATTCCACCAAATGTAGCCAAACACATTTTCAAGTAACTGAAACCAGAAACCCACAGATGATTTATTCAGTACTATATCCTCTACCTGCCAACTCCCTTAGAAACAGGATCCTTCCTAAACAAACGAGGAAATGATTCTGTAAACACAGTTACATGACCCACGCTGTCCTCACTCTGGACACCAGAGAAGATCCTTCCAGTGATGCTTGATTCTGTGCGGTTTCCCTCAGTCATTGTAATATTTCAGTGCGATCTCTCCAGTGCGTGGTTATGTAATTCACCCAATTTATATGGTCACACTTGTTTTACAGGCGTTTTTGATGTGTGTTTTCATAATCGTATACATTTCCGTTGTCCTTCAGTGACAAGAATGCTTATGTTATAATGTACATGTCATGTGGTATAGGTTGTGATGGCATAGATGGTAAAGGTCATGCTGGTAACCCAAAGGCCATTTGTTCAAAGGACAATCTGTGAACTGTGAGCATTGCTGAGTTGTGCCCTTGAGCAAAAGTCTTATATTGTCCTGGTAGAAAATGTCATGTAAGTCACTTTGGATAAATTGCATCAGCTAGTAGAATGGAGTATCTAACGTTATCAGGTTATTACATTTAATGTGTTGCATTGAACTAAAGACAGGTATATATATATTTTTTTTATTTCTAGTTTTTTTTCAGGATATTTGGTCTTTTCAATTTAGTCAGTATTTCACAATCTGTCATTTTAGTCCATTAACTGGACTGAAATGTCATATAATTTTATGTTTATGTTATTTTATGTAATTTTGACCCAGAGAGCATTTTCTTTTTCATGAAAATGCTAGTTAATATTATCGCATTAGCTCAGATCAATGAGCTATGATCAGTCAGTTGCAAAATTAAATATAAGTGCTAACTGAAAGAAAACATGTTGATTAAAAATGTAATGCAATATTTGGTGATAAGATGGCTCAATGAGAGATTTACCAGCGATTTTTAAAAGCCTGATCAGTTTTGTCTAGGTAAAGGATTTTGAGCACAGCACAAGGTTTCAGGCTGTGCATGTACAGTATATGCAGCTGTAAGGACTGTATTTATATGTACTCATACCACAGACACTCAGGGCAAGGTCACACACTCTTTTTTTGCACGCTGAGAAGCATTATCTTAAATCGTTCACAGATAAACTCTATACACAGCCGAAACCTAGAGGGACAAACGTAGGGAAGAAGTTATTGGGTCATTCATCATGATGAGTCAGATGCAAGGTGGCTCTTTAGCTTGAGGTATTGCGGTGAGCTGAGGACCTCGCTGTGCCCCTCACCGTGTTAGGAGCTAAATCGAGAGCTTCTCTCAGACAGGAGTCTCTCCTTTGAGAAACACATCAAGATCAGGGAAATCCAGTGTTTCTGACTTCTGTTCTTGCTGCTGCAGTCAATATCTGTCCTATAACAGCGCCTGACAGCCTCCTCATCAAGCTTTAAAATGCTGCCCTCCTTTGAAATTGTTTTCTCTCCACCAGCTTTCCATCATCCTCTATTATCACGTCTTATCCTTTTACTCTCAGTCAAGTGACCAGCTAGATAATCACACTCTATTGATTGATAGCAAGGCATCAGCGCTCCAGGTCAGCCATTTGAATGGACCCATAGCTAAATTATGACACACGCTTTAGAGAACTGCGGTCTGTGTGTGGTTTTGCTCTCAGGGAAATGAAATCCCTTTTTAGAGACAAACTGCTGACAAACCTGGTTCTTTTTGGCTGTTTTCAGACTTTGAAGCCTTCCCTGCTGCTTGAGGTCTCTGTCAAACCAACTCGGATCTGGCCCAAAAGCTTAAAAAAAAGAGCCTTACAAAAATAAGCACAATTTCTTGCCGTAATTTAGTATGAATGCTAATTTTTGGTGGAAACGCAAATGCCCTCATTAAAACCAATACTGTACATGTGCTTATTTTTAATACGTGCTGATTGTAAGAATTTTCCTGCAGTCATGCCTTGAGTAGGAGGCTGTTTTAAAAGAGAGGCCATTATTCTTGTTCACATTCATTAGTCCTGATTGTTGGTTTATTTAAATTGCACGTTTTATTTCACACAAGTAATTAGGAAGGTAGAATATTTCCTGTTAATACTAAAAAAAGAAACATTGACTGAAAGTAACTTATTTTGCTTTACTGATGCGACATCTAAGTTAAAAGCGATCTAATAATGTACAGTATGTGATGTTGATAGCTTTGACTTGTAACTTCTTTTTGGATCACACTCGGAAATGTGTCACTGTGCATTAGTGAGCAAGCGAGCTATACCATCATTATTGTGCCACAGGAGCGTTTGACTCATTGCTTTCATGCTGGGTTTGTGACTGTACCTATGACGTATGTGAGAGCGAGCATATCTGTGGGAATTCACTTGGATTGGAAGAAGAGCGTTTGGCGAAGGAGTTAATTATGCAGAGAACAGATAATCGATAAGGCAGCTAGGGACCAAATACAGTAGGCTGACTGAAAGCTGCACTCAATCCTGTGCCTGCCAATGTGCTCAGTGGACTCCAAGATGCAAATCAGATAGCACTGTAGAAGCATGTTGGCAACAGCTTTGGGTTTTTATTAGGGCTGCACGATAAATCGCATGCGATATTTAACGGTAAAGCCCGCACGTGATGGAGATTTACCGCTGATTAAAGAACCGGCTTTACTGACAAGATGCGCGTTAAATATCGCATGCGATTTATCGTGCAGCCCTAGTTTTTATTAACGTGCCTTTTGATGGGTCAATACCCATATTGTACATTTGACATCAAGTAGTGACCCAACACAGTACCAAAATTCATTATTGTACAAAAGTCACCAAAACTACTACTACTAATAATAGAAAAGAACCACAGCAACAATACCTTGTATTTAATTAAATCAAATAAAAATAATGATGATGATTGTATTATTATTATTATTATTATTATTATACACATTCATTTACATATGGTTTCCATATTTCTTACTGTATTCTTTTTTTCGATTGATTGATTGTTTTATACTGTAATAGCAAGAACAATAATAACTTGTATTTAATTCAATTATATATATATATATATATATATATATATAGTTATTATTGTTTTTTCAAAGAAGAAGAAGAAATTAACCTAGGTAAGTAGGAAAAATACTTATATGAATATCATTTAATAATAGCCATGCAAACCAATGGGAAACTGCTTTATTTTGCTCAGGTGATTTAATATTTTACATTTTTATATTCAGATTTTTTAAGGGTGTTTTGTGATCTTTTTTCCTCTGTTGCCCGCAACTATATCAGAACAGATGGGTGACCCATCAGGTCCTTCAGCTGAGGACATTTACATGAACAAGAGTACAAACAGAAGTTGTCACCGGATCAATGAGTTTGGATGGGTGGAAACTGGATGGTTTTCTGCAAGAGCACTTATATTAAGTCCAGTCCAAGCTACGCTGGCTTTTTTCCTGTCACAAAGGGAGTCTTTCACGGAGGCGCACAGCAGCCCTGGCATTCTCAAGAGTGCCAAGAGCATTGTGGGCTATCAAAGTGAATTACTGTTCAGTCTGGTGTCATCCCTCAGGCTGCTCACTTACCACCCATGTTGGCCTCCTGCAGGTGGGCAAGAGTGAATCCAACTGCGCCTGATTGGTGGGACAGTCGACCGTGTCATGGGGCCACTTTGTTGTGCAAGAATTGTTTTTGATGCACCTTATTTTGTGATCAACTGTAAATTCATCTCAAAACACATTGAGGCTTTTTTGATTACCTATAAAAAAGCTTTAAATAAAACCCACTGGGAAATTCAAAATAATTTTACAGATTCAATACAACTTAAGCTCTATTGACAGCATCCATGGTGTGATATTGATTACTACAGAAGATAATTTTGACTCGTCACTCAGTTTGCAAAAACAAGCTAGAGCTGTATTTGCAATAAAGCACTTACATATGAGATAAAGCACTTCATAAGTATAAAGGCTGAAAACAAAATATTAAAAAGTGTATCCACAAGACATAAACATATAGGCCAGATTTATAAGCAGGGTAAATTAACGTGAGACTGCATTCCCATAAATGAATGAGAGGGGAAATTTCTGCTGGTGATCTACTGACAATGAGCAAATTAAAGAACACCGATATAACCAGATCATATCCATAACGACCAAAGCAATCTACCAAGAGCAGCGTGAATTAATGTAGTGTCGCAAATAGAGCCAATGATAATCAGGTGTGTGTAATTACTAACAACACAGAGCAAAATGGGTAAGACATGTTTTTGTGTGGTAAATAATGGCACAAATACCAGTAAATTGACTACTGCAAACTTTAGTAAATCCCTTGCGCGATTCATTTAAATACTCTCCACCCATAAATTCTGCATCTGAAAGGGAAACCCCTATAAATGCATATGCAGTAAGGTTAGAGTCCATACTTTTTCAGTGCAAATTCTTCACTGCATGTCTTTAGTAAATAATTTTGACAATAGTTTTTTAACGCCAAAAGAGGGTTTGTGCCTGTGCAAGCTGTTAGTAAATTTGCCCCTGTATGTGTTGACATGAAATATGTGATAAAATTTCTGATTAACCCATGAAACAGATCAATTTGTCTAGAATAATAGTATAAGAACAAGTTTAGACAGCTCAAATAACACATATTTGTACAATATGATAAATATGTCCTTATCACATGTGCAAGTTGCAAATTACTGCATTTAAGCCCTCTTAATGGCTCTAAAAAATGTTTACAGTTGTTGCATTTTAGTCCATTTATGTGAACAATATCTGTATCTGTATATCTGCCTCTAGTCTTGCATTTTAGAAACTAAGGGAAGCAGATGCTGGTCTGGATGGGTTATTTTCATCAGCAGTCTGTTGAAATCTGAAGGATCAAAGCCGGTGTTATAGGCCAGAGCTTTGGCAACCTGTCCTGCCTTTGGCGACTTAGCTTGTGAGATGCCCTTTAAGGTGTAGACACAGTGACTCACAGCACAGGTTTAATCTCAGCCTTTTATTGAAAGCTGAGGTGGACAGTAGTGGGTGGAGAATTGAATTGTACTAGATCCTCTGTCCCCTTTATCCCCGTATTTAAGGGCCTTACAGCATATATTGTATTTTCGATGTTATCTAGGGTGTAATTGACAGCCTCGGGCTGCGGAGAGCACTCGAACAGTGCAATTTTATTTTGCGTAGCTGGCATATTCTGACACATCTCAAGGATTATACTGTTCTGCATAATTATAAAGACACTTGTTGAGGATAAGCTCTCAATGTGACCCTGTCTTGTTGGATATATTGGGGTTGCTCATTATACAAGATGCAAAAAAAGAACTACCTGGCAATATCTTGCAAGGGTGGGCGGCACTAATCAGCATCCCGAACCAAAGAAGGTGCAGATTATTCAACCGCAACCAATCTGAAGGAACACATCAAGGTCAAGAAGTCAGTCGTTTCATGTGCCGGACGAATTTATCAAGTTATTTTGTATTAATGGAAAGAGATGAGCTAATCATCTCTATTGTGACAAGCAGGAAAAAAATTCATTTTGATATTTTAATGTTTAATTAGGCATGGCAAATTTAGTATCATCTAGTTAGGAGCGTAATTATTTTCTCAAGATGACTAATTTCTTTTGAGTCTCAAAGCGGGAATGTCTGATGCCAAGAATTAAATGCACATTCATTTATTTAGTTCTTTTTGATGCGAATGCATGAAAAATATGAAGATTTTAACAGGCTAGTAATCTGTGCAGGATTCATTTAATAAAATATGATTCATCCAGGTGCATGTTGCTGTATTGTACTGAGATCTGACTTTTGAGGTGTTTTCAGCGACTGAAGGTCAAAACTCTTAATGCCACGCTGGAAATGTCAAAACAATTATGGCCACAATAATAGTCCACGTTTTAGAGGTGTGTGTGTATGTTTACGCCTTCCGCACAGATGTGCACTTATTTCAGTTGTGATCGAGTATAAAATTGTAGTTGCAACATTGACAGCAGCCTGTCTGTTAATGATGTCGTGACCGGTTATTATCCCAGAAACCTGTTTTATAATGTTAAATTTGAATGAGTGTTTTTGCCTCTGACATTTGTGACCATATCCGTGTGCGTAAGTTCCCCATTGTTAAGCTGGGAATAAAATGCAGGGGAGCACTTTAGAGGTGAAAGCCATTAAAGAATAAAGCAGAAAGGTGGTCTTGAATAGTCCCGCTCCCCTACAGATGCTCTGTTGGTTGTGTTTTTTACTTGATTAATTCTATATATCAAGCACAGGCCTTCATTAACCTGGCAGCTTACTCAGTATTATATAAGACGTCCCATTGTTTTTGAAGTAAGAGCCAAAGACAATGTGTTAAGGCTTGAGGGATCAGTCTTTCTCTTGAAATATGCATAAGGCACATTAGGGAATGCATGAGTAAGGTGATGACGTGGTAAGAGTCATAGTCATTTTAGAACTGAATCAACTCCTGGGGCATTCACACTCAAAAGAAAATTACCTCACAGCTACGCCAGGAAAATAAAAATAAAAAATCAGTGTTTGAATTGGCTAGTGCAGTGTAGTACAGTAGATCTGTTCTCAGTGCCAAGATCACTTTTAAAAGATATTAGCTTGAATTCACGGCATGTTAGGCTAAACATTTCCTGCATCCATCCTAGTGTGTGTTTTTTCATAGGTCCTAGTAGGGAGTTTTGGCCTGAGTTATCACATATTTTACACTGATTCTTAAGTACTGGGACAAAACAGGATACAAAATGGTAAGAATTGGTTTTAATGTATTATTGTTATTCTAGCATTCTCTTCAGTGAATAAATGAAATTAGACTTTGAATTTAGACTTGATTTTTTTTATAGACATACTGTAGTGGTAATGTTGAAACATGTTACTGTTTAAACTGAAGGCAGGTAAAGTTGTTGATGTTTTTTTTATCTCACAAAACAGGATACAAAATGGTAAGAATTGGTTTTAATGTATTATTGTTATTCTAGCATTCTCTTCAGTGAATAAATGAAATTAGACTTTGAATTTAGACTTGATTTTTTTATAGGACATACTGTAGTGGTAATGTTGAACATGTTACTGTTTAAACTGAAGGCAGGTAAAGTTGTTGATGTTTTTTTTATCTCCATGTAATGAGACATTTGATCAGAAGCAATCATCTTTTAATCTGAGTGACAGCTTGTTGAGGCCAGTTTATGCCCAATGGTGTCAAAAATCATTCACATAATGCATTCATTAGGTATGTTATATATTGTGCTGTGTTTGTTTATAGTATATGTTATATGTTAAGCTATGTGGTATGGGTTATTACAACACTTTTTTTTTTATACATGTTTTTTGTAAGAGTAGATGAAGTAAAAGCAGATGAACATTTTTAGCATTTTGTTCTTATTCTTTAATCTCTTTTTTTTTTCTCAGAAACGTTGATTGACCAATAAATATCTCATGTACAACCATTCAATTATAAGATAGTTGTTCTGTTTATTATGAAAAATTCCATTAATACGTGGATGTCACATTTTAGTTCTAATTATTGAAGACTGATCATAAAAATGCAAACGTGATATTTGCTTTAAATACTGATATCACAAAAACATATTTCTTAAATGCCTGAAAATATTCATTTTACATATTCATTCATTTTTTTTCGCCACTTGGTAACAGTAGAATTAGAAATCTATTAAACCATTGATTTTTAACAGTAAATATAGGCTATTGTATATGATAGTTATAGTTTGTTCAGTGGTTTTCATAAAAGGGGGCCCAGTTTTTGAATACGTTTGATAAGTTGATATTTTTTCCCCTCTATTCATGGGGTGTGAAGTGGAATTTAAGACGGTTTCCAAAAACTTTCAGTAAACCTAAACACGTTTTGATTGTTTTAAAAATGACATGTGATCTAGAACCTTTATACAGCTCATGTCATTGCAAAAATTGTAAGTCAGTCCCTCACGGCCTCGTTTTCATTCACGTAAAAAATCTAATCGGCATCTACCCTGACTAATGTCTATTGCTCATGCTTTAGCTCAAGGACATCAAACATCTGTCTGTTAAGAGGACACAAATGGGACTACCCCTCAACTCAAGGTTATGTAACTCTCTCATTACTCACAGCAGTCAGGGCCCCCATGGGGCCAAACACCTGTGTGGTTATGTTTGGTTTTGCTAAAAGATGCAATATTTATGTAATGCACTTCATTAACTGCTGTCAAGGCTTTTGCACAGTAAAAATGCAGCCAAAAGCAGCAATTAGCTGCAATGCATCAGCTCATGTTTCTGGTCTTGTATACATTCAGTAGCTGTCTGATTGTGATCCGAACAACATAAAATGTTTGTGTAAGTGTACCCAAAATGCATTGCACCACCTTCCAAGTATAAACAGAAGCTAATAGAGGCATTCACCTTCATTGCGTCTTTTGATGTATGAGCTAATTTAACAAAATGCAGGTTCCTCTTATGAGTCGCTTTAGTCCGACTCTGCTCTGAATGGAGAGAAAGATGATGCCCTGATAGTGCTGAACCACCAGCGTTGAGTGTCCCCATCAGATAAAGACTTCTAAGGGTTTGATCCTGCAGAGTGAAAGCTGCAAAGCAAAACGACTGTCTTTGATGTTAAGTAGGAACATTTGCTGGTCATTTTTGGTTTGGCTTTAATGCAGCATTACATTAAAGTTTTACCCAAGGCTTACTGGGCCTGAAACCTTAGATAGTTTAAATCATTTCTTTTACCAATTATTTGAGGTTTTTCTACTGGTATCTGAGTCTTTTTTTTTTAAATTGCCTTTTATAATATATTGTGGTATTGCTGACATAAAATCAAATACACCATTGAATCATTAAGATTTTAAAAAATGTTTTAAAAAGTTTCCTACTGTATACTCACCAAGTCTGCATTTACTTGATCGAAAATACAGTAATATTGTGAGATATTACTACAGTTTAAAATTGTTTTGTGTTTGAATATATTTTAAAATGCTATTTATTCCTGTGATGGCAAATCATTACTCCAGTCTTCAGTGTTCACTCTAATATGCTGATTAAATATGGTGCTTAAGAAACATTTCTTATTATTATCAATGTTGAAAACAGATGTGTTGCTTCATAATTTTGTGGAAACCATTATACACTACAATTCAAAAGTTTGGGGTAAGATTAAAAAAAAAAAATAATAATAATAATAATAATTAATTTGTACTTTAATTCAGCAAGAATGCATTAAATTGATCAAAATGGCCGTAAAGACATTTACAGTATAATGTTTTCAACATTGATAATAGGAAGAACCATTATTAATAATTTAGTCCCAATCATATTTATTAATAATCGAACACCATTCTGAAGGATCATGTGACACTGAAGACTGGAATAATGGCTGCTGAAAATTCAGCTTTGCATCACAGGAATACATTAAATTTTATAATATATTCAAACAGAAAACATTTATATATTATTATATATTATACAATATGACTGTTTTATTTTCTGTTTTATGTTTCATCATATAAATTTAATATTTGAGCAAATAAACTAAAATAACTACAATCTATTTCTCTGTACCCTGAGTGTTCTGATAGGAATAGTGTTCAATTACGTCCGTGAACTCTCAATTTCAGGATGAAATCAATTGAAATTACAAATCTAATAGTCAAACTCTGATTGTTCTGCCACAGTGCTAAACCACCGTGCCATCAGTAATTGCTCTAGATGTGTTCTTATCTATTCATTACAAAGGATTTCCATTTCGAGACGCACAATGGAGCCACTTCATAGCAGACGCTTGGCCTAAATCTGTGAGTCAGATTTAGACTTCTGTGAGTCGTTCTTAAGGAAGATCCGTTGCAGATTTACATCAGATCTTCATTCAATTAGCACTTCGACAATAGAGGCAAAGCTTTTAATAACTGAGATAAATCTCAAGCTCCCTGATTAGGAATCCGTCACCCAGAACTTTGGGTGTTGGGAAGTTCATGCACGTTAACAGATTTAATAGATGTGTGCATCTATATCATATAGCTAGTCCTTGTAATCAGATCATTCTCCAATCGATATGCTTCTGCTGCGATTGCCTGTTTAATTAATGCATCCCATTACTGCAATGTCTGTTGAAAATTAACATCCTAGAGCCCACCGTGGCTTCTGAATAGGCAGGGAGTGACAGTATGGCTGCGGTCAATAGGCTTGAATCACCCACAGTGATGAAGCAGTGTAGCCCTGATGGGTCTAATGGAAAACCCCAGGGGCTTGTCGACTCTGCTTGATGCAGTTAGAGAACAAGACCAGAACAATGACAAAGTGGATTAACACCACTGTCATGGTATTAAAGTGGCACTGTTAGAACAAGTGTTTTGCAAGTCTGCCCAAACAGGAAGTCACCCCCTCCAGCACTATAAAGGACCCATGGGGCCTTAGCGTTACTACTTAGTCGTGTCCAACATCAAACATTTTGTGATTTTTATGCCTAGATTAATATGATTAAATATTTGAAATATTGAATATTTTGGTTTGATGTTACTACTGATGTAAGAGATTTTAATAAGGGCTGTCAGATGATTAAACATGTTAAATTAATGAACTGAATGATATTCCATATCATTAAACATTAGCCTGTAATTTTAATATTTAAAAACAAAACAAAAAATAGGTGAATACTGGTCACAGACATGGAGATTTAGCTTGAATGTCACCCACAGATCATGCTTTCATGCCCTTTTAAGTCTTGTTTTGACGTAACAAAGTGGTTGGGTGTGTTTACTTACTTTTTTAATTAGATTAATCAGACTCATTCACGAACGCAGAATGTGCACAAACACAAGAAGCAGGATTTATCGCATTAACCAATCGCAGCTGATCTGGTGTCGCTGTTGGGCAGTGTTTCTTTAGAAGAACGAGTGATTTATACACTGTTATGTTTTGTAATATTTGCGTTGTTTTATTTTTGTACTATGAATTTTTTCCTCATCAAATTTTAGAGGAGACACTGCATGCCTTGCCTCCTCGGAGGAAACGCCCCTGATATGTATGTATATATATATTCCATATCATTAAACGTAAGCCTGTAATTGTAATATTTAACAACAAAAATCATTAAAAAATAGACATTTTTGATGTCACACTCTCTAGTGATTCTTGTCTGTGAAAAAATCAAGAAGTGTATCATGTTGATATTTGGCATAAATTCAGGAATAAGGATGACTTTTTTGTCTTTTTAATTGTTATAGTTAAAGGGTTAGTTCACCCAAAAAGGAAAATTGGCTTGGGTTTTACTCACCCTCGAAGCATCCTAGGTGTATATGACTTTCTTCTTTCAGACGAATCCAGTCGGAGTTGTATTAAAAATTGTCCTGGCTATTCCAAGTACTGTCATTGCAGTCAGCAGGTGTTGCAGTTGAACAGTCCACAAGTCGTCAAATAAAGCGCGCACATTCATAATAAAACGTGCCTCACACGGCTCCGGGGGGGGTGAATAAAGGCCTTCTGTAGTGAATCCATGCATTTTTGTAAGAAAAATATCCATATTTCAAACGTAATAAACACTTTTATATCACTTCCGTTATTTTTTATACGCGGCAGACGTTCCGGCGGAAGGCGTTTGACGTATGCGCAGCGCGCGTGCCTCTGAGATATGCTAGTCTCGCGAGTTTGTTTATAGGAGCAAAGGAAGCAAAGTTTCCTTACTTTAGCAAAGGAAAACCAGTCTCCTCTTGGTTTATATCGAAATCCTCCGACATTT
>NW_015660878.1:75131-75342 GCF_001515625.1 Sinocyclocheilus rhinocerous | reverse complement strand
TTTTTCTTTACAAATCCTCGGTTTGTACTTCTAATTCGTGACCGGCATTTTGTTTTGTTCTCTCTCCGCATTCGTCACTAATCACGCAACGCCGACGTACTATGTCATCCGCCGGAACGCCTTCCACGTATGACAGATACCGGAAGTGATATAAAAGTGTTTATTACGTTTGAAATATGGATATTTTTCTTACAAAAACACATGGATTCGC
>NW_015660878.1:40650-74875 GCF_001515625.1 Sinocyclocheilus rhinocerous | reverse complement strand
GCTTTATTTGACAACTTGTGGACTGTTCAACTGCAACACCCGCTGACTGCAATGATAGAGCTTGGAATAGCCAGGACAATTTTTAATATAACTCCGACTGGATTCGTCTGAAAGAAGAAAGTAATATACACCTAGGATGCTTCAAGGGTGAGTAAAACACAAGCCAATTTTCATTTTTGGGTGAACTAACCCTTTAAGGCTTGGGAATTTATTTCGGTCCCTCTGATATTTCTCATCCTGTGACAGTTATATAAAACACTGGGTCTGTACTAGACTGCGTAGGCTGGGCGCTTAAGGCTGTGGACTCAAGCAAACTTGCTGGATCTGTTTAGAAATGCATGTGATCTTTGAGATTTTTTTTGCTTTATTTGAGATTCTGCTGTAGCAGTTTTTTAGCCCTTTCGCTAAATTGCACCAGCTGTTTTTTGTGCCATATTAATAGTATGAATGGGTCACCAACTAGTCGATTAGTGTAGTTTGGTATTAAAGTATTAATTATTATATATTTTTTTGTATTTTTGATATGTCTAGCAGTGGTGCTTTAATTAACACTGTTCTGTGCTTTAGTTGTTGGGTAATTTGCACAGTAAAACCCTATTCAGAAATGTTAAAATCTTAAAATTAATTCGCTTTAAAACACCACTGTTACAATCAAATCAAAATGTGTTCAGTCTGGCTCAGGTGAACCTAAAACCAGTTTAATTATATGATTATGCGATCATGCAATTTTATTCCCTATTTAATAGACATTCTGAAATGTTGTTTAGCTTCAGCAGTTTTTATAAAACCAACATTGTGTTCATGTTAATTATCTTTTCACACAATGCATGTAGCTGTTTTTGAAAGCAGATGTTTTCCAAAAAAGGACAAATTTGAACCCAACAGTTTGAACATTTCATCTCAACGATGCCTTCACTTCTCTTTCACTCTGTATTTTAACTCAGCTACCAAATTTCTCTGGTCCATATCCTGCTTTCCTCGTCTCACCCACCCCCTCATTCTTTCACACAGTCTTTTCTTCAGTCTCTTTTTCCCACTTCCTCACTCTCTCAATTGTCCTTTCACTGACTCTAAATCTCAGCATATCCCTTGCTTTTCACTCTCTTTCCATCTATTCTCTCTTTACATCCATCTCTAGCTTTCTCCTTTCATTAAACCTGCAGACTCTGAGCTTGTGTGAGAATGTGTCTCTTTGTGAGTTTGTGTGCGAGCACTTTTATGAATTCAAGTAGAAATGTTCTGTGGTGCTGTGCCCAGTAGGTCCTGCAGAGCCAATGACTGAAGCGAACAATAAGCTGGCAGCCTCCCCATGTCCATTATTGTGGCTACAGCGCTTGAGGCTCACTGGCCACCACTTTAATTGGGTTCTGCTACATTAGAACAAGTCATTTCTTTTCAAGAGAAATTGCAGAATTCACTGCTACTTAGTAACTCTCATTTTTTTTTGGTTTATGGCTTAATACGTGGCTACTATATAATTAGGGACAGCAAGACCTGCATTAGGGTTTTTTTCAGGTTATTTACGCATAGATGGAGTGAAGCAAAAAGGAGCAGAATTTAGGTGTTGCAACTTTTAATAGTTAATAGTCTTTGCAACTTCAGGGATCTTATCTATGCACAATCAGCTTGTAACACTCCAAAGAGAAAGGAAAACTTGAAATCGCATCATATGACCCCTTTAAACATTTTGATTGACATGCTGTCTTTAAAACACAACTTTCAAGATATGAGACACTGAAAAAACATTAACACCACTCACAGAGATATTTATTCAGTAAACTGGCTATAATCTATACATTTTTATTTTTATCTTTTAAAAGCTTACTAAGTGTCATGTCAGGAAAAATTAAGAGATGCAACATGCATCTCTTGAGCATTTAAAAAAGAAAAAAAAAACAATCTAATTGATTAGTCTGTTATGACAGCTAGTCCCGATAACTCAACCATCCTGCACATCATAGTTTACCCAAAAATGAAAATTTGCTGAATATTTACCCACCCTCAGGCCATCCAAGATGTAGATGAATTTGATCCTTCATCAGAAAAGATTTGGAGAGCCTTAGCATTTTATAATGTGCTCATCAATGGATCCTCTGCAATAAATGGGTGCCGTCAGAATGAGAACCCAAACAGCTGATAAAAACATCACCGTAATCCACAAGTAATTGACACTCCATTCCATGAATTAATGTCTTTTGAAATGAAAAGCTGCATGGTTGTAAAAAACAAATCCATCATTAAGATGTTTTTAACTTCAAAGCATTCCTTCTGGCTAAAATACGAATCCAAAATCCATAATATTGCTTTCTCCAGTGATAAAACTTTCTCGTCTGAATCAGGAGAGAAATACGTACAGATCAAGCACTGTTTACAAGCAAAAACAGCCCAAAACAGTTCTAAACAAATATGTTGGTGGATTTTGAATATGAGAGGACAACAGGGGATTTTTACTGGAGGAAGTGTTATTATGGATTATGGACTAGTATTTTGGCTTAAAGATAAAAAGCCTTAAAGGGGACATAACACACACAGTTTCACCCAATCTCATGTTAATCTTGAGTACCTATAGAGTAGTATTGCATCCTTCATATCTCCAAAAAGTCTTTAGTTTTATCATATTTATAAAAGAAAGATACAGCTTTACGATTCTCTCTGAAAACAGCCGAGCTCCTGGAGGCGCGCCGTGGGCGGAGCTAAAGAATGACGAGCTCTTGAGCGCCGATTGCCAACAAAACACAGACATTTGATGCGGTTTCACATACCGTCTGCAGTTACGAATCATGACCGGAATCTTTTAAAGCTGGGACCGCTCCCATTTTTCAGTATCAAACGATGTGCAAATCCAGCGTCAAACTGGGCCTTGTTTATAAAACGTTCGTCAACAAACACACATATGAAACTCCGTTGCTGCCCCGAAAAACAAACTGCATTCACTGTTCACGTAACGCTGGGTTCTTTTGGGAAGCTGAACAAGGTTGTCTTTCCCTTACAACCAAAAACACTTCTTTGGAGAAATTCTTCCTGAGCAAGTCCCGTGCAGCGCTGCCGAATGAAGCGTGTTGAAGGGCGCGCTCTTGCTCTTGCTCTGGTGGATGCATGCACGGGCTCGTTCTTTCAGGAGAAATGCCCATATGTGACCCTGGACCACAAAACCAGTCTTAAGTCGCTGGGGTATATTTGTAGCAATAGCCAAAAATACATTGTATGGGTCAAAATTATAGATTTTTCTTTTATGCCAAAAATCATTAGGATATTAAGTAAAGATCATGTTCCATGAAGATATTTTGTAAATTTCCTACTGTAAATATATTAAAACTTAATTTTTGATTAGTAATATGCATTGCTAAGAACTTAATTTGACAACTTTAAAGGCGATTTTCTGATTATTTTCATTTTTTTGCACCCTCAGATTCCAGATTTTCAAATAGTTGTATCTCAGCCAAATATAGTCATATCTTAACAAACCATACATCAATGGAAAGCGTATTTATTTCTTACATGCACACAGCTTTTCACTTTACAAATGGATGGACTGGAGTTGTGTGAATTACTTGTGGAGTATTGTGATGTTTTAATAAGCTGTTTGAACTCTCATTCTGACGGCACCCATTCACTGCAGAGGATCCATTAGTGAGCAAGTGATGCAATGGTAAATTTCTCCAAATCTGTTTTGATGAAGTATCTCAGCCAAATATAGTCATATCTTAACAAACCATACATCAATGGAAAGCGTATTTATTTCTTACATGCACACAGCTTTTCACTTTACAAATGGATGGACTGGAGTTGTGTGAATTACTTGTGGAGTATTGTGATGTTTTAATAAGCTGTTTGAACTCTCATTCTGACGGCACCCATTCACTGCAGAGGATCCATTAGTGAGCAAGTGATGCAATGGTAAATTTCTCCAAATCTGTTTTGATGAAGAAACAAACTCATCTACATCTTGGATGGCCTGAGGGTGAGTAAAATCATAGCAAATATTAATTTTGAGTGAGCAATTCCTTCAAACCTATTTGGACAAAATGTCAATTTAGACATACATTATATTTCAAACAAAATATCAGTCTGCATCACAGTTATTATAGCAGCAAGAAGCTGTCAGGGCTTTTTTAAATAAAATAGTGTGTACATGTTCATTTTATTAGGTATTTTAGCTTATCTCTAGTAAATCTGACTGGCTTTGTGTTTGTCTCCAGTGATACAGGTCTATTGAGTTTAGTAGCGATTTACGCACAATGAGGTTTCAGTATTTGGTCTGGCTGCGTTTATTTTGGCCATTCAAAGAGACTTAATGATCCTGCAATAATAATCTTCACATTGACGCATCTTAGCAGGTGGGATAATAGTGTCATTGGGTTGGTGAAAGTAAAGCCCCCTAATGTTTGTTCTTGCTTATTATGATGAAATCAGATGTCTGTATTGCTGTGTGTAGGTGTGATTTCCTAAAGTTTGTTACAGATAAATCTTGAGTAAAAACTGCCCAAATGATATCAGCAAAGTTATTCTGGTCCAAGTGCGCTCTCTGGGGGGTTTCATGATGGTAAGTACAGAGAGTTTGAGTCCATGAGCATCCTTGGATTTATTCCTGAAAAAGTGCATATGAATGCACTCTGACACTGCGGTAGTCCTGTGCATTAAGGGAAATCCTCTATAGCTTGTATTACCTCACATAATGTATGGTTCAGCCACAATGAGCAGGCCGGCATCCAAATATCAAACCCATAGATTTTAGCCAAAGTGTTTTATTGCTCACAAATACCAGTTTTTCAATGAAAAATGGAAAACACATAAATAGAAATGAACGACACAGTTCAGAAAATGCAGAAGCAGAACTGTGTTTCACAGGTAATAAAAAAGCCACCTGTGAATTAAGTGTTTTGATTTTGGCCAGAGAAAGTGCTTATATTTCAATCCTTTAAGCTTCTATTTTAGCTCTGAAATATTCCTTCACTGGGGTGGATATCAGAGTCAATGAAATATAGGTTTGATCTCGTCTTTTGAGCTTTGTAATGTTTGATTAAGGCTTCCATTCATCTCGTTCATTCTAAATAACATTCAGTGTCTCAAAAGCAGAAATTCAAAGGTGTTTTGTTGTCAAAATTGTAATTGCAGTCAACATAAAATCATAATTTACCCTATTTATATTCTTTATACATGTTCCTTCATTGTCTTTTATCAAAATGTGATCATTTGCTCTGCCTCTGAAATGATTGCTTGAAAAACACATTTCAAATCTGTAATAAAATGATTTAAAACAGTGATTTAAATAGATTTAGCTTCTTTAGCAAATAAATTCTTCTATATTTCAATTAAATATCCTGTTTTACTCAGAATTATCACATCCCAAAAGTCAAAGGAGTTGCGAGTGGCTTAAGAAGAGCATTGGCTAATTGCATTGCCATTTCCTGTTGTCAAAAAAATAGCATTCTTTGCTTATTTTGCTCTTTATACGTATAAAAAAAATAATGACTGATTATGTAGTTCTCTGTTTATGTTCATTTGCATGTTGTTATCTGTGCAGCACTTTATTTGTACTAAATCATCTGTATTAAATTGAATCTTCATCTGTATAGCATTTAGCTACTGGGAGCGTGTGAATTTAGCATATTTCAGCCAGAAATAAAGTCATAAAGAAGTGTTTTCACAGCATGAGACTGCAGAGCTGTCTGTCCACCGGTGAATTTGCAGTCTGAAAGGTGTTTTGCAAATTAAGGTCAAAGCCGGTGGCTAAAATTAGAAGAAAAAAAAGCTTTATTTTGTTCAGACGTGAGTTAGGGGTCTTGTGGATATTTCCAGCAGCCAGTGTGCCGTTCCCAAGAGAGGCTTCTGCTTTCAAGCTCTGACTCATCAGAAAGATAGCAGGGTAAAAACTGTTATTTTGAGAGCTCTCATTGCATTTATACATTAAAGGTCCCATATTGTCAAAACTGAAAATTCCTGGCTTTTTCACGATTACTGAGGTCTAGGGGCTATTTAATTTTTTTGTCTGGCAGTGGCAGCAGATATGCGATCACTTTTCTAATTTGAGGCTGTATTACGTCGATTCTGGCACCCAACATCACAACAAGATGATATTTTAAGCTCCTTATGTAGCCGAATCTGAGCTGGTTTGAATGGGCCGCCTCCAGTTTCCCCGTTTGTTTGGTTGCCTCCAGCTAGCGCTGTGACGTCGGCTGACCCTAGTTACCTGTGGTTGGTCTGGCCGTGCGTCACTCAGAAAACAACAGGCCAATCAGAAGAGAGGCTCATGAATATTAATTAGACAGACAAAAATCGACCTGTTCTCAGAGGAGCTGTAAAAATATATTGAGATGATTTTTGGTACTTAAACCGCAAATATATATTCTTAAGGACATCAAAACCTAAAATAAAACTCCAGAAAGGTGTACAATATGGGACCTTTAATTTGGGTAGTGTGTTAAAAGCCGTACATTATATCCCTATGGTAGAACAATGCTCCAAGATGTTTATCCATATCACGTGTCCATAAGATACAACATTCAACCGGTGACTCATTCTCCAATGTTCTTTATTTTGATCAAGTTTTTAGGCTTTTACATAAACTATAATAAATTATTGCACTTGCAACTGTAAACTGCCAGACTGTTAATTGGTTAAAAAAAGTTGAAAAACTTTTATAGATCTACCTTACATTATGTAATTTCTTAGTAAGATACTATAAAATGGCCATTTTTTCAAAGTGAAAAAGAATAAGTCATTGTATAATTTTCAGTAAATAACTGCAAACTGGCATTCCCTGAATTCCCTGTGACACTTCACATTTGATGGTATTTTGATTAAATAATTGTGTTTCTTGATGGCTTTTTGTGATCAGTTATGTACATTAGGATTTTATGTTACATATTATGTTGTTAAATGGTTTATCTGATTTTCGTTTAGTGTTACGTCTGTTACCATGATTCTGTTTTGTAACTGGCTAGTTTTGGGCAGGTTTGGTTTCGCAGACCTGGCAACCGTGCCTTCTATATATTAGTATTTACTTCAGTTTGTGGAAAGGCTATTTGTGATGAGCTTTGATTCTTGTAGCTTTCCCTTTATCATTATTATGGAGGTTTTTAGTTTATGTTAAAGGGATTGATCACCCAAAAATGAAAAAATGAAAAAATAACTGACCCTCAAGCCATCCTAGGTGTATATGACTTTCTTCTTTCTGACGAATGCAATCGGAGTGACCCTGTATTAACCCCCCGGAGTCATGTGGAGTCTAAACAATTTAATGACATGAAAAAATACTAAATTCACAAAACTTTTTTCTGGTTCTTATATAACTCTGACTGCATTCATCTGAAAGAAGAAAATCATATACACCTAGGATGGCTTGAGGGTGAGTAAATCATGGGGTAATTTTAATTTTTGGGTGAACTAACCCTTTAAAGGTACAAAACAGATTTTAGTAGCAGTGTGATCTTGCCAATTCAACAGAAAACAACTGTTGGATTTACCAGTTTAACAAGTTATCTTTTTTTTTTTTTTTGTAAATTAAAGTTCATTTGTAAAAAATGACAGGATTGTTTTTGATCCGCATCGCACTTTATATCACGTTTTGTCATTTCCATATTAGCTGCCATCCTTGAAATTTCTAGAAGTGTATATTTGTGTGTAGGCACTAAGAAATCTTTGTGTTGGAATCCATCTGGTCATTTCAACCTCCATTTCGCATAACAAATCAATAAATAAAGGGTGTGAAAAAGTTTAAAGGAACACAGGGGAACTGAGCTTGCCTCCACAAAGCTGTCCTTAAAGCACAATGCTTTTTTTTCTTGACTTGCCATAGATTACAGTACAACCACCTCCTCTCAAAATAGCCCAGAGGAAGTTCCACCACCTGCCTGGATGAGTGGGTGAAACCCTGAGCGACCCAAACCCTTATTTCCTTCCGCTATTTTCGCCCCCAAACAGAGCGGTAGCAGCAGTCAGACCCCCTGCGGGTCGCAATGCAGCACTTATACGGCGCTCGGGTTACCAGGCAACAGAGCTCGCTGCAGAAGTGCAAGGGAGTGAATGAGAACCTCTAGAAGCTGCGTAGAAAAGCCCAGAGCTGGGAAAGTGCTAGAAGTGTGATTACAAAACGGTTGGTGTTTGTCATTCCTGGTTATTGCTTGTAACTTCCCCTCGTGTTTTGAGTGCCTGTGACCTACATCAGAAGCAGTGGCACTTGCATATCTGGAGATTGCGATGGTTTGGTGGCTGTTTGTGACAAAGATTGAACAGTTTTCAGCAGCTAATGCCTGAAAACGTTGCTACCGTATTTTTTACGGTAAAATTCCGGCAACCACAGCTGCCAGTTTTCTACCGTAAATTTTACGGATTTTTTTTACAGTGTTGGGCATCTGCCTGTCATGTGTGTGTTTTCTGAATCTGATTCACTCGCTATGCAGATATTATGGGTTTATAGGGTTATAAATAATTTCAAGTTTCTGTTTCAAAATAAAAGTCAGATGCATATATTTGCAATCAGGAAGCATGTCACATAGTTGACAAGAAATGCTGTGGCAAATGGTAATAAACAGTAATTAAAAGATTTAGATTTTACACAGTTTTCTAAAATACTTGATCCTGAGAGAATTATGTTTTTTTCTATTTTTGTTTTAAATTCAGTTTATATATATTACAGTAGACCTATATAGTATATTACAATAAAAGAAAAGGTATTTCAAGTTGTAATAGTCATTCACAATATTACTGTTTTACTATATATTTGTCAAAAAATGCAGCCTTGGTGAGCATAAGAAACTTCTTTCAAAAATATTGGGAAAAAAAAAATCTTACCAACCCCAGACTTTTGTGTATATACACCATACTGTATATCTATAACTAATATTTTATTTTATTTTATTTTATTTTGAAGTCATGAGAATGTATTTGTTTAATTTCAATTTTTCAATCGTTAGATTTTATTTTTATTTCAGCAAACACTTTTTTTTTTCTTACAAGACTATGGTGGTACCATGGTACAGTGATGGTATCAGATACCATGGTACTTTTGAAATATACCATGGTACTTTAGACAACATCTTAGTATTACAGTGGAAAATGTCTTTAAAAAATATTTATAAAATTATTATATTTTATTGTGCAGGGAGACCTTTTTGTGCCTCCTGGTAAAACCTTTTAGCTGTTTCACCTTGTGTCATGTATAAGCTCATCTTAAATAATATCATATTTCAGCTGGAATCGCACTCTGTTGCTTTTGACACCGGTGTGCAGTGTTTTCTTCACAAAGCACCTTTAACATGCTCGCTGAATATCTTTGCTCTTCGTATTCATGAGAAATAACACTCTGCAGTGTGAAGGGAAATAAATGAAAGTGAATGCAGCATGGCTACAGGACACCCCAGCATTTATTTATGAAAACATTCACCGATTTTACTTCCCATTGAAACCACATCAAAGTGTGTTTTCAGACTTTTAAAGCCAGTTCTTGTCTTGAGTCTTAGTAATGTCCAGTCTAAAATTCAGGACTTAATAGCACTCTAAGGTCATCGTGATAACATCAAATATGAACCCTTGCTGAAGTGTATTGCCGTGTCTGTAGTTTTAGAGTGGGCTGTAACCTTTATTTTATTACCAGATGTTCTATTCATATTCTAATTCTTGTGTCTGAATCAGAGGTTCATGAATAGTAATTGTTCTTTGGGAAGGCTTGGTTTTAAGTTGCATGAGATATGATAGACAGAGTGAAGTGTAGTTTTGTGGTAAGTGGCTGCTCTGTAACCCAGAGTGGTTGTGGGACAGCTGAGAGTGACATTGAGTGGCACGGTCTCTTGGCCTTTCAGTCTTATTCCAGCTGAATCATTGACCCAACTCGCTCTCCAACTGTCCTCTCTGCCCTCATGAGTCAGCGAGCCCTGTCCCTGTCCACTCAGCAGTCCGCCAATCAAAATACTTTATTTTTACCCACCACCACTCTTTCTTAAGACTTCTTGAAGGAGTTATTTCATGAGAAATATAATTTCCGTTGATCTTTTTAGATTTAAAAGTTTTATTTTTAAATACATTTGTAAACATACAATTCCAAATTCGCAAATTTCACTTGGTCAGAAGTAGTAGTATTTTGTTGTATTTATTATTTTATATTTCATTTATTTTATATTTTTGGTGCAAAACATTATAAAGTAGATTTTTAAATGTTTGTATGATAAATAGATTAATAATGCATAATATGAATAACTGAATGCATTAAAATAATATTTTTTATTTTATTTTTGGTGCAAAACACTTTAGAAATAATATAAAGTAGAGAAATCTGAGAAATAAATGCATAATATGAAAACCTGTATCCATATACGTATAATGCATAAAAGTAATATTTTTAATTATTTTTTTATTTTATTTTAGGTGCAAAACACTTTAGAAACAACAAATTAGATTTTGACAAATCTGAGAAATAAATGCATAATATGAATACCTGTGTGCATTTATAATGCATAAAAATATTTTTTTATTTTTGGTGCAAAAACTATGGAAGCCCGTTTCCGCCACTGAATAAAAAAAATATAATTCTGTAAGTCATAATAATGAGAAACTTTCTCAAAATTATGACTTAGTATCTCGTTATTGTCACACAGCAAGGCCAGACACAACGGGTAAGTGAAAGACAGGATGGTTTATTTATTACGAGGAGGTTTCTCATTATTACGAGAAACTAAGTCATTATTACGAGGAGGTTTCTCATTATTACGAGAAACTAAGTCATTATTACGAGAAAGTTTCTCATTATTACGAGAAACTAAGTCATTATTACGAGAAAGTTTCTCATTATTACGAGAAACTAAGTCATTATTACGAGAAAGTTTCTCATTATTACGAGAAACTAAGTCATTATTACGAGAAAGTTTCTCAATATAACGAGATACTAAGTCATAATTTTAATAAAGTTTCTCATTATTATGACTTACAGAAATACATTTTTTTCTCAACTGTGGCGGAAACGGGCTTCCATAAAAAACACTTTAGAAACAACATAACGTAGATTTTTAAAAATCTGAGAAATAAATGTGTAATGCATAATATGAATACCTGTATATATAATGCATAAACATATTTATTTATTTATTTTTGGTGTAGAACACTTTAGAAACATTGTAAAGTAGATTTAGAAAATAGTGTATGGTAAATAAATTAATAATGTATGATATGAATGACTGATATGATAGAATGCATAAAATATTATTATATTTTATTTCTTTTATTTTTTAGTTTATTTTGTTTCTGGTGCACAACACTTTAGAAGCATTGTAAAGTAGATTTAAAAAATAGTGTACACTAAAGAAATTAATAATGCATAATATGACCCCATTTACGGCTTTGGTTTTGTCTTGATAATACAAATAAAAGTGGCACAATCCAATGTTTACTCTAGCACCTGTCAAAAATGAGAAAATAACACGTCTGGTGTCTTGTTCCCTAGCTCCTGTCAAGCATCTCTCTGAAACTGTGTAAAGAAAAAAAGACAATGTCCTTAGTTACCACGAGCAACAAATTCATGAACAATGACTTTACCCTTTATTCTGGTAAACAGTAAATTCTCATAACAATAAATAGAAGTATTATTGGTATGCCAGAATGAGACAACAGCCTCAGCCTTTTATTTATCTGAAGGTTCAGAGAAAGAGGTTTCGACAGTATATTTATGTTGATCGCAGAGGCGCGGTGTGATTGCTGCTATTATATATCATAATAGGGTGCATGTTATGCTACACACATATGCTAATGGATCATTTTAAGACATAAACCATAAATGCCAGATTTAGCATTCGTTTTATAAAGCACAGAGCACGGGTTTTTAGAACTCACTATGTTTTGGGCTTGACTTTCATTTTTCTGAACCACATCTTTACACAATCATTCATCCATAGAGCAGTGAGCTTATAAACTTTTTTATGTAATGATAGATAGCCAATAAAAAATGCTTTTATTGTAAGTTCATTGGGCAGCAGCCCAGACATCCGATGAACAGAAGAGAAAACAAACCATCTCTGGGCAGTTAGTCTCTCTTCTGATTATTTCTTGTGTTTTCTTGGATACCCAAGTGCTTAAAAACTACATTAACAATTTCATAATAAATTCAAATTCTAAAATGCCATTTCTTTTGGGTATGAGGAAAATATTTCCCCTTATAACCATAGGGCCGTTGTCTTAACTTCCATAATGAACAGCACATCCCAACGGATCGTATTTCCTCATATTTATTCTCCTCATTAGTTTTGGCAATGTGTTGATATTTCTAGGGCTCAGCCGTAGCTCATTCCAGTGCCTCTGGCCTCCACAGGATCCCTCTACGGCCTGTGAGTGACAGACAGCTATTGTGTTTTGCTGTATTGCTCTGTCAGGCTATAGATGAGAATAAAAAGGTAGTGCAGGGACTCTGAGACTAGCTATAATGGAGGGTGACGAGAGTGGAAAATGAGCAGAAACATTAAGACGAGCTTGAGCTAAAGATGCCAGCTGTGAAGAAAACTACAGCCATAAACTGTATCCATAATTTTAATAACCCACCGGTTTTATTGTGTTTGCTGTTGGAACTGACTGAGTCAAAGTTCTTACCTTGTCAGTGTGGCAATACAAAAACACTCAGACAAAATTAGATTAATTTATGCCACAGCAGTAAACAAGGTGCACATGCTGCCAGATACATTTGCATTTCTATGAGGATTTGGGGAGTAATTCAAAGCCAGAAAGTTTCAGTTATGGAGTAAATCGCACCAGCTATGTTCACAATGTTTGGCGTTGACAATATAAAATTCTTGCTGATGCCTATAAAATGATAATTATTTTCATATTATGACTAATAACCGATAAATGACCATATTAATATTCTGTTATATTTGTCTAAATAAATTAAGAAGAGATATAAATTATTTAAAACACACAGTGGAGAGTACAATTCCAACTAACACCGATAATCTGATAATTACAGTATTTTCATATTATGACTTATATGACTGATAAATAGCTTTTTATAGTCTATGCATATACTATTTTGTCTAAATAAATAAAATATAGATATAAATTAATTAAAAAAAGATTAATAAAAAAAAGATAGCACAATTCTGGCTGATACAGATAATCCAATAATTACAGTATTTTATTATAATGTATAATCAATAAATAGTGTTTATAGTCTATAAATATACTGTTTAATTAAATAAATTAAAAATGGAGATAAATGAATAAACAAAAATAGATTTACAATTCTGGCTGATACCGATAATCCGAAAATTATTTTCATGTTATGACTGAACCAATAAATAGACAATATTAAAATTCTGTTCCATTTTGTCTAAATAAATTAAAATACATATAAATTAATTAAAACAATAGATATTACAGTTCTTGTTGATATTGATAATACGATAATTACAGTATTTTCATATTATGACTTATAATATAATAGCTGTTGTATTTACTATTTTGTCTAAAAAATTAAAAATACATATAAATTAATAAAATAATAGATATTACAATTGTGGCTGATACCGATAATCTGATAATTGCAGTATTTTCATTTTATGGTTTATAAACGATAAATAGCTGTTCTATAAATAAATTCTGGTCTATAAATATACTATTGTCTAAATAAACACTAAGTGCTACAAATGCATTTAGGTATCTCAACATTGTATATACAGTATGAAAAATAGATATTAATTTTGTCAAAGATTATGTATGAATGCGCAATTAAATATTCGGTATAGACCCTTACCGATAAATTAAATAAAATAAATAAATAAATAAAAACTGTAATATTGGCCAGTTACTGACATGTTACTAATATTTTGTGCTTTGCACTGTAAAACAGGACTGATAACTGGATACTGTTATTATGTGAATGTAGTCACTCATTTTTAAAACCAAGATGAGGGTCACTTAGCAGGGTGGTCCTTTCTTTTCCCCCTGGCCTGGCGTTTTCCTAGTTCTTCTCATGTTCTTGACCCAAATCAGTCATATTGCATGGTAAACATTCCCGTCAGTGCTTTCCTGGCTCCCTGGGTTGTATCTGCGGGCTTAGAGCAGGAAAACTGCAGCTTGTTTTCTCACCGACATAATTACTGTCACCACAAAATGAGAGTGCATATGCACCAGGCTGTTTACATCACTCAGGAGAACGCAGGATGCAGGGGTCCGAGCCCAGAGGCTCTGGGTCACGGCCAGATTCTGATCGGTAAGGTTAAGAATTGATGAAGATCGCCCCCTAAGTGCCAGACAGAACCGGGTCTGCCGGGTTTGTTTTGTAATCAGTTTTAAAACTCTGCCTGGTGTCTCTGATTTGTCAGTCCTGGAGAAAGTGGGCCACCGGCTCCCACAGCCTCTGCTGGAGCTGTCACCGCTACGCCGGTGAGCATCAAACTATCAAAGCGCAGTGAGGGCCTGGAATGTCCTCCAAAGTTGGAGAGTGGCATTTATGGACATTCAGATGATAGGTGATGTTTTAATGTTCTGCACTTATGGGTGTTTGATTTGCAAGCTTTCCGTTTATGACAACCAGTTGCAGAAAAAAATGACAGATTTCATTATATTCAACAAATAGTTATACCAAAAACATGGTTTTTAATTTGTTGATGGTCAGAAGATTTGGGTAAAATTTAGAATGTATAATTTTCCTTGCAATTCATGATGTCTAATGCGAATTCATTGAATTCCATTGGTGGATGTTGAATTTGTTTTCAAAGAAATTTAACAGCTGCAGATGAATTAGCAATGAATTTTAGAATATATTTTAACTAATTAGTGTTGTAGATTGTACTGTACAGTGTTGTAGATTAATAGTACTGTACAATTAATGTACTGTACATACTGTACATTAATTGCACTGTACTGTAGTATAATACATATAATTTAAACAATACATTTCTACAATACTATAATACATAACTTTGCTTTGGTAGGATAGTTTTTTATGTTCTCCAAGGTTCTCCAAATAATCCTTATTTGATTAAAACATAATAATAATAATGTGAAATATTATTACAGTATAATAATTATTTTAATTATTTATTATTATTCATAATAATTTGTAAATATTTAATTATTATAATAACAATTTATGTTATTTAAATAACTGTTTTCTGTTGTAATATATTTTGAAATGTAACTTATTCCTGTGCTGTTAATATGCTGATTTGATGCTTAGGAAATATATATTTTTATTATCAGTGTTAAAGTAGTTGTGCTGCTTAATATTTGTGTATATTTGATAAATTTTTTCAGGATTCTTTGATATACGTAGAAAGTTTAAAAGAACAGCATGTAACAATGTAAAAGTCTTTGTCACTTTTGATCAATTTAATGCTTCCTTGCTGAATTAAAAAAATCACTCTATAAGATAATTACTGGCATCCAAAGTTTTAGCATTTTATCAGCTACTTATGTTATGCAATATTTAAATTTTAGAATATAAGAAAATTCCATAGTCTGGCTGTCTGTAGTCTCCTATTGATGACTATGAAAAAGTTGTTTCCTCTTTTTCTCTCCTTTTCTGTATTTTATTTAGTCTTGTACCTGCTCTTTTTCTCTCTCATCACACTCTCTAATTCATATCAAATGGAGTGGAGTAGGTCGACCTGTCAAACGAGCTCAGCTCCCTGCAATAATTAAACCGAGTGTTGCTTGCCCGTGGCAGAACTTGCTGGAACCTGCTTGGATGGTGGAAAACCGAGAGGGAAATGAATGTGCAGTGGCACAGAGGAAATAGACCGGATGAAGGAGCGTTTCAGATAGGGAAACACACTCGGCTCGGTTGAACTGTACATTCACCTCTCTTCAACTCTGAGTGTTCCTCTGCTGTTAGAATTGCCTGAATGTTCTGTATTCTCTGTTTGCATCAGCGCTTTCCAAAGAAAGAAAGAAAGAAAGAAAGAAAGAAAATAATTCATGCCGAGGTCTGGGTTAGAGTCTAATTTCGGATTATAATGAAGGTGTTTAACTCTCAAATCGTGTCTTTTCATATGTGAATCTTAATTTAGCGCCGCTTTCATCTCATACGCAGCAGGGAATAAACCAAACAAGGGAAGAAAATGCAATTTTCTAGTGAAGACTTTGACTCTTAACCCGCCTTTTCTACTAGATGCATTCTGTACTCTTTTTTTTTTTTTGGGCCTTTTTTTGAGTTCATCAGAATTTGTCTTTAGAAACGTTTCACCCCAGAGGTGTTTCGGTTTGCCTTTCTCTAAGCTGTTGACTAGGGCATGATGAAACCTGTGACTGTGACACCCTATCCAGGATCCGTGACTTCAAGGACATTTTTGCTGCCAGACAAATTGGAGTAAATGTCAGTGGAGAAACAGTAATTGCTGCCTAAAGGTTAGGTTAATTTACACATGTTCGGGCATGTTTTATGGTATTTTCAGAGGATTTTGGACCACACCTATGCATTTATTCTGTGTAATATGTCTGGGATTAAGGCAAAAGCCGCGTTGTGTCGTAAAGGTTCGTTATGTAATGTTATGGTTCATTTCCTAATTGTAGAACACCAAGACTGTGGGAAAACCAACAAAGCAGCATTCTAGTCCTGTATCACACCTACCGGTAGATGGTTGTTTGCTTCACTATGGGTGGGAACCTCTAACTTGGGACTGGTTTTATACCAGAATTGAAATTTTAGGTTTTGTTATATATTTAGTATAGTTTAATTCCTTTTATTTTTTCTTTATTAAAAATATTTTTACACAGTTATTTACTTCACTATTGGTGGGAACGTCTAACTTGGGACTGATATCATACCCAGTTGAAATTTCAAAAGAAAATATTCTGTTTTCTTATATATTTCATACTACTATCATACAATATTCTTTATTGTTTTTTTTTTAATAGAAATGAATTAATAGTACTGTTGAAATAAATACACACAAAATGACGACTAATGTCAGTAGCCTAAAACCTATTTCACTTGGAGTAGGGTCTCCTTATGGAGGCAGCCATTTTGAGATCACATGACCTTGTAATCCACTTATTATCGAACACTTGCAAAATAGTGTATTCTTACACATTTGAATAGTGTATCGATACAGCGCTAAAAGTAACTGAATGTTGCGTTTGCATGTCATCCACACCACTAGGTGTCAGTATTAGTCCAAGGCGACTGTTGTAGCAACCAGTGCAATAAACTGCAAAATTACTAAGTGTGCATTAAAATTTCAATGTGCGTCTGAACTTGCATAATGTCTGAGTACGTACTATTTTTACTACATTTGCGGAGGAACAAACTTCACAACCCTTAAAAAGTAGGCTTATGTTTTATATAGTATGAATGTGTGTAGCATGAATGAAATTGTCATGTGACTTCAATTGCATTGCTTCACTGCCCTTTATTCAACCCCTCTCCTGTGGCTTTTATATGCAAATTAGATTGAAATCTTTGCGGAAGTAGTAGGTCATCCAGGTACTTTTTGCCCTATAGTTTTATGTATGCTATATGAATTCAGTTTTTCACCTACTGTACAGTAGGGAGGTAGGCATATTCAGATGCGGGGAATGTTGTTTTATTTTATAGGCTGCTTACCAGTGCTGACTGTTTCTCAGACACTTGACAACCTTTCCTCGTTGCCAAAAGCAAAACTGAATATCTGTCTGTGTGTTTCTATTTTAAGTCTGTAGGTGGAATGTATGTTTTCTCATTGACTGCATGCATTAACCCTCGGTATGAGTAGATGACGGTGTGTGTGTGTGGCTGTGTGAGCTTCATGCTCACAGCAGATATTTGAAGAAGACTGGGCTCTAAGTCTTCTCACAAATGTGAATATAGCTCAGTTTTCTGGCCTCGTGTTTGTGGCTCTTCTTCCATGTTCTGCGGACATATGGCCACCATCTGCTTGGGCCTGGCCGCATCAGGGTACACATGCTGGGCCCCAAGCAGGGGCCTCTGGGTCATGTTAACCCATAAGACGGACCATCACACCAGCAGGATGAACAGAATATCATTTTGAACACAGAATAAAGTCATGTTTAGTAATACACCTCGGCTGATTTGAGTATAATATAGCCTTTTGATAGTGCTTGTTCTAGTTTCTTTAACGTAGAAAGCCTCAGTTTCACAAGGACTATACATTTGAAGTTTGTTTTGGCCTGGTCAGGTTTGAGAAATATTAAGAATTAAAGCAAAAGTACAGGAGAAAGCAGACTAGCTTTTGTGAAATACATAAAAGCCATTGTTTTATCATATTCCTCCCATGTCTTTTTGGTCTCACGTAACTCTCTGTCACTGTCTGCCTCTGTACAATTCTCCCCATCATCTCCGTCCTTCCCTTCTGTGCCTGTAAAGCAGATAAGAAGCATGTGAAGAGAGTTGTGAATAGGTCACTGAGTCTGGCTTCGCCAGTGGTGCTTGCTCCCAACAGTGACTGACTGACACCAAGGCTTGAGGGCCAAAAAGCGTTTACGTCATGACCCCGTCCAGACCATATTTTACATGCACTTTGCAGCTTGTTGCTCACAATGTTTTAAGTAGCCAAACTATTTTACGCCTGCATAAAACATCTGTGTATACAAGCCACCTTGACTATATATTTGCCACATCGTTCTACTTCTAATAGAAATAAAATTTACATAAATACAATTTAATTATAATATAATTCATTTGAAAATATTTACATGTATTTACATGTATATATTTATTTTCATAAAATGTATATTATGTATAAATATATTTAATATATAAACGTAACATTTTTCTGAAATATATACATGCATTTGTGTGTATTTATATATACTTAATAAATATAAACAGTACATACACATATATTATGTAAACAAAAACTTTTTTTTGGATGCGATTAATCGCGATCAATCATTTGACAGCACTAATTTTAACTTTGTTATTTAAATTGTAATTTTACACCAATTTTATTTTTTATTAAATAACATTTTGAAAATTTTAATACAAAAATCATAATCATGTCATCTATGTAAAAAAGTTAAAAAGGTAAAATTGACAAAATTACAATTGAAATGAAATATAATGAATCATTATATATATCACAATTAATTATATGTTATTAAACAAATGACAAAATTTAAATTTAAATAGAATATAAAAATGAAGTATTAATTAAATAAAATTGGACTTTATTTACACTTGTGCATATCATACCAACCTCAAAGACTCAAACATTGACGCTGTATTGAAATCAGTCAGTGGGCAGCATCTTGTGTGAGTTTTGCATGCTGACAAATTGAAATTGTAAATGTTTCTGTGATACATTTTGGTATGTGAAATGCTGTTATTTTACATTTGAACCCATATTTAGCATTAAAAAAAAGTTTTTAATTGCTTTTACAACTGGTTTGATGTAGTGGGTCCCTGAAGGCTAAAGACCAGTCAGATGTGTGTTGTACAAATATAGTATGTTATAAATCATCAGATATGAACCGTGGACCATGTAGGGGGACAAAAGGAGGGCCTGAAGATATGAGTATCTTATCTGTTTATTTATTTATTTTTTGATTGGTTGGTTTTGACTCCGTGTCTTCTACCGTGATGAGTCAGGGAGCACAGATGGAGAGCAGGAGCATGCTGCAAAGCAGCATGGGACTTTCTTTTGATCCTATTATATGATGTGAACAGTGTTAATTATTTGGAGAGTGCCGGTCTGTTGGGGTTATTTGTAATATTTGTGCTAAAATAACCTTTGCAGTTGATTGAAGACCTTTAGCTGACTATGTGAATATGAGTGTTTTGTGTAGTAGTCTTCATGGACAGAAGTGCAGTGAAGTGCATTTTTATAACTAAAAACATGATTCTAGTACCTTATAGCTAATTTTTTCAGCAGCTAGACGGTAGTTCCTTTCTAAACAGTAACTTTCAAAGTAATGAGCTATTTTTTTTAATTTAGTTTCAGTGTAGCCTGACAAAGACAGTATTTTTTTTGTCAAATTTACAACCGAGCAAACTGAAGTAGCAGTCATATACACTCTACAAGAATGTCCTTTCTCTCTCCCTCATATTGGGAAGTCAGATTAATTTGTTCATTCGAACGTTTCAGTTAAATGAACCGGTATTGTGTAAGATCTCATCGCCCTGCAGAATCCTGTCCCTTCCTTAATGCTTGATTGTTTTATCAAAAGAACTTTGATTAACTAAGCTGACGAAAGACCAACTTAAAACAAAAAAAAAGATATGTTTCATTTGTTCAGTTTCATTAATATAGTGTAATATGTCATTTGAAAACATGTTTTCAAGATTTTCATGACTGAATACGTGGTGAAGAGATTTTACAGATTTGTTGACCTCTTAAAAAGGTCCAAAGAGAGTAATATATTGCATGTATCCAATTTTATTATGTCATTCATATTTTGTGTGAATTATATGTTCTGTTCAAATGATGTATATAAATTATATAATTTTGTAGTTATGTAATAAAAAGTAATTTACTCCTTAAATAGCTCCATTGTAGTTGCTTCATTGTAGTGTAGCTAACTGCTTTTTGCAATGATTGACTGTAGAACTACTTTACATTATTAGTAGCTTGTAGCTTGGGAAGCTACAGTTTCTAAGCAACACCGCAGCACACATGCTTATTACAGTGGCAAAGTGACGTTTCCTTGTGACTTCCATTGCCAGAGACAGAGAGTGAGCACAAACCACTTGGGTTTTGTGCACTAGAAAGACCCTTTACCCTGGTAAAACATTCCTGCTTGTGGGAAATTAGCTCTGTCCTATCAAAACCCATGCCCACAAGTGAGTTATTAATGGGTTAATGTGGAAATGGAATTGAAACACTTCCCCAGCAGAATGAAATGTCATCCAGTGATAGAACTCTTGGCCAGAATCTCTGCGGTTTGGAAATTCAGTGTCCTTTTCCTAAAAGTAATCTCATCTGTCAATCATCATTCACATAGAGGCTGTGTCCGGGTCAATGTCACTCAATCCTCTTACAGTCCCAGCATTCTTTTCACACAGTCTCAAGGCAAACAATATTTTGTACACATTCTTTTATTGCCAAAAAATTATGAAAAATATTCTATTTGTTAGAAAATGTGTTTGAGGTCTCACTCATGGAACTCAAAGGGATCATTTCTTCTCCAATTTTACAAAGATATTTAAAAGTATATTACAACTAAAAAAAGGTATTGATGTGACGTCTCCGTTCCCTCCTTCAGGGAATGAGGGTTACATACGTAACCGAGACGTTTTCTTACTTTGTGCTTTAAGAAAGTTTTAAGCCTTGATTGTTTATTACCTCAAAATACATTGACCTTTACATCTTTGGCGCCAGAGGTATAAGAAGTGAATTTTCAGGTTTGCATTAACACTAGAACCGTCAGGGGTCGCTGTATACCTAAAAGCGCCAGCGGGTAAATTTTACCCACGCACATGACAGCTGTTTTTGAATGGCTAAAGAACATATTATTTCACTGTATTATGCTACTGTCTTCACAAAGAAGTGTCTAGAGTCATGAAATGATTATGTCTAGTCATCAACTATATTTTTGTCCTGTTGTTTTATGTTCAAGGCTTTTTTATGCAGGCTACACTAGTCACTTTTCATAATGGTCAATATTAAGCTAAACAAGCCTGCACTGACAACGAGAATTAGAAGGAAGTAAATACATATTTGGGTGGTGTAATAGGCTATTATAATACAATGTCATTAATCAATATATTAAGATAACCTATGTTATTTAAATTACTAAAATAGCCTAAAGACAATAATGAGCAATAATAGGCCTAATTCACCACACTGAATTTGCGATGACAATTAATTCACCTAATTAATTATTAATTTGTTTAGTTATATCATTTATAATTTGAATTATACAGGAAGAATACCAATACACTTAGGGTAATCAAAAAAAAAGGTTTTATTCATTACATCAGATCGAATTTTTTTTCTTCGGGAAACAGGCAGACTAGAATAAATAGCAACACAGAAGCGAACAATAAACGATAGAAATGGCAAAACAAAAATTAAATAATTAATCCAAATTTTGAACAATTATGAGTAACATTTGGATAAAACGTCTAAATATTATATTTTGATCGCCGTCAGATGCTGAGCCGACAGGACGCTTTACTATCTCCCCACCATCAGACTCCCCATGGCATTTAGTGCTTATAGCCTACCTCTTCAGCATTCATAAATCGCATTCTTTTACTCATTTTGTCTTTATTTATGAAACTGATAACCATCTGGTTTTATCTAAACAGTTTTTAACAAAGGGATTGTAAATCACACAATTTTAGTAAAAGTCAGTGACTGGGGGACTTGAATGTTTTATTAAAAATCTTTTATGTACGTTTTAAAAACAGCCACGGGTAAAGTTTACCCCGTGGCAGTTCTAGTGTTAAAAAAAAAAGTTTACTAATTGAGCTCTCAGAATACAGGGCCAGTAAGTATCACGGCCCTCATTAAAATCTCCCTGTGTCCCTTGTTGATCATATTGCTTCAAGCTGATGTAAAATGTCAGAATGGCAAAATGTTGCCCGTAACCACTACAGCTGTGAACCAGTGTGTGTTATGAAGACGGGGGCATTCACCTCGGTTGTCATGGTGAAGGAGAATTCGGACAGCTTGAGCAGTATTTTAATGATTTAGCACTCGAGGCATAACCCTGTCTGTCTCCACATTTGAACTCTGATTGTCCATAATGATATTTATTCAGCATATAGTTATTTTTTGATACCTAGGCAATGGATAGTGCATTGATTTGCAGCTGCTGCCTTTATTATATGATCAATGCAGTATATTGTTTGCAGCATATTTTGTGATTGCAAGGTTGGAAGGTTTTCCTCTAATGTGAGATGAACCAACCCCAATTTCTACATAATATTTATGCAAGTCAAAAGAGCAGCACTGTATGACCCACTTTTTGCAAGAACTGACCAGAGACAGAGAAATGTTTAGTGGTCGGTAACCAACTTAGACTTTTTTTTTCTTTTTTTTTTGAAAAACAATTCTGCTGTCTTTGAAAGCATTTTTACTTTTATATGACTACTGTTGTGCAGAATTAATGTAACAATGAACTACAGATGATTTTAGCAGTTCATAAAGTAATCTAAACATATCTAAACCTTATTATTGAGGTATCAGTTGATTTAAACTAAATGGATAGTTTAGCAGAACATTTGGCCGCATACATTTTGATAAAAAATTGGTGTTTACTAACCATGTTTTAAATGGTTCAAACAATTGAGAATTTAGAACGCATGTTTCTCATCAGTTCTCCCTCATCAGAGTTTATTAGTTTTACTGAGGCACCGAAAAGTTTTACTGGGATTCATGCTACAGTCTATATATTTTACATGCATGCGCTTGAAACATGCCCACATTTTTATTGCGTAAAGTTCTGGAACTTTCAGTAAACTTTCAGTCTAACTTTTCAGATGTTCTTTCCATATAATGCTTTTAATGCATGACTCAGATGGAAATGTCAAACTGTCATGTTGAATGGCAATAAATAGACATGCTCTGAATAATTTAAAGATGTTATAAACTCAAGTGCTCTTGCATACGAGACCCACTTATCTTATATCTTTAGGGTTTTTCTTATCCTGAATGCAACATTTGGAGGCAAACACACCCTCAGGTAATATTTTGGGAGGTACAGTCACAGGCCACCTAAAATTGTTGTTTTTTGACACTGCGCATTCTGTATGCGCCCACCTCCAAATCCAGTACATCCCCACAACCCCTGCTCTCTTTCCACCAATCATGCGGCTGCTGGGCAGCTCTGCCCTGTTGCTATGGAGACTTGGCTGTTAATATTCCGTACAAGTCTCACTCTGATAAGAGACCAGCCGTGCACCGTAGAGAAATCGATGGGACTTTCCTCAGCAAGTATACAGCAGTGCAGCAAGGGAGAAAAAAAAGAGAAATTGAAAGCGAGCTAAAGAGTTTTGTTGTCTTTTTTGTGACAGGGCTGGTTCCCTTGCCGAGTCGCGATTGAACGGTTCCCTCAGTAGGATACTTTAATTAAGTTACTGGAACAAAGCTACTTCGAATTCTGTCAAATTTAAATTTTATATGTTCTGCAAAGTTTGATTGTCGGTCGTGGAATTAATCTGTATTCCTGATATTCCGTGACTCCGGTAACAAAGCGTGTCGGAATGAAGATCGATGGGACTTTCCTCAGCAAGTATACAGCAGTGCAGCAAGGGAGAAAAAAAAGAGAAATTGAAAGCGAGCTAAAGAGTTTTGTTGTCTTTTTTGTGACAGGGCTGGTTCCCTTGCCGAGTCGCGATTGAACGGTTCCCTCAGTAGGATACTTTAATTAAGTTACTGGAACAAAGCTACTTCGAATTCTGTCAAATTTAAATTTTATATGTTCTGCAAAGTTTGATTGTCGGTCGTGGAATTAATCTGTATTCCTGATATTCCGTGACTCCGGTAACAAAGCGTGTCGGAATGAAGAAATTTTTATTTATTTTTTTGCCAATACCTTATCACTTCAACAGCTGCAGGAAATCAAAACAAAGTGTCTGAGTGTGCACTCGGGAGAAGAAGTGTGTTTCTGTCACCGTAAAAGAATGGGACATTGATTGTAGATCTAATCATTCAGTGCAGAGCTGACAGGGGATTTCAGGCAAGCTAGAATATACCACATTTCTCCATCCTGGCAGAACCGCCACTTACAGGCAAGCCAAGAAAGGGAACAATCTGTTGTTGTGCGAAAACTGTGGGAAAACTCAATTGGCTGGTGTGCACATATGCAAATCTAATGTATACCCTCTGCCCCATTTGTTAGGTATGAG
Organism: Sinocyclocheilus rhinocerous; assembly: GCF_001515625.1. Taxonomy (NCBI): domain Eukaryota; kingdom Metazoa; phylum Chordata; class Actinopteri; order Cypriniformes; family Cyprinidae; genus Sinocyclocheilus; species Sinocyclocheilus rhinocerous. The sequence goes on along the minus strand of NW_015660878.1, from coordinate 50,163 downwards.
ACTGCATTGAAAATTTTATCTTAAACTGAAATTATTTGAATTTTGAAAAAAAAAATTAAACAAAAAGCATTGTGACGTAAAATGAAAAAGAGATTTTGCACTGTTTCTAGGTCACTAATCAAATAAGTGATGTGTGAAATTGATTGTGTGAACTTGATTGTACAGATGGTAAGATGATCTTCCACTGAACCTCAAGATGCTCTTTAGATTATCTCAAATCATGCTGGAGAACATGATCATCTGGTTTTACACAAACTTGTGGAGTGTATGCAGCTCGAGTGCTGCTGTTATTAAAGCAAAACCAAGGCACATTAAATTCTAGGACATTCATAGTCATTTTTACTCAAGTAATAATATAATTTGTAATGCAAATGAGAAGAAAAATGACATCCAAAATAGAAGCATTTTTAATATGGTCTCAGACACTGTTTATGGTGCCACTCAAAGACTTAATGTTAATGTCTTAATGAATCTATTTGTAGTATTTTCAGTGTAATGCAGCTTGAAACCAGCATCAGCATATGAATAATCCATTTTGGCATTTAGCTAATATAATTTACCTGCACTTATAGTGTTCATTTTGCTTCCATCTGGTTGGCTGATATTGTGTTCCTCTCTATTTCCTTATAAAGAAATAAATTGGCTCTTTAAGAAGTGACAGATGTAGCGGCAGAGGGGGATGATGTGATAGTCTGTCGAAGTTCTGGGTTTACGATCAATGTTGAGGCGTCCAAGTCATTTTTGGATATCGCTTAAATGCCACAAAAAACCAGCAGAGAATTATGGGCCCATCATCATGGCAGTAATATTGCACATAATGACTGGTCCCCAAAGGCATACGTCTTATAGTCTTTTAATGAGATTTTAATGTCCATTAAAAGTATTCGCTCATTTACTGACTGAAGATGTAGTTTTTCAGTTGTAGCTATTGTTATAAATGCAGATGTGCCTGCGCAAAGCATTTTTAATGAATGACTTGTGTTGTCATCTCGTTGTCTGAATGGCTGCTACTAAGGCTAGCTGTCACTTTTTGTTCCATAAAGTATTTAAAAAAATTAATTCAACTTTTCTTGCATAGGAAAAACAATGCAGTCTCAAAAAAACACTTGTGACAATTTACCCCGGTGTCCTTTTTTAATGAAATTTTTATTTTATTAATCCACATTGCTTAGGGTGGACTTTTTTTGCAGGTACTTTAGCAGGGTTAAATATTTAATATTAGAAAAAGGGGAAAAATATTTTACTAGCCCGTTTTTGACACAGGATATTGTCTTATTTTTGTGAATAAATTGGATTACAGAAGCACAGGATTACCTCTGAACTACGAGCAATGTGGTATTCAGGTCAGTGAACAGTTTACAGTCAGAGAACGTTTTTTGATAAACTGAAGATTTGACTTGAACTCAGGCATATTCTTTGCAAATGTTTGTTTTGCCAGAAGTTTAATAAAAAAGGATATGCTCTGTCTTGGCTAACCAAGCGCCATGGACATGAGGACTGTAGGTATGTTGTTTAAAACAAGGATGTGGGGATTCAGGCTTAGAATTATAGGACACCGAAATGTCCATCAGCATGTATCCTGAAGATAATTTTTCCAGCTCAATCTCTTCAGGTGTCCATTAAGTATCAATTTACATGATGGTCTTTGAAAACAAGTGTGTCCTCTAATCTTGTGCAGAGAGTTTTCACACCGTTCCTGCGATGGAAGGCTCTCTGCGTTCCCTTCACTTCCCCAGCTATGATTGAAGTGTCTAGCAGTGTTTGTACTGTATTATTTATGCCAGTCTTTCTGAAACTAAGTTTCTGCAAACCGTTCTTGAGTTGATGGCGTTCTTATGACTCAGTGTCCTCTGTACAAGTGTTCACTGTACAAGTATAGAGAAAGTTTCCTAGTTGTTAAAGCATTTTTTTATCATAAATATCATGCTAAGGAACATTTGGAGGGAAGTGTTTTGCCACCATTTGGCCAAGGTCACTATTTTGAAGGGACCGTGGTCTCATTTTTCTCCTCCCACCCCCTTCACCTTTTAAGTTAACCCAATATCAAGCGAAGAAAAACACATTGCTGCATATAAAAATAACCGTTACATCTCTCTCAGTAGGGAATACAAGTGCTGGAGAGAGATAACATGGTTGATACATGGTGGGGCTGCAAAGTTGGAGCGATGAGAATGTTCCACCTCACATTTGCGTGATTTGATCTGATTACATAAACATGCAGGGGAATTTTTAGCGTCTGTAATGACATTAAAAAGTTGATGTGCTGAGAGTATAGAGGGAGAGTGAGAAGAGTTTCAAGAGCAGGGAATGTTGATTGGGTGGAGGGGTCATAAAATATTGAGGCCTGTTTTTTTCTCTCTCCCACCGGAGTGCATATTTTTGGCCCAAGCGAAAGAGTCATGAGAAGATTTCTAGAGATCAAAAACTGTCCATTTCTCTTCCCGTGGCATTCTGGGATTTATGGTTAGTGTTTTATTTAGCAGTTTTAGTTTGTCAGTTGTACCACCTGTTTATTATCAGAACATTTTACAGTAAAAACTGATTTTAAAAGCTCAGTTAGGTTGGTATATTATATTTTAGTGCTCCTATGTCATTCAGTTTTATAAACTTACATAAGTGCCATCCCATAATGCATGTAACATTGTTACCATATTTTTTATGGGAAAGGTATGGCAGCCACAGCTGTCAGGTTTTTGTTACAGTCAAATACAGGTCAAGCAATCCCTTGTAACGTCCTGCAGATCCTGTTTTTGGATCTTCTCTCACCTCTCACTCAACATTACAAAAAACCTGCAGCAAAATACTGCAACTACTGTAACTGTTCTGGCTTGTACGATGTTCTGCAGTTTCATAAGGGCCCGCACACATGCAAACATTTACCCCTCACGCAGTGTTGCGGCACTCGTGTTAAAACTTCATCAGACGAGACAATCACCCAAAACAAAGCATTCCCTCGCTTGAACTACCTTCTAAATTCCTTAAAAGCATCATGTCACCCATGAACAACATTGTGTCTCTTGACAAAGCATTCAGCTTGTCTCCCATCTGGCGAATATTGCACATCCTCCATTATGCATTAACTCACTGACCACAAAGAGATTCGCAGCAGCCAGAACTCGCTGTGCCAGGTCATTTTAATCATGGTGTTATGAAAACTTCATGAGTTTCTGTGTTTCTTTCCCTGTGTTGTCTTGTGCTAACAGCGTCATTCAATATACAACAGGATACAGGATATTTACCCACCTCTGGGAGACTGACAACACAAATCCCTTTAGATGAAAGTCAAGAGTATAACCTGCTTAAAATAGCTTCCTGATAGGCTGTTGCTGGTTTGTGTGCAGTGTTGGAAAATGTTACTGTTAAAAGTATCTTTTTTAAATATTGTGCTTTTTGTTTAAAACTGGTAATGTTATTAGTATACTTTATCATTAAAGTTTAGTCAAAGTAATACATGTACATTAGGTTACTTTGTTAACCTAATTTTTTAGGTTAAAATTTTTTTAGGTACTTTGTTAGCCTAAACCTTTGTTTTATTAAACTCTTTTGAAATCACATTATGTACATGTTTCTAACACTGTTTTTGTATCTATTTTTATACAGTAGTTAGTTATGGTCCTCAAATTTGATTGGCTGAGTGACGTTCCAAGAGTGGTGAGATACAGTACAGTATAACAGTACTAAGAATTTTCAATTTTTGGATCACTACTGTCAGTAGGTCTTTATGAACAAGTCATCGGAATCATTTACTCAGATGATTCATTCAAACAGATTCATTCTGAAACCATTAATGGGACTGCTTTTATAAGTGATTCATTCAGAAGCACTGATGCATTCAGGATTAAATCATAGAGCTGCTTTTATGAGCAAGTCTTTTAATCATTTACACAACTGACTCAGTTCAGCACACTGATTAATTCTGGAATGGAAGAAGTCGCGGTCTTTATGAGCAAGTCAATAACACTAATCCATAAGGAGTAAATTAGATAACTGCCTGTATGGTTGAGTCATTGAATCATTTACACAGCTAGTTCATTCAGCACACTGATTCATTCAGGAACAGAACAAGTGGTGGTCTTTATGAATGAGTCATTGAATCGTTTTCTCAACCAGTTCATTAAAAACACTTATTCATCCAGGAACTAATTAGATGACTACCTTTATGAGTGAGTCATTGAATCATTTTTTCAACTAATTCATTCATAAACACTGATACATTCAGAAGTGAAACATTCCTTTTTTTTATGAGTGAATTATTAAAATATTCATTCAAGAACACCACTACTGGGTGTTTTTAGGAGGTTCTGCTGTGGCAGAGCAAATATAGATTTCATAACTGTGTCTGAAATCTAAGTTACTCAATATTAACTAGTTTATTGATCTGTTGTATAAAAGCAATATCACCAAAGCAATATTGCTTAAATGTACTGTAGACTGACACACTACAAAACAAATGGCTAGGGATGTCTGAAAGACAAATAGTTACAGATATCACCCGTTAATTAATACCAGTTCAATATAGTCCCAACGTGTGAAACCTTTAGCTCAGACAGATAGCTGCTTGTCTGTCTTTATTCACCTGTGGCTGAGCTCAATATCCCATCTGTCGTTGCCTATTCTCCCGTTCAAACAAAAGCCTTGGCTGCAGCGCTGTGAAGTAATTTGATTAGGGTTATTGAATGAATATTAGACGACCAGGGCTCTAGCCAATACATGCTGCTGAACTCACCTGTGGGCGCGTGGCTTGTTGCAATTTGAAAAAGGTCCAACACAAAAACAGCAGTTTTAATTGCTTCGGGGGTTGTTTGATTTGCCTCTCAAACAATGATAATGTCATAACACTTAGCTCTCAAAGTCTCTTGGTCCCATTGCAGATGTTTTTATGTCTGGTTTTGGCTCGTTCACGTGTTTATTTATATTTGATTGTCTGATCTTTGGCCCACAGGTGTATTGAGCCTGCCGGACAGTCTGAACCTGCACCGTGACCAGCAGCGAGCAGGGAAAACTGGAGAGGGCCATGCCTACAGCCAGGCTGAACTCCGCACCATTGAACAGTCCCTCCTGGCGACCCGCGTTGGGAGCATTGCAGAGCTCAGTAAGTTCTCATGCCGAGAAATGTGTGATGGTGTGGTTATAGGTTCAACCGTAACCGTTCAAACATTTGGGGTTGGTAAGATTTTAAAAATGTTTTTGAAATAAGACTTTTATACTCACCAAGGCTGCATTTATTTGATCAAAAATGCAGTAAAAACTGGAATATTGTGAAATATTACAATTTAAAATAACTGTCTTCTATTTTAACATATTTAAAAATATAATTTGTTCCTGTGATGGTAAAGCTACATTTTCAGCATCAATAACTCCAGTCTTGTTCCTGTGATGGTAAAGCTACATTTTCAGCATCAATAACTCCAGTCTTCACTGTCACATGATCATTCAGAAATCATTATAATATACTGATTTGGTGCTCCATTATTAATAATAATTCTTATTATTATCAGTGTTGTGCTGCTGCTAATTTTTATAATTTTTTTTTTTAGAAACTGATACCATGATTTTTTTCTGGATTCTCTAGTGAATGAAAAAAACTGCATTCATTTGAAATGGAAAATGTCTTTCCTGTCACTTTTGAACTAATTATTAATTTTAAAAAAATCATACTGACCCTAAACCTTTGAAGGGTACTGTAAATCCTCAGGAAAAAATGTCTTGTACTTTGTAAAAAGGTTTATTAGCAACTGCTTGTACATGTTGGTTACTCAAAATGAGCAGGTTGTATTAGGGGGAGGGACATTCTCATTCTAGAGAGCATTTGATTGGAGGAAAATCTGTGTAGTGCAGGATGAGTCATCAGTGTTTTTGGTCTGTTTTTCTGAGAAGAGAAAGAGTGTACATTTTTAATAAATTTTTTTATCTGCTAAAAGCGAACATTGAGTCAATGTTTAAATTTAGTCAAAATATTTCTCCTGGGCCCTGTGAAATTTAGCAACGACCCTGGATTGGTGTCCATTCTGTGTCAGGTCCCTGAGCTATTTAACATCTGGATGATCCACTGACTTAGCTGTTTTTAGTCTCTTGTGTGGGTGTATGAAGCCAGCGGTCAGCAGCTGGAAGGCCCTACCCTAACTGAGCGGGGTGTGCCTCCCTGTAGTGTCCACTGGACGGTCGTCAGCTTGAATAACAGCTCTTTGTATATTTGTCTTGGTAATGGTGGTTAGCCTGTGTGTGGCAGTGAGTTTCAGAGCCTGTCCGTTCTGCATGCAGCCACGGTTATTTCATAATCATAGCGAACACAAACAACACCCAATAAGTCAAGATGCAAAAGAGAACACCATCATCCACACTGATTATGTCTCCTCAAGTGTGCCTGCCAAATGAATACATGTGACCCCACTGAGGAGGGGAAATTTGATGTGTGCAGAGGGACTTGAGTAAATTACAGAGAGCCAGTGACCCTTCTGTCACTCTAATCAACATTGTGTTCTGCTGGGAAACAGACTTAAGCAATGTGAAACAATAGAGCAAGCACTGCAACCAGGCTATTGCTTGCTTGTTTTTTTTTTTTATTGATTTTGATCACAAAAACCAAAAACATTTATGGGTCATATTTAGAACTATATATTAAATTTAGCTTTAAGACAAATTCTTAAGTAAGCAAAATTGTTTCACCTTAATACATAAATGTATATATAATCGTTTATATGAATTGTACATTTATTAGTATTTATTATCATATTTAAAACTAAAATAAAAATAAATCGGACATTCCAGTTGATTAATGTATGCAATCATGTGTATGTGTGTGTGTGTGTGTGTGTATTAAAAGCATTATATTACAGTATTTTTTGTACACCACATTCTCTTTTTTTAAATAGTGCTCAATACTCATTTATATTGAATACTAAATCGACCTAGACAGGCACAGCATATTAGGTGGATTATTTGGAAAGCTGCAGGGTATTTGTGTTATTGCATGCATGAAGTATTAGCACAGATATGAGGTTGCTGTCATAATGCAGCATCGGTGATGTAACCATGCAGAATATTAGCTGTTGTGCCAACAGATGAGGCATAATTATCAGATGTAATTGTCTTTTTCCTCCTTTCCAGCCTTGTGTACACAATGCACAATAAGCATTTAAATATTGATTGCAAACCCTTCAAAAGCCACCTAATTGGCCGTTAACTAATTATATTTTCACACTGTGTAACGAAATATAAAAGCCTGGATTATGCAATAGCTTTTTTTGGTTGATGAAAAGTTCCCATGCATATTCATTTTCCTGTTGAATCATCTCAGTTTTGGCTATGTGAAATATTGTTTCTGTCTACTCTAATTATCTCACGGTGTCCTTATCACGGACCTATAACTGTCAGTGGGGTGTAATGCAAAACAGTACTTGTTAGTGAGTGACCAGCATTTTTTTATGAGCGTCCCAGCGTCTCTCAGTATGAAACCACATACACCGCTGATGTTAAAAGCAAATTAACTAGGAAACATGATACACTGTGGGCAGCTAACAATGAGGACCACCCATTACAAACTCCACTGTGCTGAAGGCTTATATATATATATATATATATATATATATATATATATAAATGCTTTTGTCATACGGATCACTAGTGTACCAGTGACAATCTAAGTAAACAAGCGCATACTTTTTATAGTAAATGTCTCTAGAGTTCACGTTCTCCTTCAAGCCCCCTGGCAAAAATCATCCGTGGTATTTTACCCTATTTATTTCTCTCAAAAAATACTCAGAATTATTTTCTGTTTATATTCTAGCGCATGAAAACTGTGAGAAGAAGCTTCCTTTACAATATGGCCGTAATTCAGACATCTGTCTCTCCACTCACTCCAAGAATCCCCTGAAGAGTTTGGCCTGCACAGAGCTTTCGTGTTGGTTTACTAAATAATTCCCAGCTTTATTTATTTTATATATTTATTTATTCAAACCTTGAGGTATCTTTGAAAAATGTCCAATACATGTTTTTCTGGAGCTTAAAAAGTCCAAACTTTTGCTTTCAATATTTGGGCTAAAACAAAATGAAGCATGTGAAATTTATTAGTTTCATTTACCAGAGGCCTTTAGATTATGCATAGGAAATTAGCAATTAAGGGATATTAATCAAACCGCAATCTTTACAAGGCAAAGAGAAAACCCCTCACTGCTCTTGGCGGGATAACTGAAGTAGCTTTATTAAGTCTAAATCGAATATTAACACAAAGTTCTAAAACAAAGAACTGGATGGCTATAATTTTAATTATAGAGCTGCGCCTTAGTCAGTAGACTGGGGACTTTTCTTTTACTTTTTATCCATTCCACTGGTTTAAGATGTGAGCTTAAAATGCACCAATTACAAGTTGGTTGTGACTGACTTGTCATAATGGAAATTACATTGCATGTCAAGTTTGTAAGCTAACGGTTTTTCTTCTTCTAGTTATAGGCTTCTAAATTATAGCTATTATATATAGCTGAAGATGTGTTTCTCGCTAACATGTCACCAGCAGTATTGATAATAAGGACGTCCAGTGTCTGCGAGAGAAGTGAAAATCATCTCCGTTTCGCCTGTAAATGAAGATGGTCCAATCAAGCCCCTTTTTCCCCATCCTCTGTGATGTTTCCTGATGGGCTTGAGCCACCCGGAAACACACCAAGTGCCACTTCAGTATCAGAGCAGCTGTTAAATGCTAATTCACACTGCACCAACAGACACGTTTGCTGGGTTTTGTCGTGTTACTACCCCTGTCAGCATCTGTTGCTCTTGTTTTTGCGGTCGCAGAATGTCTGAGATGTGACGTACTGTAAACTGGTGATTTTCAGCGTTGGTTGGTGTCTGCCAGTGTGGCGTAAATTAACCTTTAGAGTAATTTTAAGTAATTTATAAGTGAAAAATTAAAGAACAGAGAAAATTGGAAGTATAAAAAGACGGTGATTATTCAATTAGGGGCACATTTGACTACATAGAATCCAATAAAACTTATAGAAATTAGTCTAATGTGCTGATTTGATACTCAAGAAACAGAAAAAAAAAAACTTTTTTTTTATCAATGTTTAAAACAGTTGTGCTGCTTAATTTTTTAATGAAAACCAGGATACATTTTCTTCAAGATTGTGAATAGAAAGTTCAAAAGAACAGCACTTATTTTTATTTTCATTTATTTATTTTGTAACATGTCTTTACTGTCACTTTTGAAGGTTTTTTTTTTCTTTCTTAAAAGTCATACTTTCCCTTAAAGTTCTTCTCTAAAATAAAGAATGATCACTGATGTGATAAACTTATTGTGAAAAGTTCAAAGTCATTTTTTAAATAGCTCTCCTTAAAAGGGTCATATGATGCGATTTAAATTTTTCCTTTCTCTTTGGAGTGTTACAAGCTCTTGGTGCATAAAGAAGATCTGTAAAGTTGCAAAGACTAAAGTCTCAAATCCAAAGAGATTCTTTATAAAAGTTAAGAGTCAGCCACGCCTAAAACGGCTCGTTCTAACACGCCCCCACATACCTACATCAC
>NW_015660878.1:0-40556 GCF_001515625.1 Sinocyclocheilus rhinocerous | reverse complement strand
TTTTTAGACCGATGAGCTTTGTAAAAATCGACGTTTCAGAAAGGTATGAATAATGTACAGTATGTACAGTATGTGGAAAATAATGTGTTTTTTGAACCTTAAACCGCATAAACACATTTCATTACACCAAATACACAAAATACTGTTCTTTTTAGCAGCATCATATGACCCCTTTAACTTCAATGTGATTTAGGCTGTTCACCTCTTTTGTGAGAAATGAAGGAAAAAAATTAACAGCTCCAGTTTTTACAAAAGACACACCACTTGCTCTTTGGACTGTTTAATAACTGTAGTTAAGCAAAGTTTCGAAAAACTAAGTGTATGAATTTGCAAATGTGGATGCTCAGACATTTTTCTCAATTACTTTCTCTCTGTTTTTTAGGGCACCATGTCCTTTCAACCTGACGTGTCTATCATTTCTTCACCACTTATTTCTACCTGCTGAGATACACAATTTCCCCTCTGACTCCTTGACAGCAGACTGTGTTACAAAAACACGGCTATTTGACAAACACACACTCGCATACACAAGCTTACATGTACATTTAGACGTACACAGCTCCTGCCAAGTTGATTATCTGTCTGAAAGCTTTCTGTCTAAAGGGCACATGCTCTGAACTTTACTTAATCCTTGTTCAAGCATTTTTGTTAGTAATCTAAATGATCAAACAGCACAAAGAGAAGATGCCTACTTGATGCTTTGGTGTAGAAAACAGATCATAAGACAGGAATAAATATGTCTCATCCTTTTTACAAGCTGAAGTATTCAGCCCTAAACACCAAAGAGCAAACTGTGAAAAAAAAACCCAATGTGCAGCAGTCCCCTTTTAATAATCGCTATTAAAAGGGCATTGTAATTTAACAATAGCTGGAAGAATTGATTCTAATTAGTTCACCTTACTAGCCTGCACCTTATACAGAGCATTGTACATGACATGCAGATGATTCAAGTGCATTATTCCATCGCTGTCAGATTTAATGTAAGCCTCCTGACAGTTAAAGTTTGACAACACTCATATTGCACAAGATAATTGCAAACTCCGCCAATATGGCACATAATTGTGTTTGATTGTAGCGTAATTAGCATAGCATACATCAGCATTAGCACATAGAACAGCTGCTTTAGTTTAATTTAGTGTAATTGCTTGTAATAGTGAAATGAATATGTTGGGTTGCTTAACACTTTTGAAATACACACATAATTTACAATTCTAATGCTAAAACATGTCCGAATCAGATATGACTCAATAAAGTTATGTTCAAATCTTTTCCTTGTTTTTATCCTAATCAGCCAAGACATTGTGTTAATCATTTTTTTGCATTGGTCCAAAAGTATCTATTATGCAGTCACAAGATTATATTTAAACAGTTTAGTTACAGCAGCTTGGACAGGCAAGGTTGTCGTTGGATCAGCATGTGTCAGCAGGGAAATTACATGCTTGATGTTTTATGCATGAATTTTTATGACAACATACAGTACAGTATGAAATATGCATTTACCATATGTTTGAATATTGATCATATAAATGTGCACTTGAGCTGTGCTCCCTTCCAGAAAATGAGGTGAGAGCCTTCAAAATTTAATGAGGCAAAAGTCTTGTGCTGCCTCAATGGAAAAATATCCCACGAGCTGTGCAGCAGATTGCATAGCAAGGTGCCTTTATTTCACGGTCAAAGGAAAACCCGGTAATTATACTGAGAGGGAGTAATTATAAAGGCTCCGGCACTATTTCCTGCTGCTTTCACATTGGTGGTTAATACTGAGACACCTCCATTTGTCACGTTTGTGGAGACAATCTCTTATGCAGAAATTTCCTTCGGCATCCAGCTAGGACTTGCCTAAGATCTAAGGGGAAGTTTTTGTCAACACGGTAGCAATACTTTTTTTTAGGAAAACAATTGCAGTGTATGTGGTTCAACATTTACATATTAGACTTAAAAGGATAGTTCATCCAAAAATGAAAATGCACTCACCTTCAGGCCATCCGAGATATAGATGGGTTTGTTTCTTTATCGGAACAGATTTAGAGAAATTTAGCATTATGTCACTTGCTCACCAGTGGATCCTCTGCAGTGAATGGGTGTCGTCAGAATAAGAGTCCAAACAGCTGATGAAAACACCACAATAATCAACACAAGTCATAATTGACATGACTTCAGTTCATCAGTTAACATCTTATGAAATGAAAAGCTGCATGTTTGTAATAAATTCATCAAGACATTTTAACTGGCAAAAAAGAGTCCTCTATTGCTATAAAAACGTTAAAAAAAAGTTGTCTTTTCTGAATCAGGAGAGAAATATTCACAGATTAAGCAATGTTTACAAGTGAAAACAGTCCGTTATAAAAAAAAATATGTTGGTGGATTTTGATGTGAGAAGACAATGGGGGATACGCTTTTTTGCTGGTGGAAGCATTTTTATGGATTATAAACTCATACTTTGGCCAGAAGCGACGTTTTTAAGTAAAAAATGCCTTGATGGATTTGTTGAAAAACACAGCTTTTTACTTCACAAGACATTAACTGATGCTTGTGTTGGATTACTTACAGATTATTGTGATGTTTTTATCAGCTGTTGGACTCCATTCACTACAGAGTAAATTTCCAGCAAATTTTCTTTTTTGGGTTAACTGTTAAGGCATATAGTTCACCCAAAAATGATTGACTCACCATCATGTTTTTCCAAATCCATATGACTTAATTTTTTCTGTGGAACACAAAAGACATTATATATAAGATATTTTGTGTTTTTTTAATGTTTAAACAAATCCTCATGCATTTTGCACACTTCCATTATGTAAAAGAGCGATCACATCATTTTAGCATTTAAGAACAGTGTTTAAATGAAGGACTCTCCTGAGCGCCTCAGAGGTTTGTTGTATAAACTTTGCTAATAAGCATCCTCAGACCCAGGTCATCTTACTTCTTGAGTCTCATTTCCCAGCACTCAAGAGCGCTGCTGAATGCATATGTCTTGCATTATATTCCCCATGTCACCCCCAGAGATCAGTTTTATGAGATGAGTTGTCTTATATCTGACATCTCAACATATTTCATCATAACATGAGATTTGGGGGCAATGGCCCAGCCAGATCCCTGACTTAAACCCAATTGAGCATCTCTGGAGAGACCTAAAAATGGCTGTCCACCAACGTTTACCGTCCAACCTGACAGAACTGGAGAGGATTTGCAAGGAGGAATGGCAGAGGATCCCCAAATCCATGTGTGAAAAACTTGTTGCATCTTTCCCAAAAAGACTCATGGCTGTATTAGATCAAATGGGTGCTTCTACTAAATACTGAGCATTTTTCAGTTTTTCTTTTTTAATAAATCTGCAAAGATGTCAACAATTCTGTGTTTTTCTGTCAACATGGGGTGCTCTGTGTACATTAATGAGGAAAAAAAATTAACTTAAATGATTTTAGCAAATGGCTGCAATATAACAAAGAGTGAAAAATTTAAGGGGGTCTGAATACTTTCCGTACCCACTGTATATTTATATTATCTTATTTCCAAAGATTTGAAATAATTTCAGTTTATTTTTATTTGTTTTATAGCAATATCTGGCAACATTGCATGGCCTACACTTAAACTCACAGTAATCAAAAAAGCCCAAGGGTTATTGCTGACAGGATACCACATTTGGTAAGGCGAACGCCAAAAAAAATATCATGATATTATCTGTCAGAAACATTATCAACGCTGCCAAAAACAGCATTTAACACCAGTACACAGATCTGTAGAACAAGTAGCTTACAGAATTAAATGGAATAGCCTTCTCAAACACTAACAATGAAGAAGTATATGCTATTTCATTCAGTAGCCTATAGTAGTTACATTTTCACAAAGTCATGCTAAAAACATTAATAAAAAGCACTAGACAAAGTTATCATCAATGATTGTTAATGAAAACTATAGCAGTAATATGTATTGGTGCATGATTAATAAACAACTGATAAAATGATCCACCCCTAACCTAAAATACTAACAAATTTTGATGCAATGGGGCATAAAGGTAAGCCAGCCTGCCACTCACTAATCCTACTCTGGCTCCTCGGGAGCCACTCCAAAGGTTTCTCTGTAGGAGAGGTGCCATCATATATGCACAGGCCCGTAGCCAGCTATGAGGTCACCAAGGTTCGGACCTCGGTAAATTTTTCATGTTCAGAAATAAAATTTGTTCTATGAATGACTAGTTTGCTGTTTAAAACTCCTCATAGGAGTGTCTGCAAGTTTAGACAGTTTGCAAGAATGTTTAGCGCTCGTAGTATGAAAAGGATCGCTGCGAGACTCTTAAGGACTCTTAAGGACTCTCAGACTTCTTGAGAGAGTTGTGAGCGAGGGTGCGGGCGCAGCCTCCGTGTTGCCAGATCTAAATATTATAAGCGTTTTTGGACTTGTCTTTTTCACTTAATTTGACACTTTAGAAAGTTAATCGATTGGAAAGTTGCCGTTTAGAGTCTGTCTCCTTTAAAGTGTTTAAGTGTTTATAGTGTATATAATGAGTTGTATTTGTAGGGGTTATTGTAATAGAACAATTCTTAACCCCACCCCGGACCTCACTCATTTTCAAACACTGGCTACGGCCATGTATATGCATAAAACATGAGAAAAGCTTAGAAAGCAACACCCCTGGCTGCTGGAATCAGGGTTTAGGGTTGCTTCAGGATAAATAAATTGACTTGAATCCCAAGTTCAGTGTTATACTCTATGGTTACTGTGTTTTGCATGCCTGTGGTAATATATGTGATTAATTAAGGATTATACAACAGTTCATTCCCATCCTCGAATTTAATATACAGTGCAACTGGGATTTTTTTACTGTTTGTATCACTCTGTTTGTCTGTGTTTGTGCCTTCCAGGCAATCTGTCAGTCTGTGTATTAGTGGTGGGGATTTTTTAGTGACTCTTTCTGAAAGTTACATTGATTTGCCAGTAGGTGGCGACAGGTGGTGACTGTATTTATTAGTGAGTCAGTGATTTATTCACTCAACTGATTTATTCAAGAGTGCTGATTAATTCAGGAACGGAAACAAATTACCATCTATATGAATTAGTAATTGAACCATTTACTTAATTCAGTCAAAAGCTTAAATTTTATTCAGACACAAAACAATTCTTTAACAATACCCAATGGGCCTCTAACTATGTTCTGAAATATTTCCGTTGGTGGAGCAAAACTGCACAAAGTAACTGCCGATATTGTGTTTAAACTATCATTTACTTAATATTAACTTTTGTTTATTGAATTGTTGTACAAAAGCAATATTGCACTCACAGTTACATTGTCCCTGTGCACATACAAGAAGAATGACACAAACAGTTTGTCAAATTAAATTACAAGACGTGAACTGTTTTCTGAGTGTCATTAGTATATAGTAACTGCACTAAGAGGATGTAGTTACAGCTTCCCAGAGGTGGTTATTTGTAATGGATGTCATGTTGTAAATGTACCCATAGATGAGACACTCTGTGCTTCTGGCCTCTGGGTGATGGATATTGTGAGTCGCCATTGTTAATGGCGTCAAGTCCTCAGCTAGATGAATCATGGCCCGCAGTGATAGTTTGCCTTTATAATTCCGGTCCACACAGCCGCATAAGGTGGATGAGGCAATCATCATTCTCTGGAGGATTCAGTATGACAGCCTCCAGAGAGCATATGCATACGCAAACACACTGCATAATTTTGTTTGTGTATGTGTGTGACTTTTAAATGAAGGCACCTATTTCAGTGACACATTCGCTGACTAGTCAGGCATAACCAGTGATTCACCAGCCTTGATCTCTTACGGATTGCCTCGCTGATGGGTAAACCATTGTTGGCTTTGACCTCGAGTCAAAATCAGAATCACTGATGGTGCGAGACAGCATTTTTACCAATAAACAAAAACAAATTAGACTAAAAACGGAGAGAAATTTGATTAAAAATCTGCAACATTTATTGCTTTTGCTCCCCGTGTAATTTCTCCGCTTATAGTTCACCCAAAATATAAATTCTGTATTAATTTCCTTACCCTTATGTCATTTCAAATCTGTATGCCTTTCTTTATTTTGCGAGTGAGAGAGAAATCACTCTCCATACACTGCAGTGTTATTTTAGGATTACTTATTTTTAATAATTTAGTTGTTATTTTAGTTATCAATAGTTATAATAGTTGTTGTTGTTTTTTCAGTAACATTTTTTGTCTAATATTTATATTTCATTTTGTTTTAGCTATATTTTCATTACCGAAAACCATTTTGAATAGTTTTAGTTATCGATAACAACACTATTACATTGACTGTTCATTGGGACTACGGCTGCTGCAAAGCTCCAAAAACACAAAAGATCACAATAAAAGTACTCTATATGACTCATGCACTATTTTTAGCAATAATCTTACCTCTCCATTGAGCTGTTAACTGACACAATCACTGAGGCTGTGAGTTGAACTCAGATTCATGAACAAATCGTTCAGTTCGAGTTGTGAACCGGGTCAAAATGAATGATTCATTATGCACTAGCTCAATTGTCAGTAAATAATTTGTGTGTAGGACGTGTAAAATCAATAAAAACATACTTCTTTTGATTATTTAAACACTCTAGGCACAAAAATAAAAAATCACTCCTGTCTGTATTTGTCCATAAGGCCTTGGCGAGTTGTCTGTAAAGTGTCTCAGTATGGTTGAGGAGATTGCCTGGCTCTGTAAATGCCATCAGTACACACTTCTGAAATAAACTTCAAAGGGGCCGTGTTTCTTTGACACTGAAAGGGCAGGAAAGAAAAGAAGGGGACGCATTCAGTCTTTCAACTTTGACTTTGTCCTTTGGCATCTCTTTGAAGCTTCAGGTTGTGGTTCATCATTATTAGATTGCGTCCTACTTAAGATTCAAATAATTGAAGGTCACTGTCACTGATGGTTTCTTGTCCATAGTGAAAGATAATGTGTAAGTTAACATGAAATGACATTCGCAACCTATTTCACATCCAGAATGTGGCACACTTCCATATTAAAAAAGGATGTTCAAAAATATAGGCCAGGACTTCATAATGTCTGTCAGAAATTGATTAGACCGTGAAACACGGTGGCTGGTGACTTCAGACAAAAACTGAAAGTTGCACATATCGCATTATAAATGTGTTTAATTTTGATTCCGTATAAATTACTAAAGATAATTCTTCATTTTCTTCTCCTCCAAGAAACCTGCATTAGAGAAGAGGTAGTAGAACATCTTCGCTTACCTTCAAAGATTCCCTATTTCAATATTATGCAAAACTATACAGCAAGAAATAAAAAAGTTGAGTATTATGCCTCAATATCGCACTTGGCAGAGTGGATGGGCTCGCGGGGCATCTCTTCGGCATCATATTCAACGGGGGTGTGATCCGTTCCTCATAATTGCACCTCCTACTCCAGCATCTGCTGAAGGAGGGAGAGAGAGGGAGTTCCTCCAAGTCATTCTTCATGATTAATGCAGGTGTGCCTGAGAGGCCTTTTGGGAACGACCGGAGAATAATTACTGCAAAGTATAAAGATGTGAGAATGCCTCCGCTCTCTCCCCTCTTCTGACACCCTCCAAACTACACCAGCCGCCAAAGAGCAATTAGACTAGAGAAGGCCATGTAGAGGATCTATCATTTAGGCTGCCTGTTTCTCTGTAGCAAGTGAAGATGGGAGTAAAGGGGAATTTGTGGATCTATAATTGGAGCAATTTCAAAGCTGAATCACACCCGAAAGGCTTGGGTTGAAAAAACGGGAGCCTCTGTTGTATTGTGGTAAAGAGAATGTACCTTCCAGGAGGATGAGGTGTCTAACTAACCTGGATATGTGGGCCATCTTTGCCATTTATCAGCAGGTGTTTTGCAGCCTGTTGTGTGTTGATTATTATCGTGTCAACTAGATTTTTAGGTTTTATAAAGACATTTTGAGTGGTACTTGAATGTGCAAAACTACAATGTTGTGGGCGGTTGCCAAGACATTGCTAGCTTGCCAAAGTTTTTCAGTTTGTCTTTTTCATTTAGTTTTAGTTTAGTTTTAGTGTTTTTTAGTGTTTTCGTTTTTATTTTAGTTTATTCTTTTGCTGCCTTTGTAGTGTTCAATGATATTGTATTTAAAATAATTTTAAAAATGTAATAATTTAAAATGTATTAATTAATAAATGTAAAAAAAACATTTTCATTTAGTTTTCATTTTATTTTTTTTAACCATAATTAAACTAATTCTAATGTATAGAGACCGTATATGAGAGAGAAGATTTGTAACATTTGTATGTTTAATGGAGGCAGATTATAGAATTAAACAAACAAAAACTTTTTTTAACTAAAATTGGCCATCTTTATTTTATTTTAATTTATTTTGGACTCAAATCTTTTTTAGTTAATTACACTCATTCTAATGTATATAGACCATATATGAGAGAGTCGATTTGTAACATTTGTATATTTAATGGAGGCAGATAATAAATAAATAAATAAATAAATAAAACTAAAATTGATTTGTGGCCATCTTTATTTTATTTTAATTCCTTTTGGACTCAAATATATTTTAGTTTTCTTTTCCATTTTTTCAATTAAGTTTATTTTTATTTCAAATAACAATAGTGGTTTCCCTTTAGTTTCAATTTGAACTTTTTGTCAACCATAATTACACTGATTCTAATGTATGAGAGACAATTTTCACATTTGCATGTTTAATGAATACAGGTTATACAATTTAAAAAATATTATTATTTTTTAATAACCCTAACCCTAAATCTAAAATTCATTTGTGGCCAATTTGATTTTAATTCATTTTGGAGTCAAAAGTGTACTTTTCAGTTTTTCCAGTTAAATTGTTTTTTTTATTTTTATTTCAGATAACTGTTTTCGTTTCGATTTTATTTTAGTATTTACTAACCATAAGTACACTAATTCTAAAACATATAGATGGTATACTAGAGAGAAGAACTGAATCCGAGTGATGTCTTTATCCTTTTCGTCTCTGTTACGTTGGTCAGTGCAGCTCTGATGATTAGATTTAATTGTGATGGAAGTGACACCAGTTCCAGAGCCATTGGTCAACTGATTCTTAGTATTTTGACAGAGCAGTCATATTTTCTGCTGATGCCGTATGTTGTGTGCTTCAGAAAGGTCAGTGGCTGTAAAGCTCAGCAGTGGTGAGTATGAGTGCTACGCAGAGGTCTTTCCACTCCTCTGGCCTGCAGCTGTGCTCCTCACACACCCGTGAGCTCCAGAGGTGATTCACAGGTCACATTTCAGCTGAGCCAAACCATCAGTATTTGAGGAGCAAGGGCTGATGGGGTCCAATCATTTTTATTATCTAATTTTTTAACAAAGGTTTACTTGCTTTCAAACAGCAGACCCCCTGCAGCACCACACCAGACCCCGTGTTGAACATCTAACATGTTATTTGCTATAAAACGTGTTGATGTAACATAATTTTTAGTAGGTCAACACAATGATGTAGTATTTTTTAAAGATTTGAATTCTGTCTTGGCTGTTTTCGTCTCTTATTTCGGCTTCCTTGTGCAGCTCCAAGTCAGTGACATTTCCCCTAAAATCAGCAAAAGCCAAAATAGAAAATGGTTCAGGCAAAATGTACAATGTTAACAGTAACTCCCAGGGTGGACAGTGGTCACACTGGAATCAAATCCTTTTGCATTCTTGCTGAGAGAGTTGTTCCCTTTTTGCACGGATCGGTGCTGAATAACAACAGCAGCTCGGCTGCATAGTTGCTGCCACTTCTCTCCCGCCTCACACACACACACACACACACACACACACACCGGTACAATCAAGCGAATGCTAGCTTCAGATGAATGGTGCTTGGCAGAGCTTGAAAGATGTGTTTCAGACCATCTGGACAGGTGAAGAAATGTGTGTTTCTGTTCATGAGCAGTCGAACATGCCTGCTGATCATCCAAACTCTGCTTTCAAACATTTAAATTCTTAAACAACAAAACAAGCTCTTAGGGACTATTAGAAACCTGTGCCTGATTGCCTTCTTTAAACCAGCTCTCCTCTATAAAATTTGAATGAGGAGTGTACTTGGAAAGAGAGTAGATTTGCTCTTGATAAGGCTTTCCTTTGGATAATTCACAAGGCCATTATAGTAGCACCGTCAGTGTAGCTGTGTGTAAGGAGGGGTGTGTGTGTGTGTACGTGTTTAAGAGAGTGGCGAAATGGAATGTTTGTGTTTGCCTGATGGCGAGTGATATTCACCAGCTGCTGCCTTAGTGCTTCATCCAATAAAATTAAGAAAGCAGCACACACACAGACACAAGTTAACAAGTTAAGGTTTAAAACAGAGTGTACAGACTTCCTTCTGCGCACATTCTCAGTAATTGCAGTTTGTGTGTGTGTGTGTGTATGTTGTTCTGTTTCTAACTGCTGAGATTTCCGAAGAACCAATTCAATTTTCCTTTGTTTTGCAAAGAAGGCTCAGTGATTCATCCAAGCTAATAATTTTATCAGTAAAGTTAATAATTTGTGTATGTGTGTGAATATAAAATAGGTCTCGCCGACTAATAATTTTGTACAAGTATTCACATGTAGAAACACAGACTTCTGCCATATGCACAATAGGTGCATAATTTTGTAATAACTTTTGTAACTTTTCGTATTTATATATATTTTTAAATCATGTTTATTGTAGTTATATTTATTACTTATATTTGTTTATAATGTTCTGTGTATGTGTGTGTGTGTGTGTGTGTGTGTGTGTGTGTGTAAATGTTTTTAATGTGTGTGTGTGTGTGTGTCTATGTATACATCATAACACATTCCATGTTTCTGTCTACCAGGTGTATTATTATTATTTATTTATTATTTATATGTAGCCAAAATTTATGGGAAAAAATGGATAAATAGTGATTTCTTTTGGAAAACGTGTGTGAGAACCCAAGTCTCTTCCGCTGGATTAGTGCCTTTTCAAGCACTTTTAGTCACTTAAAACTTCTTGAGTGTCTGTTACAGAGTTTAGATGTGCTGAATTCAGAGAAGAGCTGCATATTTTCAGATTCTTCTATTCTTGTTGAAATTTTAGATTTAATAGAAATATTGTGACATTTTGGCAAGTTTCCTTTCCATAAGATGAGCGATATCTTCTGTATCCCCTGTACCAGATTTCGGTGAGAAAGGGAAAAGGCTGTTATCCTGTAGCTGTCATTTCCTGCTGTAATGAATGTCTAGCTGTCAAATGTGCCACTGTCTGTGTCTGTTTGTGCATGCTGTGATGTATGAGGCCTCTAGTTTTATGTCAAAGACTGTCTAAAAGCTTTATTTGATGCAAAGCCACAGTCTCGAGGGGGGTCTTTGTGAAAGTACATTCTCATACATTCAACCACATGTCTTTACTGCCCCCTGTAGGTGACCTGGTGTCCCGTGCCATGCATCACCTTCAGCCTCTGCACATCAAGAACCCCAGCAATGGAACGCCTGTACACCAGAACCACACCGGCACTGTGCACTGGGAACCGGAGGCCCTCTACACGCTCTGCTACTTCATGCACTGTCCTCAGATGGAGTGGGAAAACCCTAATGTTGAACCCTCAAAGATCACCCTGCACACTGAGAGGTAAGAAGCATGAATGTATAAGAAGCATGAAAGTTGATACATCACGGTAATGCAGTTAATTAAGGCAGCACAGGAAGTTATAGAGGGTTCATGTAGATACATGAATCTAATATTTAATTTGTGGTGTTTGCTAATGCAATCATCACTAGTATTATTACTAGCAATATCCAAGTTGGTTAATTGGCTGTTATTTTGATCATAACCATGCCCTGCTTGACCATTCAGGCTACAGCTTTGTAAAATGGTAATGCACATTTTCCATTTTCAAAAAAAAATATATATATACACACACACACACACACAATAAAAAATATTTATATATTTTTTTTTTTTACTTTTTAAATATTTTTGTATTACTTGATCAATTAGACACCCCTCTTCTCTAGTTACTTGTGAAAACAGTATATTTTTCACTGATTATTATTAGCCATAAGAGATATTTGTTTAAGTGAGTCCTGAACAATACAGTGCAAAGGGGAAAAAAATCAAGTCTTTTCACCTGGCACATGATAAAACAGCTGAAAAATCCCATGGTTTTTCCTCAAGTAGGGACCCGTCCCTTGTCTGTCGACCAGAATATCATAGAGGCTTTTGCAGTCACTCAAAAACCCCATTGCAACAAGAAACAACCACATAAAACACCTTGGCAGTGTTATACAGCATCCAGTGACCCGATACATGATGGTGGCGACATTTTCTTCAGATGACATCTAGTGCACTGTTGCTTTGTGCAATGCGTCCTTGTTCTGTATGTCAATTTATGCCCAAGGGTTTTTCAATCACTGTGGGGGTTGCTTCAGACTGCATTCACACTATAAGGGCACAGGGATGCCAAGGAGAACGTGATTTAGACGTCATCTTGAATTCCCTTGTGTTGTGTTGCAGCACAATGAAGATACAGTAGAACTCTTGACTCCTGTTGGAAGTAAGGAATAATTGACAACGGGCCGTTGAATTATTAGAAAAATAATGCACACAAAGTGGTGTTCGTCAGCCAATCAGATTCAAGCATTCAACGGCCCTGTAGTATAACAAAGCATTAATGGATTGCTATAGAGTTATGTTCAGCATTCGCTCCACATTGATATATCCATCAGGACAACTCGTCCCAGACTGTCCCACATCACTCGGGTGTGATAAAAAGCCCCCATCCAAGGACCCTGTGGGATGCCCATGCAGTGCTCGACAGAATAGGTGCATGAGCAAGCTGCCTTCATCCCCAGGGACAGACAGTCTGCTCCATTTTATTCATTTCTTTCTTGGCCTCTCACAGAAGAATGAGAGAGTAGAGGAAGAAAGAGAGAGTGAAAGATGAGAGAATGACAGAAAAAATTAAATAAAATAGATGTTAGGTGAGGACAGGAATAAAAATGAGTGGAGGGGAAATGAATAGAGATGGAGAAAGAAAACAAGAGATCAGAGTGAAGGAGCGTCTGGAGAGGTTCAGGGTTGTGGCTTTAGATTTCAGACTTCAGTCGAGTGGACTATTGTTGATGTGCTCAGTGACATTTCATCAACCTTTTAACTTTCCTGCTGTAGAGGGAAAATACACCAGGGGCACGTGAACACTCATATCCACACGTAATGTTTAGCTTGTTTTGGTCCACACACTGTACCGCACAGTTTCTAACATGAAATGCACTGAAAGATCTAGGAAACTTATTTCCTAGAAACAATTTTCCTAGATCTTAAAGACTTCCTTATTTTAAAGGAGGAACCGTTCTCAAAATGGGGATTTGGGTGGTAGCAATATTTATTAATTTTGAGATGATCAATATCTACCTTTTAACTTTTTAAATATTATTATTTTGTTTATTATTTTAGTTCTTTAGTATCAGTTATATATATATGTATTATATATATATATGATACTAAATAACTAAATTAATATTGATTAATAACTTTATTTAATATTTAATAAATGTAAATAGCTTTTTTACAAAACTATCTTATTAGAAACTAATGCATAAATTTGAAACTAATATTTTTTTAAACGAATAAATTTGAAATGTAAGTATAATTAAGTATAATAATTAGTTATAATAATATGTAATATTATATGAAATTTAATAAATGTTATATAATAATAAAAATATGTAAAACTATTATGACTATTATGATTTTGGTGTATGTATGTATGCATGTATGATCTTTTAATAACTTCTTGACAAATAATATCTTAATATAATATATGTTAAATTTTATACATATAAAATGTTAATATTCTAATAATATATAATAAAATATATTAGGTATAATAAATGTTATATCATATAAATATCATATAAAACTACTATAAATATTGTGATTGTATAATATAATAACTATAAAGGTATATTCACAAATATAGTCATTCATGGGGTCTTTTACTTTCTGGTCTGGTTTGTTCTTGTAATGTGGGATGTCTGCTGAGATGTTTGACGTGATCTTTTTTTATTGTATTTCTCCTTAGTTCAGAGTACCATGACAGGCAAATTATTTCCATAGATCAATGGAATTTATCTTAGCAAAATGTTTATGAAGACTTTAACATTTTTCAGGAGACCCTTGATAGGGCAACTCCCTTCCTCTGGTCAATACAAAGTTGTCGAAATCTACAGTGCAACAAAAAACGTCTCCATTTTCCAGCCAGATGTGGCTTCACTTTCAAACTCCAGACTGGAATGAGAACCACGTCCTTTTCCTCCAAACATTTCTTCGAAGGGAGGGGAGCGGAGAAGCACATTATTCAGGCAGAAGAGAAACAGAGAACGGTTTGCGGTTTGCGGAGAGTGTGGATTGTGCAAAGCTAGCGGTTAGACGCAAGTCACAGGAAGCACAATTAGATGAAGATAGAGGGTTCAAGATGAAGCTTGACGGCTTTATACACTTGAACAGGCTTTGGAAATGCATATTTCTAGGGTCAAATGCCTGCTCCTTTTTATTTATGTCAAAGTGTATGCACTGACAACTCGAAAATGTTTTTTCTCTAATTTGGAAATTACGATTACGTGCTTTGTCCCACACACTGCATGTTTTTCACACAGAGGGGTGTGTGCAACAAGTTTGACACAAAAACAAGTGTAGGCGGACAAAAGCTGTGAAGTCGTTGTTGTTTTTTCAAACTTGAATGCCATAAACTGAGGCCATTTCACACAACTGTGTATGTTTCTCATATTGTCATATTATTTAGCTGTTGGCATTATTAGCATGTTGATCCACAACAACCCTGCAAGACTCTAAACTCAGTTAAACTGCAGTGCAATAATGCTGGATATGCTGATCGGAAAAGCTTGGAGCAAAATATTCAACATACAAAGACTTTCATGGTCATAGTCATCGTGACTCACTGCAGTTGAGTCAGCTTCCTCATATTCCTCGACCTTTGCCCTGTAAAGAATAGTTTTGAAACGTGTATATGTAAAACCGGTGGTTGGCGCATTGAAAAAGTGTAATAGAAGCACTTTTGCAGCTGTATAATGATATTTTTGCATTCAGCTTCATCTGTTTATCTGTAATGAGAGCGTTTTCTTGGTAATGAGCAGTTTGAGTTTCCCAACTTTATTTTTCTGACTGAAAACTTGGCAGGATGGCAACAGGTCTTTTATATTCTGCCGCTCTAATTAGATGCAGCTTAGCGCTTTAGCGATTTGAAGGCTTAGTGCTTAAATGCTAGAAATGAAGTTTGTGGGCAAAAATAAATTATGAAAACAATAACTTAATGTAAATTATGGAGTAAATATTTCTCTCTCCTGTCTCTGCAGGCCGTTTCTGGTGTTGCCTCCGCTGATGGAGTGGATCCGGGTGGCCGTGGCGCACACAGAGCACCGCCGAAGCTTCTCTGTGGACAGCGACGATGTACGACAGGCAGCCCGACTGCTGTTACATGGGGTGGACTGTGAGCCGCGGCAGCTGAAGTATGTTTAAGATGCAACGTCACTTCCATATATCGCCGAATGACAGTACACACACACACAACATGTACTCATACTGCATCCTTAATGAATTAAGTGTCTTTAACTTACTGTGTGGCTTTAGTTTCCTAGTGACAGGCTCTGAAGTGCTATGTTAATGGCTTTTTACATGGTCATAGTTATTTTCTGGAGTTATTTTCATGCTGTTACCTTCACAGATGCAGGATGTCTTGGCAAACAAACAACATTTCATGTCAGGGTTTCTTTTTCCATGGATACAAATCTTCCGAAGTGAAAGCTGGCTATGAATGTAATGTACTGTCAATTACATATTTATATAAATGACATTATAAATTATATGTAGGTGCATCTGAAGTCTTCATGAAGTCTTCATATAAATAAATAAATAAATATATATAAGAAAATAATATTTAATAAAATATATATAAAAACATACCTAATTACCAGCACTACACTGTATCTAATTAGTGTGGCAGAATATGACAGATCTTTTGTAAATATTGTTATCAAATAAAATATAAAAACATAAAATAATTAAATTACCAACTAAATGAAAAACACATAAAAAATAAAAAGTAGTATTTCTTGTTTGGAGGTGTGTAACTGGGGTCTGGGCTGTCCTTTTATTTAACAGGGCAGACGACTGCTTCTGTGCCACACGGAAACTGGATGCTGCATCCACAGAAGCGAAATTCCTGCAGGACCTGGGGTTCCGGATGCTCAACTGCGGACGAACTGACCTGGTCAAGCAAGCAGTCAACCTGCTCGGGCCAGATGGCATTAACAGTATGAGTGAACAGGTGGGCACTGATATATTTACACACACATGCACGCACCCACAAATAATCCCACATTTGTGTGACATTCAGGCCTGACTAGATTTTTATCTTACTGAGTAGATTTATTTTTTTAGATTAGGAATACTATATCTCTGACTGCTAAAAATGGTTGTCCTTCAAACTGGCATTTTGATGAAAGATACTGGCATTTTGATGAAAGATCCTACAGTTTCTTTTCAATTCTGTTTCTACAGCACCTTTTGTTTAGAGTGTCCTACTTGCTTTTCTGAAATGAGACAGTCTCGATGACGTATGCAGCCTTCGAATGCGACCTCCGGAGGGCTCAGCCTTCTAAATGAGACACAGCTACTAACACTTTATGATCTGGTAGCCATGTTAGTCATTTTAAATTGAATAGAATTAATTACAACACCAACAACATAATAACAGAGTGTAATTATGAGCAGCTCCACAAAATAATTGTCATGAAATAATTACACATCCATTAGTAGAAGAAAGAAAAGAAACTTGCACTGTAATTACTCCCTGATGTAAATGCCAATGTAAACTGTTACTTTTCTCACATCTGCATTCCATTGTTTGCTCCTTCATCTGTATGGTATCTGCCTCAAACCATTAAATACTTGAGCGTCAATGACATTTCTGCAGCATGTCATTTGAAGAAGAAAAATGCCCTAGTGGGTTTCTTATAATATTATGTGTGTGAAGAAAGATGACCCACATAGACATTTAGAGGCTAAGAAAATAAATAAAGAGTTGCATGACCTTTAAATAAGGAAAAACGCTTTAAATCTGAGCCGATCTGTGTAGGAAGCATCTAACGTGATAGCAGTCGTGACACTCGGTATTATGAATCAAATAGTGTCATTCGTATCCGGCGCTGGGTTCGTGTTATTGTCACAGTCTGTCTTGAATACAGCAGCCAGTTTATGCAAAGAATGACGGCGACATGCCGACGCTGACAAAGTGGATTAAACTAACATGTAAAATTGAAGCGACACACAGGCAAAACCAGACAAACGCAGGGAATGTGATGACAAAGACAATTGTTGGAGTCCAGCTGGGAATCATTGAGAGTAACTCCATCTTACTCTGAAAGAGTTGCTCCGAAATCACACTGGCAAATATGGTGCTCGTTATTTCAAGAAGAGCCTTGAAGGAAAATATGTCTCAACTGACAAATGAATCTCCTTCTTCATGGTGAAATCTGTTTGCAGAACTGCACGCTCTTGAGTTAGTCATAGAATAAAGTGTTTATAGTGAGTTTTTAGGCACAACATGAAGCAGAGTGCATAAACCCCTTTCCCTGTGGTAAAATCATCGTAACGTAGAGGATCATGAGCCTTATTACTTTATTAAACAGTATATAAATATTTGTGTATTAATGGTTTATGTTGTCCAAAGATGTTAAACGCTCTAGGCTAATTGCTGACTTTGTGCTTTCATGCACTAATGCTTATGTTTGTGTTTCACTAAAGTAGATTTGATGGCCTATAGAATGAATTGTTTTGTGTTTAAAGTGCATTAATTGAGCATCATCCATAAAGATTAGTGTTCCACTCAGTTCATCAAAATGGACACGTTAGGGTTTTAAGAGACTGTTATTTTCAGATTTTTTGCTCAATAGCCCTTAACTTGTGCTGCAGTAACAGGGCTCATACTGTGGCATATGTACTGTAGGTGATAAGTGTTTTTGGTTGCTTTTTAGGGCATGACCCCTCTTATGTACTCGTGCGTCCGTGGGGACGAGGCCATGGTGCAAATGCTGCTGGACGCTGGAGCAGACATCAACAGTGAGGTCAGTATTTAATGGTGGACGTTTCTGTCTTGTAGCGTGCTGTTGCTCTGTCTCTATTAATCTAACTAACCTGTCTCTATAAAAATAACTAACTAATCTTTCTGTCATCTTCCCGATGCTGTTTGCATGAGCTTGTGTAGAATTAAATAGTGGTCGTATGTGTATGCAGGTGTGTCTACTTAGGTTCTCATGGATCTCATGAATATTTAATGAGATTACAAGCAAATGCCATATGCTATTGATTTCCAATTTGTACAAATGCCATATTTTTAATACTATTTATATAAAATGTGGGAAAATGGACTGATTGCCTAAAGTAGATACACTGATTGTGAAGCACTGTGGTTGAAAACATGAAACATGATAATAAAAGGTGATTAAAACTGATTCAGCTGACTAAAACAACATTTATTCAGTCATGCTAGTGTGAAAATCATGAATATATATTTAAAGTAACATGTTTCATGTATTTGCCTTAGGGATGAATCTCCCAAAACCGATCAAGAATGTGTCCAAGTCTTATTTTACCATACAAAATTATATATTGCGTAAAGATAATGAAGCCTTTTTTGTATCATTACATTTTTTATTTTATTTTTGCATTGTGACATTATTTTCATGACAATTATGGATGTTTTCTGATTGCCATAACATGCCTGGATGAGAATTCTCAGTATTCTCAATGATGATTCTAATTACTGTAATTAAGTTTATTTTTAACTGTATTACAGTAATTAAGAAAATGATTAAAATCAGCATATATTAAAGGCAGCATAAAACATACCACCACAATGAATATATACTGTGTACTTTCCCTAGTGAAAAATAAAATTTGTATTTGAAATACATTTATTTTGTGCTAAGTATACTACAAATACATTTACATATTTATGTACTTAATAAAAATACCCTGCAGTTGTACTTTTAGTATACTAAAATGGTATACTTAAAGTCTGCTAAACTGGAACAATTAATATTGTACTTAATGCACTTTGTGCAGAAGTAATGCTGAAGTCCAACTAAAGATATACTGAAGTATATTTGATTGTGCTAAAGGAACTATTGCAAGTAAACTTTAGGTGCACTTTAAATATCTTGCATTTAAAGACCAATATTATTCAAAGATCATACAGTCCTCATCAACAGTTATATGAAAACACATTTTAGGCTTAATATTAAGAAATGTGCATTGTGCACAAGTAGTACTCCAAATAAAGTTGAATTACAATTTTTATATAAGCAAGTCTCGAGCGATATGTCAGTAAATATGTCAATAGATTTGAACTATACTTAGTATGAAATAAATGTATTTTAAATATATAACCTTTTTACTAGGGTTAATTATTCCATATTAATATTTCACATTACACTAATGACAATTTCAGTGAAAAATTCACTCATGCAAAATTTAATAAAAACAATTGATATAAATTGTATAAAATGTATATAAAAATGTGTGTAACCTTATGTTCTTGACCGTTTTTGTGAAATTCACTCCTGTATATGTCATGATGGGATCTTGTGCTCTTTAACCTTTTGTCGTCTTTCTCGTTTGACCCTTAGAGGACATTTTTATATGGAGTCGTTGACTTAGGCAAAGCACCAAATGCATATGCAGTGACATTACCTTGTTTTACAAATTGCTTTAAGCTCAAGAAGAGTATCAGCAAGTGGGCAGATGTGCAGTTATTTGCCTAACGCTTCCTTGTGCAAACAATTGTTTAACCTGAATCAATGGGTTCCAAAAGGTCATGTTTGCCTAGACATGAACAGATGCCTGCATAATTTACCACTGATTACAGGAGAGCTGAGTTTTGCATGCAGTACAGCTGTAAGCGTTAAAGCCAGACAAGCCTTCTTTTTTTGGTGCTTTGCACATGAGTCACTTCTCACTTACACCTCTAGCGTTTGAACTCGCTGCCAATTATTCTTCCTGCAGTCTTCACGTTATCGCTATGAAAACCGTGAACTAGATCCTAAACCGTGGTCAGGATTTTGAGTAAAGCGAGGAGGGCGTGTGGGAGTTGTCCAAAGGAGAGCGAACGGCAGTAAACTCTAGATTAACGTGGGCTGGATGGAAAGAAGGGGTTTGGAGAACAAAACGAGCACTGGCTCTTTCTTCTTCTCTTCGCTTGAATTAACAAAATAGCCAGACGGCGGAAGAACTTTCCAACTTTCCGCTCACTCATTCACTCATTCCTTCCCCTTTTTTTCTTGCTCGTACTCCTGCAATTCCGCAATTGGAGCTCAGTGTGCTGGTATATGATGGCTGAATTTTTCTCTCCCTGAACTTCACCTATATGATTCCCAGGTGCCCAGCTCACTACACAAGCACCCCTCAGTTTATCCTGACACCAGGCAGGGGACTCCACTCACATTCGCCGTGTTACACGGACACGTCCCTGTCGTGCAGGTAGTGGCGCTGTCAATGATTTGATGCCTTCCACCTTTGCACTTTCCTCAGTTATTATTATGATGCCACCATCATAATAATAATGGCAAAAAAGAAACAGTTTGATGTTAGTTTTGGGCTGGATGGTGCTGCCCTGGTTCAAATGAACTTGGAAGGGCATAGATTGGTATCAGGACTAGGAAGAATGAGGCCAGTTTATAGACTGTGCACTCTATTCTTACCCCAAAAGTGGAATAAAGTCTTACTTTGACTATAAATCCGATGACCTACTAAGGCCCACTTATTTAGCTTCTCCAAGAAAATGGAAAGGCAAGGTGATATTTCTTGGGATGCTTAATTTCCCAGAAGCACACATCCACCACAGTAGGAGATAAAAAACAAAATCCTTCTTTCTGTAGGAATAATTTCACATTTTCTTTTTTGAACCAGACAAACAGACCAAAACCGTGCACTTAAAGCATCAAGAGTGAAAGAAATTATGACCAGATTACCATAAAAATGTTTGCTAGTTGGAGGTTGCCTAGATGATGAAAAGAGTAGGCTAGTTTAATGCAATTACAGCATTTATATTTACCGATGTCTTGGTGATATTAAAGTTAAATCCTCTGAAATGTGTTTTCTAATTATTGTACTTCTCACATTATTGAGCAGCTTCTGCTGGATGCCCCAGCAAACGTGGAGGGAGCGATTCAAGATGGCGCAGAGAACTACACTGAGACGCCTCTACAGTTGGCGTCTGCAGCAGGTACCATAAAACATCTCATTGACACAGTACAGTGACCCCAAAATGTGTCCGGACACTGAAACCACACAGAAAATGTGCAAATTTAATTGATTAAATATCAAAATGTCAAATCAAGTGGTATCTGCAAACATAGAGCTAAATAATAAGACAGTTTTTAAGTCAAAGTTATTTTATTGGATGTTCTGTTTAAAGTCAGTTCCCATCAAGTTCACACAGTCTAAATTCTTTATCTTAATTTTTAAACTAACTGATGTTAGTGTAAAATTGATTGACTGTAACTGAATTTTTTTACACTTCATTCATTATTTTTTATTTTATTTATTGACATGATTAAGGTAGACTACAATAAAATGTTCACATTTAATTTATTTTTTGTTTATTTTTATTGATTTACATGACCTAAATAACAAAAAGTTCACACTTTATTCATTTATTTATTTATTTTTATTTTATTTATTTTTATTGATTTATGGACATAACTATGGCAGGACTTTTTTTTTTGTGCAATATATATATATATATATATATTTGACTTTGACTTTGCTGAATTTGCTAGCTTCAAAATAAATGTCACTTGGTTTGATATTTATGGTTTGATATCTAATGCAGTGACATTATGTTGTGGCTTAAGTGTCCAAATACTTTATAGAACCACTGTAAATTATCTTTATGACTTGCAGCGTAAAGAAATGCAAAAACTGTACCTTTACCTGGTGCAGTACCCTCTCAGGTACATCTTTGTACCTTATCCACCACAAAAGGGTGCATATTAGTACCTTAAATAGTAAATGCAACTGTTTTAGCCTATACAAAGAAAGTCAACGCAGTCCAAAACAACCCTTTTCAAAACATTTTCCAAGGTCAAAATGTGCACTATTTAGGGGTTAGATAAGGCACTTTTGAGAGTACAGCCCTAGTGACATTTACATTTACATTATGAAGACTTCATGTGAGTGAAATCTTTGACGACATAATGAGTGAATATGTTTTTTGTGCATTAGATGAACTTGCTTTAGATGATTTTGTACGATACATCCAGGCCCCGTTTTTAAATGGTTACATTCTGTTCCCTTTGTGCCACTAATTTCGGTAAAATGGTCCTTGCAGACTGTGGGCTGACAAACTGAAGACATTATACTTTTGTGCCCCAGTCTGGTTCCAGAACCGTAATAGTATTATTCAAAGACTGATGGGGCTGCATCGCTCTCAAGAGCCCTTTGCAAACTTGCTAATGAGCCTCAGCGACAGCAGCTTTTTTTTTTTTTTTACATCCACAGTGTGAATGTGACAAGTCCACATGGTGGAACGATGTATGGAAACCAGTGCCAAATAAGATTTCATAATCCCGGCTGTGGCAGTCCTATGAATATTAATTGACCTGAGTGATATTCATTTGCATTTGCCGAGTTTATTCCAGCATAATGCCGAAAATTACCTGTCTGCCCCACTTAGCCAACAAACTCTTGAAGACTTGGGTAATTCAGGTTTCAGTCAACTGGTAATGAACACCTTTATGGTGATAAAAACAGATGGGGTGCACAAAAATTTTATCATCTCCTGCAGAGGAGGAGAATGAAGCTAAACCGATTGAGCCAAAATGTCTAGAAACAGGTTTAACCGTATGACTGTGTTCCCCTGTGACCCAACAGAAATGGCTACGGATGGGATTGTTTGAGCCTCATCGGATCCAAAACTCATCAGGCCTCATTGATTACGCCCCATTTGCTGTTTGCTGGGTCAATTACCCCCACTGTTAGCATTCAGTTTTCCTTCTAATGTAGAAACACTTTCTCCTCATTACTCGATGTGAATGTGCACAGGACAGCCTGCTAATTTACATTAGCAAATCAATGTGGGGACGAGTTGCTAGACGTTCTGAATACTTTTTCCTGGTAAAACAAGCAACATCAACATCATGGGTTTGATTCTCTGGTTTTATATGCTCTTAAAATGTGTACATTCATTTTTATGACCTGTTTAAGGCCAATTTTTCACACTTTCACAATTTATTTAATTATTTTTATTAGTTGAACACATGGTTATGATTGAATAAAAAGTAAGTGTTTCACAACACTATTTTTTTACACTATGATCACATGATTGACTATAACAGAATTTTCACACTTCATTAATTTTTTATTTATTTTTATCAATTTCTTGACATGATTATGATTGACTAAAATAACAGATTTTTTCCACACCTAATTTATATAGTTATTTTTGTTAATTTTGTTTTATTTAATTTTGTTTTATTTATTTTTGATTTATTGATATGACTGGTTTGCAAAAATAACACTTTTGTTCACAATTGTTCACACTTAAAAAAAAAAATGTTTCACTATCAACACGTTTGACTAAAATAACAGAATTTTTCACACTTTATTTATTTTTTGTTTATTTTAAATTTATTGACAGGACTATGATTCGCTGAGATTTTCACACTTTTTACATTTTTTACTATAAACACGAAATAACAGAATAACTGAATTTTTTTATTTATTGTTCATGATTTGCTAAAATCACTTTTCTCCACATTTTTGTTTTATTTATTTATTTATTTAACATTTTTACACTATCAAAATGTAATTGACTATATAAGTTATCATTCTTTCCCACTTTATTTATTAATTGATTATTGATTATATGATTGTGATTGACTAACAAATTTTTTCACACATAATTTTTTATGTTTTTTACATTGCTTTTACATTTCCTTTTCTTTCTTTTTTTATTTACTTACATATGCCACTAGTTGTAAACAGCAATGTGTCTAACTACATTGCTTTGAATGAAACCATCTTAACTTGATATATATTGTGTTGCATTTTAACAGGCAACTTTGAGCTGGTCAGTCTGCTTTTGGAAAGAGGAGCAGACCCTTTGATTGGCACCACTTACCGTAATGGCATTTCCTCTGGTCCGCTGGGTGAAATGAACTCGTACAGCCTGGCAGCATCACATGGACACAGGTAACGCACACCCAAATGACTCGACAGCATATGAAGTGTATATACTGACAGCACATTCATCACCAGCACAACAGGGAACCGAGCTTTCATTAGCTCATTGACACATTTGTCACCACATATCATTATTTCCGTGTCCTTCTGCATTATTCTGACTGCGGAAAGTCAATCTATCAGATCTGAACCCCTGATGTGTTATTATTGGCACGTATAAAAGCTGAGCTGGTGTATTTGGCTGCAAAAATGTGTGTAATTTACTACCATAACTCCAACCCCATCACTCTCCATTGCTGGTGAACTGTATGGATGACTGCGTGCTCATTCATTCACTCTCACCTATGGCCAGAGCTGCATAATGCAAGCTCATTGAAATTCACACTGCATACATCTGAATGAGAATCCAGCGTGTTCGACGGCCAACTCACCCACCTCTGCGGAATTAAGGCAATCTGTTATAAAGGGCGTCAGAATGGGACGCGTAGCGAGGTCTGAGCCAGAACTGGATGTCTTTGGCTTTCAAGTCCTAGAGATGTTTGCAGTGGTGCATGCCGCAGTGATTGGTTGTTTATGCATATTAGATCAGTTGCAGAGCGCTGCTACTTTCATGAAGGTGTATGAGTTTGCAAAGACATACAATCCTGAGAAAATGCGGCAAAGCGGAGAAGAAAAGCATGTTGGAATGCATTGATAAATGGAAGTCATAAACAAAGAAGCACTAAAGGTATTTCATCAATGTTTCATAGAACTCTCTTTTCTCATCAATACGCTGATTATAAAAATGATGCAAGCAAGTAATCCTCATGGCTAATGGCTTTGTATGAAACAGTCAGATTGTGACACTTTATGCTTTTTAAAAACAACAACCTTCAGAGTCAAACTCTTCTTAAAGAGGTAATTCACACAAAAATTTAAATAGTTATTTACTCAGTCCTCCAATTTACTCATTTTCTAAAAAAACAGAATTTTTCAAACTTCATTTATTTATATATTTTTATTAATTTAGTTTTATTTATTTTTGATTTATTGACAGCACTATGATTTCCTGAGATTTGCACACTTTTTAAATTTTTTTCTGTATAAACACTGGATTGACAAATAACAGACTTTTTTCACGCTTCGTTTATTTTATAAATTTAGTTTTATAAATGTTTTATTTATTGACATGATTTGCTAAAATAACACTTCTTTCCACACTTTTATTTTATTTCATTTATTTATTTACACCATCAAAACGTAACAGACACACATTCCTGAGAAAATGCGGCAAAGCAGAGAAGAAAAACATATTGGAATGCATTGATAAATTGAAGTCTTTCTGAAATTATACGACCATTCAAAAGTTTAGGAAAATTTTTTTTTTCTAAGTCTCTTATGCACATATTTTTTATGCGCATAAATTAAGATATTTTAAAATATATTTTATTCATGTGATGTAATTTATTCCAAAGATGAATTTTTAGCAGCCATTAGTTTTTATTGGCACATGATTCTTCAAAAATCATTTTAATATGCTAATAATTTTGGTGCTCAAGAAACATTTGTTATTATGTTGAAAACAGTTTTAATATTATTTTTAATATAAAAAATATGAATATGCTTGAATTGTTTTTTTGAATACGTTTTTTTTTTTTTTTGATGAATAGAATGTTCAAAAGAACAGCATTTATTTGAAATGTAAATCTTTGTAACATTGTAAATGGTTGTACTGTCACTTTGTCAGTTTAATGCATCCTAGACAAATGAAGCAGTTACATTTAATACACTGTTACATTTATAATAAAAAAAAAAAAAAAAAAAAAGAATAATAATTTAATCTTACTAATTACAAACATTCGAAAGGTGGTGCTTATTTAAAAAAAAATCTCCAAAAAAAAAAAAAAACTGTAAAAAGTATCATAAAAATTGTCCATAGACTTCTGACATTATGCAATATCATGTGTTAAAAAAAATTCTCATTTTGTGCTCCATGGTAAACATAACAACAGGTTTGGGAAAAACATTATATAATTTGTGAGTGAATTATTCTTTTAATGAGTATGAATACGTGAGTGAGTTTGTTGGATGCACTTGCTCCTGCAGGAACGTGTTCCGGAAGCTTCTGTCCCAGGTGGAAAAGGACAAGGGGGACGTGCTGTCTCTGGAGGAGATCCTAGCCGAGGGCTCCGAGACCGTGGAGAGGAGAGCGCCACAGAACGAAGCCACCCTCCGGACAGGCAAGGCCAAACTAAGGGCCCTCCGCGAGGCCATGTACCACAGTGCCGAACACGGCCATGTGGACATTACCATAGACATCCGCAGCCTGGGTTAGTAAAAACACTGCATGACTACCACAGACATCAACCGCCTGGCTCACTTCTGACATGCAGCGATTAGTCTCAGCCTCAGATGCCATCTGATGCATATTGCACATAAAAATGACAAGCACTAGTTGAAATTTCCAATATTAAGAGCTTATGCCACTTCCTGCATAAGCGCACAAAGCCCGTTCTTTATCAGTCCATTGTGATTAATACTCATGATGACACATTTTTGAGGCTGAACTAATCACTTGCCAAAGTTTACCAGGTTAGTGGCATCAAATCTTTGAAAGACACTCTTTGAAAGATGTTTGAGGCCCTTAGTAGCCAGCAAGACATGAGTATCTCTCTTTATTTTGCTTTGTTTTCTGTGAAGAAATCACTATGCACCAGTATCACTATGCACCATATTTATCTACTTAAACTAGTTACACTAACATTCAAAAGTTTGGGGTCAGTAAGAATTTTTTTTTTTTTCTGAAAGAAATTAATACTTTTATTCCGCAAGGATGCATTAAATTAATTAAAAGTGACAGTAAAGACATTTATAATGTTACAAAAGCTTTCTATTTTAAATAAATGCTGATTTTTGAACTTTTTATTTATCAAAGAATCGTGAAAAAACATGGATTTTTTAAAAATAAAAAAATTAAATATTTTTGCATTTTCACGAATATATTAAGCAGCGCAACTGTTTTCAAGATTGATATCAGTAAGATGTAGCGTCAGTCGGTGGTTCGGTTAGATTCTAAGATGAAGACATGAGCTAGAACGCTTCTGCAACCCGCTAAGTTCGTGCCAGGCTTCGGCCTTGACTTTCCATTCACCGGGATTCTCTGACTCAAACTGGTTCTTTTTCATCAACCAACTTCAGCAAAGATTAACTTGAACCTTCAGATTGCATCAAACCTCTCTTTCAGACAGACGAGACGTGCAAGTATTCAAACTTAGTCTTATTAATTGATACATTAGGTATCATTTGCACCTTTTTACAAAGGTGTGTTTGAACTAAGAATCTGATTTTCCCTTCAGGCTGTAAATCTGCTGTATATGCAAATGGTTCCATAACTTCATTCCTTATTTATCTTCTCTTTACTGCTTAAGCTTTAACCCTTTCCTATACCAACTGTATGCGTGTGTGTGTGCGTGTGTATGTGTATGTAAGACTAGTTTAAGTGTTTATGTAGTTAATAAAGTCTTACTTGTATCACACTTGACGTTGTTCATTGTTTGCTCATAACTGGAGTCCCTAATCATGCAGATTTATGCTACAGGCTCTGTGTAGAGTTGTACAGTAAGAAAGTTATTTCCCTTAACCAGGAAATTAACGTTCTTAGAATTGACAGACAGTTGACCCTGAGATGTCAAGTAAATATCTACAGCGGATCTAAATATTTATAATTAATTATAACTGGTTATGATTAATTATTCATATTTCCCCATGAGCTGATTCGCTACAAAGAAATAAGCAGTAAATCAGCATATTAGAATGATTTCTGAAGAATCATGTGACACTGGAGACTGGAGTACTGATGCCGAAAATTCATTTTTGTCATCACAGGAATAAATGACATTTTACAATAGAAAACAGTTGTTTTAAATTGCAGTTGTTTTTCCACAATATTGCTGTTACTGATTATATTTATACTGTGTTCTTTCAAAAACATGAAAAAGTCATACCGACCCTAGACTTTTAATGTAGTTGCAATATGCAACACTTTCTCCTTACAGAAGATTGACAGATTGATGGATGGGACAGGCTTTATATTTTGTGCATGTTGATGGACAGATCGATTCCGAAGAGTCACATACATTAACTGATACATTGATTCCATATGCAGGCGTGCCCTGGACCCTGCACACGTGGCTGGAGTCCCTGCGAACGTGCTTCGTGCAGCAGCGGCGGCCGCTGATCCAAGGCCTGCTGAAGGACTTCAGCTGCATTAAAGAAGACGAGTACACGGAGGAGCTCATCACGCACGGACTGCCACTCATGTTCCAGATCCTTCGAGCCAGCAAGGTCCATTCTCTGGGCTTTATTACAGTCTGAGCCACTTTCAGTCTTTCATTTTACTTCCTGATCATATCAGGAGACATTTATAGATTTTTAGCCACCTGTGCAAGTTTCTGTTTGTTTCTGTTTAAGTGTGAAGCCACTACACACCCCCGTTTCTGACATGAGTTTTATTGTAGTATTATTTAAATACGGTTATAGTATTTAATAATGTTTTGTATTAGCTTTTATTTTTATATTTTCAGTTTTCATTTTAGTTATGTTCTTGTGTCATTTTTATTATTATCTCTAAAATATTTCTGTTTAACTTTATTTTATTTCAGATCTAGTTTTAGTAAATTTGGTACTTAATTTCATGTAGTGAATGCAACTTTTCTAATTGTAGTTTAAGTTTTTCAACTAATATTTTATTTTATTATTTTTATTTTATTTATTTTTTTATTTCATTTTATTTTATTTTATTTTATTTTATTAAAAAAACAGATAATCTTACCCAAACATGTTTCTATTTAGCTTTGTTTTATTTCAGTTTTAGTTTTAGTAATTTTTGTACTCAATTTCATGTTTCAACTCTTCTAATTGTAGTTTAAGTTTTATTTTGTTTTATTTTATTTAGTTTTATTTATTTATTTGTTTATTTTATTTGTACATAATTAACATCAAAGAAATATGTTAAAATATT
This sequence comes from Sinocyclocheilus rhinocerous, assembly GCF_001515625.1. Lineage (NCBI taxonomy): Eukaryota > Metazoa > Chordata > Actinopteri > Cypriniformes > Cyprinidae > Sinocyclocheilus > Sinocyclocheilus rhinocerous. The sequence continues at coordinate 11,371 of NW_015660878.1, read as the reverse complement.
TTCTTCTACCCCAGCTAATGTTTTCAAATATTATTAAAATAATTTATGTAAATTATACACAAATGTAATTTAAAACATTCAATTTGTATCTTATTTACTGATTTACTGATTGAGGCTTTTGGCTTAGCAGCGTGTGTTTTAGTCTGTCTGATATTACGGCATGGTTTCGTTGTCATATTACCATTTAAATTATTTCGCGGCACTTCAGAATTTAATGTCCCTCGTAAGTCTCTGCATTATTGTTATCACTGCGTGTCAGTCCCTGACTCCGAGCGAACAGGTAATCAGCGTCAGCCACACCAGTTCCAGCTTTCTCAGTAATTAACATGATAAATCCTCTAATTACAGAGCCCATCATAAGTGCCATGTTAGTATTACCGTAGGATTGGATGCATTTTACTTTTAGAAAACAGAATTCAAGGTCTAACTACAGCGTGTGTGTTTGTGTGCTCTACAGAACGAAGTGATCAGCCAGCAGCTGTCAGTCATCTTTACCCAATGCTACGGGCCTTTCCCAATCCCCAAACTCACCGAGATCAAAAAGAAGCAAACGTCTCGTTTGGGTGAGTATGTCAGTTGCAGCCCCTTGTTAAGTTTATCTTCAAAAGTGACTCCAGCTCTGCCCTGCCTCTACTTACAATATCAATAATTGAATAATATCAAACAAGCAAGAACCTCAATTCAGTATATCAGCAAAACTGCTTGTGCACAACAGTTTTATAAGCAAGAAGCTAAATATCATAACTTACTTTTTAGACACAGTATGGCCAGTAATTTGGTCTATTCTTGCTCCGATAATGAAAAATAGAGACGACCAGAGCTATCTATTCAATTCAGTTCAACATAAAAGGCCAAATCAGCTTGTGCTGCACAAGGATTCACATTTATCTGAATGAATTGGTCAAGTGCACTTGTTAAATCCATCCAAACTACAGTTTTAGAGCACACAAGGACATTTTTCAGGTAGTTTCTCTCAGGAGACACGAAAATACAATTAAAAAATATTTAATTTTGTTCAAACATAAGTTTTGGAGGAACACTAGTGCCATCTATATTTTGTTTAAGCTATTGCAGTTATAAAACAGACATGTTTCATGCTCTTTCTTGTAATGTGTTGATGACAGCCTGTCAAACGCAAGACATGGTGGTACCGAATAATGAAGAAGCTTGTGTAATCACTGTTGTGTAATATTGCATCTCCGACGTGGGGACTTCATCATTTGATTTGTTGCTTCCTACAGATCCACACTTTCTCAATAATAAAGAGATGTCTGACGTGACGTTTCTGGTGGAAGGAAAGCCCTTTTATGCACATAAAGTGCTGCTCTTCACTGCCTCACCAAGGTATGTCTTCATATTGTGGAGTTTATTACACAGCAGGGGCACCAGAACTTGGAAGTCACTTTTAGCACAGATTTCAAATTTGTTGGCCCACATTAATGGCACTTTTTTATTTTAAACTATAGTTCACAGTAGTTTTAGCTGCTGATATTATTTCAAACAGCAGCATTTGTGCTCATGAATTGAATGGAACAAAATTCTCACAAATCTATCTATCTATCTATCTATCTATCATCAGTCTGTTTTTAACTATGGGCGGTGTGGTGGAAATGACAAAGCCATATTTATTTAGAAATTTACCAAAATCATTTTACACAATAAATATGAAAACGGTTATGTATTTTTATTCTTTGTTTAGATTATCAAATTTTAAATGTAATAATTTATATTAGTGATGGATTTCCACATTATACAATTGAAAGTACAGAAAAATCTAGAGGACTGTTGAAAGGTCGAAAATATAAAACAGGAAGGTATAGAGAAATGTACATACATACACATATATATATATATATATATATATATATATATAATTTAAATTGATAAATCGTCAATTTTACTATCTTGTAAATAGGCTCTAATCCATCTCAAGATAACATTTAAATAATAAAATTTCATGTAAAAATATCTGAGCAGACCTTTTCAATCTGCAAGGTCTACAAGAATATGAATTCATGCAAAGTGTCTGGATGGTCTAGGAGGGTAATGTCAGAATGAGCTCATTCATATTCATGAGTTCATTATCATGCAGTGGCATCACAGCCTGCTCATCGACCTCACACTCGTCCCACTCTAGAACTCATTCCTGCACCACTGCACGGCTTTCAGTATAACTACATATCTTACATATTATATCTTTACTGAGCTCTATGAATACTCGATTTAGTAATAATACAGCTTTTAAAGGATGTTCATGTTTCTCTTTATGTCTTTCTGACCTCCAGGTTTAAGTCTCTGCTCTCTAACAGACCAGCGGCTGAGAACACGTGCATCGAGATCAGTCATGTCAAGTACAACATTTTTCAGGTTGGAATCTACTGACTCATACAGTAAAAAGTTTTGGAGGAACACTAGTGCCATCTATATTTTGTTTAAGCTATTGCAGTTATAAAACAGACATGTTTCATGCTCTTTCTTGTAATGTGTTGATGACAGCCTGTCAAACGCAAGACATGGTGGTACCGAATAATGAAGAAGCTTGTGTAATCACTGTTGTGTAATATTGCATCTCCGACGTGGGGACTTCATCATTTGATTTGTTGCTTCCTACAGATCCACACTTTCTCAATAATAAAGAGATGTCTGACGTGACGTTTCTGGTGGAAGGAAAGCCCTTTTATGCACATAAAGTGCTGCTCTTCACTGCCTCACCAAGGTATGTCTTCATATTGTGGAGTTTATTACACAGCAGGGGCACCAGAACTTGGAAGTCACTTTTAGCACAGATTTCAAATTTGTTGGCCCACATTAATGGCACTTTTTTATTTTAAACTATAGTTCACAGTAGTTTTAGCTGCTGATATTATTTCAAACAGCAGCATTTGTGCTCATGAATTGAAACAAACAAAATTCTCACAAATCTATCTATCTATCTATCTATCTATCTATCTATCTACCTATCTATCATCTATCTATCTATCTATCCATCTATCCATCTATCCATCTATCTATCCATCTATCTACCTATCTATCATCTATCTATCTATCCATCTATCTAGCTAGATGTAAAATTGCCATCTGAAAATAATTTCAGTTAATATTTAAATTGTATATATATAGAGAGAAAGCATAACTCGTCCCACTCTAGAACTCATTCCTGCACCACTGCACGGCTTTCAGTATAACTACATATCTTACATATTATATCTTTACTGAGCTCTATGAATACTCGATTTAGTAATAATACAGCTTTTAAAGGATGTTCATGTTTCTCTTTATGTCTTTCTGACCTCCAGGTTTAAGTCTCTGCTCTCTAACAGACCAGCGGCTGAGAACACGTGCATCGAGATCAGTCATGTCAAGTACAACATTTTTCAGGTTGGAATCTACTGACTCATACAGTAAATCCCACTCAAACTCTTGTCGGTATTACAGTCAAACTACGCTAACCTAATTCCTACCTCTGTCAGCACAATTCAGCTTAATGACAAAATGTGCCTGTGCGTTTGTGACTAGTGCTTAGCTCGTCTGTCTTCATATGTTTCTCAGAAGTTTGAGAAGGTTTTGTTGTGTTTCAGCTGGTAATGCAGTACCTCTACTGTGGCGGCTCTGAGTCACTGCACATCAGGAACACTGAAGTTATGGAGGTATTAAATATTTCCTTCTCTTTCCTCATTTATGATCATAATTCCTCGTACCCTAAACCATTTTTCCCCACCCACACACTAATGATGACTTAATGACTGATGACTTGATGTTGAATGTGATGAATGAATGAGTTACGGTCTGATAACATGGGGAAGATTTCTCATGGAAAACACTTTAGAAAAATATGCGAATATATCATCGCTCATTTGTCTCCATCTTTAGCAGATGGGAGTCTCTCTTACACGTAGAACTGCAGCAGAAATTGTGATAAATGCTTATGTATTTTAAATTCAATTAAGTGATTGCTCTTGCTTGTGATAAACCTGAAAGCTTGATGAGTTTGGCTCATTGTCGGTCCCTCTGCTTCAAAGCTCCTGTCTGCAGCCAAGTTCTTCCAACTTGAAGCTCTCCAAAGACACTGTGAAATCATCTGCTCCAAGAACATCACAACTGACACCTGCGTGGACATTTACAAACATGCCAAGGTACTCTGAACCATTCATTTATGGCTATGCCGTTCTATTAGAATTTTCACACTTACAAATTTCCCCGTTCAATCATTTATTTATTTATATAACAGACTGAATAGGGGAAATGGCTTATGTAAATTGTATATTTATTCATTCATTTATTATTTTTGCAGTTTAGCCAATTGCCAAACATAATCCTAGGTTATCTTGCTCCGTGTTTTGTCTTGTTTATACATTTCCCTGGATTAGTCATTTTATCTGTGTAGTCAGGTTTGGACATTGCACACTGTATATTTGTAAAACCCTGGATTAGCATTCGTATTTGCATATTCATGAGGTTAATAACATCAATTAGACTAATACAGCACACCAACAAGAATGCAACCTGCTTTATTAATTACTTGACAATCTGTGCAAATGTCACCAGCTTAATTTGCTCGGCTTGTCTTTAGTCTTTAGAAATATGCTACAAAAAATTGAAAGTGCATAAGTGTGTGCCAATATTTTTAACCATTCCCCTCAGACGCAAACTAAACGTTTCTGTATGAGGTGCATTACATTATAGTACTGCATTTTTTTATTGTGTACATCTGGATACTGTATACCTTTGCAGGGCTTCATAATTCAGGATTAAATATAATTTAATCAAGAAAAAAAATTCAAACCATTAACAAATTAAGAATAGTGCTTAAATCTCTGTTAGGAATGCTAAGTCTCGCATTATGTTTCACACATCCTCAGTTCCTGGGGGCTCTGGAGTTGGCAGCCTTCATTGAGGGCTACTTTCTGAAGAACATGGTGCTCCTGATCGAGCTGGAGAACTTCAAGCAGCTACTGTATGAGGTTCCCACAGAGAGCCCCGGTCCAGGCCCGTCCTACGACATCCTCCACGACCTCGAGAGAACCCTGGCCCTGCGGATCCGCTCCATCCATCTCTCCACTTCCAAGGGCTCCATCGTCTGATGCTTTGCCAAACTCACACCAACCGCTCCATGCTGGCTTTCATCGAGAGCCCCATTATTGTGTGCCAACCGGTTGGAGACATTTCAAACATCACCGCCGTCATGACCAGCACCTTCCTGACGGGATGCACTGTAGGGAAGACCGAGAGATTGCATTTCACTCCCCAGGCTAACATCTCCACAGCATTGCAAAAACGTCAGCCTGCTAAACTCATATCATTCCAAGGGCTACGTTTACGTGGTGGAAATATTGTCATGACAACATTATGACGCCCAACCAATGTTAGTGCCCAGGGAAACCGTGGCTCCTGATGTCATTACTGCCTCGGCAATGCATGCAGATGGATCGGGTTCATTTTTAGGTGGAACTGTCTTGGGGAATGACTATCATGCTAACTGCCGAGGACAGTTTTAGTAACACACACAAGTATATATAACTCTCCAATTGACGTAATATTGTTAGCCTGCCTTCTGAACCTTAAATTTGTGTAACATTCCCTCCAAGTGACACTTAACGCTAAGCAGTCAATGCATGTTAAGTTAGGTGATGCTGCCATCAAGTTTCCCCAGCCATTTGTGTTCGAGTTGGACAAAAACATCCACTAGGTGTAGAGTTTTACAAAGGAGGTGTTTTGTATACTTCATACTCACATCCAACTACAACTTTTGGTATTTGTGTCACTGAACAATAATATGCCAGCTGTTGAAATCCTAGCACTTGTGTTTAACGCTTTGCGGTTTTAAGGAATAGAGATTTGCTACCTTCAGTCATTTGTAGACTGATCCAACACAAATTATCCAAGCAATGGTAGACTAAACATGTTGCTTTTAGTTTTACGTCTCACCCAAAAGTTCATTGTGTCCACCAGTGCATTAGTTCTGAGCTATTTGTTTCAACCCACACGTTTTAAAAACCCTCTAATCTACCACTGTGCTTAGTACACTTCAAACTGAGCAGTTCATCCTTGCCTTGAGGTTGCGTAACCAACCATCTGTGTCAAATAATCTGCATGGATCATGTCTGGAACTTCTGTAAAATACAAAAAAGCTCATTTTCCTTTTTGCGGATGCAGATTTACGCCCTTTGTGCAGGACTCTACTGTACGTTGCGAGTCTGTTGAAATCGTGCGTTATGAGAGATGCCATTGCACTGGCCACCACCTTCGTGACCCGATGTACATATTCCCGGTCTTCACCTGCTGCGCTGCTTTTGTTTAATGTGAAAAATGTGAAGCCAGCTCAAACCAAGCTGTTTTAAGTGTGCATGTTCCGCTTTTTCCTGTGTTCGTCTGTAACCCTTCAGGATGTTGGTAAATTCTAAACTGTACTGGACGTATGGTGTTACCAGCCGAAGATTTTGTTGGCCAGGCTGAACCCAAAGTGACAGATTTTGAAGTATATAAGGCATTTCATCCAAAGATTATGACATTAGAATTTCAACCAAATACTCCATTTATTGGCACACATGAGATATGAATATTGGATAACATTGGTACGCATCTTACACATGCTGGTAGCGCTGTCCAAGAGTCCTGTTTTGATTAGAGGTGTGTTGTATGATTTCTATTTCATGTACGGCAATGGAATAACTCGGTTATGAACATCCTCATGTAACATGAAAGGTTGGATTATTACTAAATTTACCCATTGAAATACATAGTTTATTGATATGTAGCTGGCCATGGAATAACAATATCATGATGCAAATAATTTAAAACTGTGATGATACATTTATTTTAAAGAAACTTAGCATAGTTACTTTATTTTCTTACAAAGTACATTTATTGTGAAATCCCTGTCTGCTATTTTGTGTAACAGAGATAATAAGTCATAATGTAACTGTATCTATGTCCTTGCATTTGCAAAATGCCATTGCTTTGATAAGCTAACACAAAAACTGACAAGGATACATCATCTTTATGTAATTTCAAAAGATCAGACCTGCTTATTTGCAATGTCTTCAGTAAACCCCACCATTTGTGTTCGCAAAACTGGATTTGTAAAAGCAATAGGCCTACTTGGCACAAATATGTCCATGCAAGGTTAGTTTTCTCGTCTGACCTATTACTTGTGCTTAGCATGGATGCTTCTCCATGTAGCCAAATGTAAAGCAGAGGCAAATGTCATGAAGTGTTTGTAAAAGCTGTACAACTCCACACATAAAAAAAAGAGACTTGCTCTGTTTCTCTTGGCTTCAGCTTTTTCTGCTTTAAGGCTGTTCAACATGCTTTAACTTTCCACTAATGCACACCTTTTGACATGTCTATTCGACAAAAACCTGCATGCTTTGGCTGGATCAGAGTCTAACGGAATTTGTTTGCTATTATTATTATTTCACCTGATTGAAACATTGTACATTGTACAAAAGATATATAGAGACATATCTATAGAACATGGTGTAAATATAAGGGATGTGGTTGAGTTTAACAATCGAAAAAACAAGAATGTTACACTTGTGCTACAGTGCAGTTGTTCAATGACATGCATTTGTGTACAGTCAATAGAAATGACCACGATTGACCACTGTGTTGGGTCATCATTAAATTTCTGTGATAAACTGTCTTGATTGATTGATTGATTACCTTGAGCTTGTGGATGAAATTGTATACGTTTCCTCAACATGTAAAGATGGTTGGTTAGATTGGCAAGCCGTTTTGGAAGGATAAGTTGATGTATCAGAAAAATGGTAATGTATGGTATTTAAAAGGAATCTACGGAAGTTCTAAGCGGCCATGCAATATATTTTTTCCCCTTGTTTTCTCGTTATAACGACTTAATTTTCTCGTTATCTCGACATAACGGGAGTTGTTTTCTCGTTATAACGACTTAATTTTCTCGTTATCTCGACATAACGGGAGTTGTTTTCTCGTTATAACGACTTAATTTTCTCGTGATCTCGACATAACGGGAGTTGTTTTCTCGTTATAACGACTTAATTTTCTCGTGATCTCGACATAACGGGAGTTTTCTTCTCGTTATAATGACTTAATTTTCTCGTGATCTCGACATAACGGGAGTTTTCTTCTCGTTATAATGACTTAATTTTCTCGTGATCTCGACATAACGGGAGTTGTTTTCTCGTTATAATGACTTAATTTTCTCGTGATCTCGACATAACGGGAGTTTTCTTCTCGTTATAATGACTTAATTTTCTCGTGATCTCGACATAACGGGAGTTGTTTTCTCGTTATAATGATTTAATTTTCTCGTGATCTCGACATAACGGGAGTTGTTTTTTCGTTATAACTTAATTTTCTCGTTATCTCGACATAACGGGAGTTGTTTTCTCATTATAACTTAATTTTCTCGTTATCTCGACATAACGATTTAATTTTCTCGTTATCTCGACAGTTTTTTTTTTTTTTTTACAATGATTGTTTGATCTACTGTTGTTATAGTAACGAACTCAACTTTGTCAAGCATCTGATGGACAGATAAACCATGTGCTCTTACTGTAGCCTATGTCGTGGATATTTCAGCAAATTTTGCTTCGCCTAGTAATAACGTCTACAATACAAAAATAAAGGCTGATCAATCACTGTTGATATTTCCAGACAGTACGCTAAACATTTTGTTTGTGTAATTAACATGTTTAAGGTCAAAGCAACACCGCAAACACAGGCGGAGCGCCTTCAGGATGCAGAACTATTCTAAAATCTTTTAGAGCTGCTTGGATTCAACTCACTTTTAATTTTCCTTTTATTTGAAAGAAAATTATATATAATTTGTAATTTTTAGTAGTCATTATATGCTGTGACTGATATCATGTGCGTTACAAGCTTCTGTTTGAAAAGAGCGTTCATGTGTAGGCCTGTGTATATGTGTGTGTGTGTGTGTGTGTGTGTGTGTGTGTTTGTGTGGTTTCCACAAAGAAATGTAGAAAACACAAAAGATTACAACACTGTAGAACATCACTAAATTAAATTAGCCTATACACACATTACAAATAGCCTACGTCGTTGAAGCCCGTCCTACTGTAGATAAACAGAACATCCCCGCTTATTAACTAACAATCATGTACCTCAAAGAAGCACAAATAAAGATATAGGTGCAAACAGAATACAGTGACGTCAACCTTGGTTTTAATAAGCAGTTATTTTATGACACAGAACGCGTTGGTGAAACTCATGCATCTAGCAAGAACTTAATACACAAAATAGTCATATTGATTCAAGCATTTAACATTTATGAATGAATTAAATGTCAGTAATGAACAACACTGCACAAATTATAGCGATCACGAGGAATGTCCTATTCTATCCCAAACGCGTACAGTAAAGTGGATATACAGTATAACCTACAACACCCCATCAGTTATATTCAGGTCAATAGTGCCACCTGTTGGCGCAGTTTTGTAACTTAGAGAACAACTTTTGTTATGTCGAGATCACGAGAAAATTAAGTCGTTATAACAAGAAAACAACTTTTGTTATGTCGAGATAACGAGAAAATTAAGTCGTTATAACGAGAAAACAAGAAGGAAAAAAATATATTGCATGGCCGCTTAGAACTTCCGTAGATTATAGTCGCAAATTAGTCCACAAGAAAATAAATAAACAAGGAAGCATAAATGTCGAATTAACCCCCCACAGTTTGGAGCATATTTAGTGTGCTAAAAATTATTTCCGTCCACTGGTTGTGTTATTTATTTGCATCTTGTGAGTCTGAATGATAGGTTGAAAAGGATACAGCAGACTACTATGATCTGCTACACATTATTCATGAGTTGGAATGTGAATCAGATTGTTCATTCCTACAGGAAATTGAATTATATTGACAGGAAGATGAATTTACTCAAATTGAATTAAATGATATGCACAGGTGCTGCATTTGGGGAAATGAAGTGTTCTTCCATCCTGGTCCACAAAAGTAAGTTTATTAAATATGATTAAATATATAAACTAATTAAAAACATGTATCTTCAAACTTGTTTTCTTTCAAACAAGGCTTTGTAAAGCTAACAGTTTAAATTGAATTTCTTTGAATTTCAATTAATTCTACTTACAGTTTAAATTTTGATTACAATTCTGTATAATATTTGCTACCTCAATTCAAACTCAGGAATGGAATTGGAATTTATATAATTTTTTAATGAAATTCTAAATGGGACACAAACTTAAAAGCTAAATAAACACTTGACTTAAATGACCAGATTTTTTTATTGTGGCAACCAAATAGTGTTCAGTTTTGTTAATAACAAAAATAGTGCTGCATTTTAAATAAATAAAGCCATTATAATTGTTTCCCCTTTGTTTTAAATTAAGCTGAAAAAAATATAATGGCTTTATTTAATTAAAATGCAGCACTATTTTTGTGCATTTAATGGTTAAACTGGATTGCCAGTGGTTAAAAAATAAAATACAGGTTTTTTTTCTACTGCATGAAAAGTTGGAATGTAAAAAATGCAATAAATCTGAACTTTTTCCCCAAAGTTCTCCGCACTGTTTTGAATTTATGCCACTAAATTATTGTTTGAGCTGATGTCTGTAAATTCTGCCTTTGTCTCTGCATTCTTGCATCATTCAAAGGCATCAATCATTTGCACTCATCCCTTTCTCTCAGCTTTCACTCTCTCTCTCACTTCTCATCAACGACTGGCAGACATCAAAAGAGAAGAGAACGCTAATGACTGAGAGAACTGGAGGATGGAGGAAACAGATCAACTAGATCAACTAGAAACAATGTTTAATTTATAAAGTTTTATTTTGAACTGTAAGTCAATAACAAGCCAGAGCCAAATATCATGAGCAAAAATATGCCACAGTGGACCGGGTCTCACGCCGAACAGCACGGTGAACGGCTGCGCTGTTTCCAATGAATGCAGTAGCTTAGTGTGCGCGTGAGGCGCCGGCGCGATCAAACAGCTGAAACATAAAATAGACTACTCCGTAATTTTTGGTTATACAGTAAAGGCATAATTGCAAAGTGTTAGCAGTTTGAATATTCAAGAATAATAGCAAAGTTAATAAGAATTCTTTCTAAATGCATCACCGTTCTTATTTCGCTCTGCATAACCTGAACGAAAAAAATTTGTTTTCCTAAGAACGAACCGAAATGAAAACATTTCGCTTTTTATCTGTGTATTTAACAGCCTGGGAGACCTTCCCAGGGCAGTACCTTGACTCACCGGCTAAAATCAGGGCGCCCACTACGGAGACGGCACCAGCGGTGAGGGGGCACAGTGACCGAGGTGGCCGGGCCGGGCCCTCTCAGGCCCCCCCGTGGCACCGACGCTGTGTGTCGGCCTATGTGTGTGTGTGTGTGTGTGTGTGTGTGTTTGTGTGGTTTCCA
>NW_015660877.1:1300856-1309861 GCF_001515625.1 Sinocyclocheilus rhinocerous | reverse complement strand
TGGAAAAGCGCCATTAGAGTCACCAGTAGGTGTCATTGCTGTAAAACAAAAGTGAAAGCTAGTACAACATGTTGAATTCCTGAAGTACTATTGATATATTGTTTGTCTTGATGATGAGAATGCATTGCTGATGAACGAACTGCCTTTCAGACACCATAATGTCACACATAATAATTAAGAACTGATTCAAGTTAACTGTAGAGCTAACCAAGTGAATATTTAATGACTATGATATTATGTAGTATTGTACTGCCTTCCAAAATCATCTGAGAAATAATAGTTAATGGAAACATATAACCATATAAACACCAATAACATATTTTTGTTTTGAAAACTGTGTTGATATTAAATATTTAAATGCTGACTCACAGCTTGATTAATTATTACCAGTAATGTGCATTTGCAAATGTCAGTAATCTATGACTTATAGCATGGTATATAATTATCTTAAGCTGTGGGCAGAGAGGGACTTGGGCTGTAAAATAGAGAATATGTTGAAAGCTTCCACTAGCAGTGCATTAGCTCCAGTGTGGTCAGGAGCAATGCTGATGCTACAGTACGCACTAATGAGACCTGAGCTTCAGCTGTTTTTGTTGGTACAGATGCCAATAAGTTAACATACACAGGTATTTGAGCAAGGCTTGTGACTGTTTCCAACTTATGTGTCATTTAGCACTACTGTGCAAATTTGGTAGCCTATATATTTCAGCGACCAATCAGAAAGTCTTTCAGCTAGCTTATGCATTTTGCTGTCATAATGAGAATGACCTCTGGTGGTGAACTACCTTTGACCTACAGTGCTTGAAGAGCTACTTAGACATGTGTAGAGAAAGTGTATTTCACAGTTCTCACCTTTGAACTAATTCTTTAGACCCAGATTCAGTGAGAGGGGAAAAACATTTTGTTTCCAGGCAACACAAGCCATTGCAATGGATTTTCAAAGTCACTAAAACAGACTCTGTGCAGGCATTGTGTGTGTGTGTGTGTATGTGTGTGTGTGTGTGTGTGTGAGTGTGTGTGTGTGTGTGTGTGTGTTTGTTTGTGTTTAACGCCATTCCAACTTCTGTGGCTATTTTCATGGCGAGAAATATTACGGCTGAATTATATCATGTTTTATTAGGGCTGTCAGTTGATTAAAATTTTAATTTAATTAATTACATGGTGTTTCGATTAATTAATCGCAAAGTAAGTTTGACTGAAAATACCACAAAAGATTATTTAAAGCTATTTTTGTGTTAAATGAGAAAGTATCAAGTAGACATTACAAATTGTTGAAGCTTTAGAAAGAAATATTATATTTGATTCAACATAAAATGTATTACACAAACATTTAGGCTACAACGGCCTAACGTAAACAATGGAACATAAAATAAAATAATTTGAGAAACATCTCACACGATTCGTTCAAAACGCGGATTCATTCAGAAACTAAACACCGCTGTGTTGCTCGGAGACGCGCAACATGGCTTCAAAGGTAATATGTTCTCTGCAAAATTGAGCAAAAACACATAATATTGTGTTTAAAATATAACACAATATCAACTTCTTATTTACTGAACTGTTGTATAAAATCACATTTAAGCTCGTGATAGATCGGGACAAAATACTTATGTCATATTGCTCTTGCTGCCCGTGTGATAAGTGATATATATATATATATAAATATGAGACAAAGCACATACAGGGGAATTTTTTACACCAAAATCTTGAATTTTAATAAACTGCATTTATAGAGTTGTTGCCTTACATCATATTTGTCAACAGTCAACTGTATGAAATGTAAGATGACGTACAGGTCTGGGGGCGGGGCCAGTGCGTTAAAATATTTTAATCGTGTCATTTTTTCATAACTAATTAATTAAGTTAACGCGTTAAACTGACAGCCCTAGTTTTTATAATTTATTTTTGCTAAAAACTCCAAAACTGTATTTGGCTTAACTCTGTTAAAAATCTCTTCAAAAGCGTTAACTGAATAAAAAAGTTTTCTCAATGAGTTAAAACCGTGTGTGTGTGTGTGTGTGTGTGTGTGTATGTGAGAAAGAGAGAGTGAGAGAGCGAAAAACTGCAAGGTTTTAAAATAAAGTTTTAAACAGCAATAGCTACATGCTCTATGTTACTTATTGCTTATTTATTTATTTATTGGGACATATAAATGTATTTGTGTATGTCTATATATACACAATATTTTTAGGGCAGTGGTATTTCATATAAAACCAATTTTTATTATAATACACTGTGATGTATAATAACATAATTCATGTATAATGAATAAAAACATTTGTACTTTATGTATTTATATAGACATACTGTATAAACATGTATCACAACATGTAATTATACATTTTAAGTTAATTCATGAAATTTTTAATGATGAATACTTTGAAATGGAGTACAATATTGTTTCAAAAGAAATAACACTGAATGAATGAAATTACTATGTCCAAAGTTTTAGCCTTTAGTCCTAAATCAAGGCTCTATGTTTGAAAACATGTGAGTGTCACCATAGATACCTAGAACACAGTCATTGTTTTTAAGTGTCTTCAAAGGTCTGCCAGTGGCACTATGCAATACAAAATTTGGTACTTTTGTTGCAAGCCTCACCCTTTCTCCTCAGTGACAGCAGGGATGTGGTATGTGGTATGATCACAGACGGGATTTTTCCCTGAATCCCATTCTCAAAGCAGTTCTCAGGCTGCCCTGAACCTAGGGGCATTAGGATGCCAGTTGCTTCATTGCACCCTTACAGAAACCACAGTCAGATGATCCATTTGGTCAACCACAATAACTCCTGTTACAGGTGACTGAACAAGAGATAGAGAGAGAGAAAAGGAGACTTAATGCCAGACAACTGAAGAGCATAAGCAGAAATAAGACTATGAACATAGAAAACTGACCTTCATAATGAATGGAATGTTTTCATATTGTAGCACTGATGGAAAATGCTTTAAGATGCAGACTTGTGTTTGCGCCTATGAAGTAAACAAGTACATTCAACATTTTGTTCATTTTTCATGATTTATTTTTGCTAAAAACTCCAAAACTGTATTTGGCTTAACTCTGTTAAAAATCTCTTCAAAAGCGTTAACTGAATAAAAAAGTTTTCTCAATGAGTTAAAACCGTGTGTGTGTGTGTGTGTGTGTGTGTGTATGTGAGAAAGAGAGAGTGAGAGAGCGAAAAACTGCAAGGTTTTAAAATAAAGTTTTAAACAGCAATAGCTACATGCTCTATGTTACTTATTGCTTATTTATTTATTTATTGGGACATATAAATGTATTTGTGTATGTCTATATATACACAATATTTTTAGGGCAGTGGTATTTCATATAAAACCAATTTTTATTATAATACACTGTGATGTATAATAACATAATTCATGTATAATGAATAAAAACATTTGTACTTTATGTATTTATATAGACATACTGTATAAACATGTATCACATGTAATTATACATTTTAAGTTAATTCATGAAATTTTGAATGATGAATACTTTGAAATGGAGTACAATATTGTTTCAAAAGAAATAACACTGAATGAATGAAATTACTATGTCCAAAGTTTTAGCCTTTAGTCCTAAATCAAGGCTCTATGTTTGAAAACATGTGAGTGTCACCATAGATACCTAGAACACAGTCATTGTTTTTAAGTGTCTTCAAAGGTCTGCCAGTGGCACTATGCAATACAAAATTTGGTACTTTTGTTGCAAGCCTCACCCTTTCTCCTCAGTGACAGCAGGGATGTGGTATGTGGTATGATCACAGACGGGATTTTTCCATGAATCCCATTCTCAAAGCAGTTCTCAGGCTGCCCTGAACCTAGGGGCATTAGGATGCCAGTTGCTTCATCGCACCCTTACAGAAACCACAGTCAGATGATCCATTTGGTCAACCACAATAACTCCTGTTACAGGTAGAAGACTGAACAAGAGATAGAGAGAGAGAAAAGGAGACTTAATGCCAGACAACTGAAGAGCATAAGCAGAAATAAGACTATGAACATAGAAAACTGACCTTCATAATGAATGGAATGTTTTCATATTGTAGCACTGATGGAAAATGCTTTAAGATGCAGACTTGTGTTTGCGCCTATGAAGTAAACAAGTACATTCAACATTTTGTTCATTTTTCATGTAGTTAATACAGAGCAGCATTACACTCCAGCTTTTCAGCATAAAAGGCCTTTCTGTCCACTGATGAATTCTATTAAATTAGTGCTGAGCTCAAATTAGAGAGAATTTTGTTTTGCAAAGTTTGACGTATATGCTCTAGATATCGCTTCAAAGGTGATTTGAGAGAGTTTGGATGAGATATTTCACACTGTTCTGCCATCATGTCGATGATTAGTTCAGTACTGATCATGCTGTTCTCCCATGGTCTCGATTTTTGCCACGTGATGGATACATATCGACCCAATAGCACTGAGTTCTGAGCAGCCAGTATTAGATTACATTCTCTCACTGTCCTGGGAAATGCAAGTTGTTATATTTAGACATACAGAGGTGGTCATTTAGTTAGCCTGGGCTGAGCATCATCATGGAGGTGGATAATAAGGTCACATGGCTACTGGTGACCAGACGCGGTTTCTGCTCAGTGAGATCCGTCTGCAACATATCAGGAGCAGTTTTGTATCTATCAGGCAGAGCTGAGAGAATAAGTTACTGCATTTCTGCCAGGATGAATAATGACAAAACCATTGCATTTGTACTTTCATGAACTAATAAGGTATTTGTATCAAATCTCTCCTTGTGACAGGAATCTAAGTAAGCCAATCCAGTCTTATTGCGAGTTTATAAGAAGATATAAACTTGCAGTTTTGAATTGTGAAATACAAACTCATAATTGCGAGAAAAAAGTCAGAATTTCATTTATTTTTATTTCTTTGCATAAAAAAGCTTTCATTAAAATTTGAAAGTCCCACGTAGTCCAATAGCTATTTGAAAATAGGTACAGTCTCATCACTATCCTGCCCAAACTTCCTGTATAAACACAGGTAAGAAAACTTCTTTCATCAAGTGATTCCTAGGGTTTTTAACATCATAATGTATCAGACAATCATGCTTGAATCCTGCTATTTCAGTTCAGAGTGGTGCAGTGGCTCAGACTGCACAAGTTCACTAAGGGATTTAACTTAAAGGGGTCATATGATGCTATTTTAAAGATCATTATTTTGTGTATTTGGTGTAACAGAATATGTTGACATGCTTTAATGTTCAAAAAAACACATTATTTTTCAAATACTGTACATTATTGTAGGTCCTCTATGCCCCGCCTCTCTCAAACGCATCGTTTTCAACAAAGCCCCCTCCTTTGACAAGCGCAGTCTGCTCTGATTGGCCAGCTGACCCAGTGCATTGTGATTGGCCGAACACCACAAGCATGCGTCGGAAATGTAACGCCCCTTACCATAATCGCGAGCTTCAGCTTTCAAAGTAAATATCAAGAGTTAATAATGTCGTTAGTTTTACCCGAAAGCCCGAAAGGTCAAACAGCGTCTCCCTGACATGGCTGCATCAACACTACTGCTGTTTCTGAAACCACGCCTTCTTTCTTTGCGTGCACGTTTGGGCGGCATTATGCTAATATTTCCACATAGTGATGTAGATATGTGGGGGCGTGTTAGAATGAGCCGTTTTAGGTAGGTGTGGTTGACTCTTAACTTTTATAAAGAATATCTCTTTGGATTTGAGACTTTAGTCTTTGCAACTTTACAGATCTTCTTTATGCACCAAGAGCTTGTAACACTCCAAAGAGAAAGGAAAACTTGAAATCGCATTATATGACCCCTTTAATAAATATATAAAGGACTATACATCATTTGCCTTGTTCATGTTGGATTAGCCAACAAGAATTAAATCTATGATGAAAAACCCAATTTCCTTCTGTACTGTGCCCCAGTGTGATTTTATTAAGCTCTTATCAAGATACAGTTTTTGCTATTTATGGAACTGTTTGTATAACATAGAAAGAAAAATATTATTCATTGAGATTTGTCTTTCATGTACTGCATGCATAACATAATCTAATCATGGTTATGAGGTTCTTTCTTACCTTCACTGTTGCATTTGCTACAAAAGGCACATAAGCTTCACAAAGATGGTCCACACAAAGAGGATCCATATTAGATTACAGCATATATTTATACACTCATGTCAGATTGAAATTATCAGTGCAGTGTCAGTGCAGTCAGTGCAGCCTGCGCAGTTTGATATGCATATTTAACCAAGTAATCTAGCCACATATTAATGTTGAATTAAATTTAATTATGACTTCAAATAGACTAGGAATCAGTGTTAAAAACTGAAATAAGGCTAAAATAAACAAAAAATATAGCCTAAATAAATGAAAACTAGAAATGTTTTTGTTTTTTTGACAACTATAGCTAAAAATAAATGTTTAAGTTAAATTATTAAACTTACTAAAACTAAAACTGAAATAAAAAATAAAATTATAAAGAACGAAAAAAAAAACGAAAACAAAAAAATAAAAGCTGATTCAAAATATTAATACATAAATAGTATAATAGTAATACTAAAATAAACCAGGTAGGAATCTATAGTTGGGATGTAGACGGTTTATGACACTGGTTTTGGTTAGCATGTAAGTGTGTGTTGTGGCTTGCATGCATATGCTACGGCAGGATTAAAGGAAGAGATTGTTTAATAGTTTTATGAAGCTGTGCGCTGATGCTGGATTTGAGCATTAACAATTTAATCTTCCAGTATGTGAATCTCATTTATTATGGGTGGCTGAAGAAAACAGGCCAAACTGAAAAAGCTTTCTTCTTGTGGAATCCATTTCTCGGCATTCCTCTCACCCACTTGTTATTATACCCCCATCTCTCTCTCTCTCTCTTCGTGCCTTCTTCTCCCCATCCGCTTGACTACTCCTCTTGTTAAGGGTATCCCAATCTGTCTGAGCACTGAGTGCCCATCCCACTCTCAAAGGAGCTGCACACACACTCTGGCAAACACACTTACCACACTGGCAGTCAGAGCACACACAGCTCCATCCACTGGTTATAAGACGACAGCCACTTCCAGTTAAAGGACATACAGCTCTGAGGTCCAGTATGGATGCGCTGAAGAAGGGATTCTCCATGGCTAAGGAGGGAGTGGTGGCCGCCGCCGAGAAAACCAAGGCCGGGGTGGAGGAGGCAGCTGCCAAAACCAAAGAGGGGGTCATGTATGTAGGTATGTACAAATTCAACTGAGGGGAGAAAAGTGAGAGAATTAAAGTGCTTTTTGTACAATCTAAAAATAGTACAGTTCAGTAAAGTGTAGTGGATATATATAGCTATTTAAAATGGCATGGTGTGCCATTTTCATATTTAAAAACAATTCCAATTACAAATTTACAAACCAATTGTAAAATTACAAAAGCATATTTAAAGGTAATTTTACTCGCATAATTTAAATCTATAATATTATATAATCTAATAAAAAATGTATTTTAATCAATTACATTCATACAGATCTTAACCAAATATATTCAAGAAAGAAACATGTCAGGAAGTTAGTGAGTTACCTTTTTTTTATGATACATACTGTACATTTTATCATCATCACCATAATCTAAGTAGTACATTTTTGCCTACAATTTATGATGTAAAAAACAAAATATCACTTT
Organism: Sinocyclocheilus rhinocerous; assembly: GCF_001515625.1. Taxonomy (NCBI): domain Eukaryota; kingdom Metazoa; phylum Chordata; class Actinopteri; order Cypriniformes; family Cyprinidae; genus Sinocyclocheilus; species Sinocyclocheilus rhinocerous. Next base: position 1,302,234 of record NW_015660877.1, on the reverse strand, counting down.
CAGTTTTAAACCACTGAATTATTAGTCACTGACGACAAGAGTCCTGAAAACGAAAACCAGGGCAATTAAGATAAATGTGGGGCATGAGCCCATTATTACATGTGAGTTTCTGTTGTGCTTCGTCACTACAAGTGAAAACCAGACAAACCAGCACTATCCACCTGCCTGTAGTCTCTTATTAGTTCACAAATTAATTTGCCTATATTTGCAGCTGCTAGACAACTTAACATGGTTAGCATGGTTGTTTACTCCTGAGCAGTAGCTTTCTACATATTTCTACTGTCAGGAATGGGTGGGGAATGAGGAGGGAGATAGACAGAGATAAAAGAAAGACAGGACAAGAAGAAGAAAGGAAGCACTTTGTGTTTTCATAACTTCAGGATGCAATCAATCGATGAGCTGTGAGTGGCAGATACATTATGAGATAAGAACCTAATTGAACTCCATTTATATTGCGTGTTAAAATAATTTGTAAACTATAAGATACAGTAGTTAACATACTGTCTCTTGATGATGATGACATTGCAGTCTGATTACATAAGTATGCTTAAATATGCTGAACATCTTATTTTTTTTTAGATTGTAAGTCATATTGTAGGGCTAATTATACTAGCATGCTATATGGGTAACATTTTACAGTACAGTAAGGTGTTACTGTAAACCATGGCATCTTGTACATGACTTTAGGCACAAGTATTATGTGCATCTTACTAGTTGTGCTACTCTGCCGACAGGAGCACACTGTACTGTAATCCCATTCCCTTCCGGTCCACTTCACATCCCGGTCCACAGAGACCAGGGTCTGCCCGGGTCAGTACACAATCTTTGATGATTGTAATGGCTCTCCGTGTGTACACACCAGTCACAGGAGCCTGTCACTGTATGCTTTCCGTTTTTAAAGAGCATAACCTGTCCTCCACATCAGAGAAGGGAAAGAACAATGTGCTTGCTATTACAAGGAGCTTTGACTTACGTTGGAGAGGAGGAGAAGGAAGTGTTTATGAGCCAGGATGGAGTGTGTGTGTGTGTGTGTGTGTGTTGCAGCTGGAGGTAAAAGCTTTCCTCTGCACCACACAGACAATCTACTTTAATCAGAGAAATCTCAAGCCTCTCAAAGAAAAGCGAGGTCACTTTGCACTGAACTGTGACAAATTGTCAACACATACATACCTCTCTTGCCACCCTAGAGACTCAACTACTGTATACACATAGACATCTGTTATATACAGTGCAGATAATTTATGTGCCTGCATATGCATCTCAATAATATAGATTGATTCTCAAACCTACCTTTAATTATCTTATTTATTGGCAGTGTTATTTTAGTATCATTTATATTTGATTATATATATATATATATATATATATATAGTTTATT
>NW_015660877.1:1286097-1300801 GCF_001515625.1 Sinocyclocheilus rhinocerous | reverse complement strand
ACCGCGATAGTTTGCGGATGAAAACTGTATGGTTTAGATTTTATATATAGCTTTTAGATTTTGTCTATTTAGTTTCATTGCGTTTTATTTAGTGGCAGTGTTGCCTTAGGATCATTGACATACTATTGCAGTTTTTGATAATATATAGTTTTTAGTTTTAGTTATTTAGTTATCAAATTTTATTTAGAAATTTTATTTATTATTCAAATATTTTGTAATTTCAGTTAATGTTTATTTTATTTCAAGTAATAAGTCATACTCTTCCATCTTTATTTGACCCTCTAACTCTAGCACTCTCTATTCTAATTCTATTCTTTAACAAAAAAACGTGTCCCTTTTAGACTTGCACTCTATTCATTTACTGTTTGTTAGTAACTAACAAACTAACTTGCATATCATTGCTCTTTTGTTGATTTTGATTGCTTCCATTGTCCTCATTTGTAAGTCACTTTGGATAAAAGCGTCTGCTAAATGACTAAATGTAAATGCAATGTCATTTTAAGTAATGACTTTTTCATTGTTTTATTTTTAGCGAACATTATAATGTTGAATGAATAAAAAATATTTGAGATTCTGCACTGTTATAAGTAGATTTGTGACATTAATCATGTGGCTCTTTTCACAGACAGTCAGATGAGCTTCCACTGAAGTTTAAGATGCTCTTTGCATCATCTCAAATCATGCTGGAGAACATGATCATCAGGTTTGACAAACTTAAGAAGTTCATGCAGCTCAACTTCTGATAATATAATGAATAAGATAATACAATGTAGAATCAAAAAAGGCCTCTAACACTAGCTTGATCTATTCTTTTTCTATTCTATCTGGTTTCTTATTTATTATATAATAATAAAAAAAAAAACTTTGCTAAGTGTACTGCGTTAAGCTAACTGAGACTTGTTATAGCACTTGCATATCATTGCTCTTTTGTTGATTTTGATTGCTTCCATTGTCCTCATTTGTAAGTCACTTTGGATAAAAGCGTCTGCTAAATGACAATGTAAATGCAATGTCATTTTAAGTAATGACTTTTTCATTGTTTTAGTTTTAGCGAACATTATAATGTTGAATGAATAAAAAATATTTGAGATTCTGCACTGTTATAAGTAGATTTGTGACATTAATCATGTGGCTCTTTTCACAGACAGTCAGATGAGCTTCCACTGAAGTTTAAGATGCTCTTTGCATCATCTCAAATCATGCTGGAGAACATGATCATCAGGTTTGACACAAACATGTGAAGCTCATGATGCTTGAGTGCTGCTGTCAATATAGCAAAAGAGTGACAAGCCAAACTCTGAAAAAAAGTGAAATATCTACATGTTAATTTTCACTCAAATTATTATGACAATACATAAGAAACAAAAATATAACTAAAATTAAAATAGATACAAATAAAAAAAATGAAAATCAAGAAGAATTTTTACTAGTGGTCCCAGACGTTTGGATCTCTACTGTAGACCAGGTTGAGCTCACATAAACCTGTCACTTTAATTTCTGTTACATTATATAACTGTGTGAGCATAGTCCATCTTAATTATTTTGAAGGCTTGATTCCATTCCGTCTCATATGGATCAGAAATTAAAGCATTGGGATTGGACTAGAGAGAGAGGTGATGTCATTCAGACTAATGTATAGAATACAAATGATGATACAAGACATTAATTTGTGCCCTGTATGAGTACAACTTTTAAATATAGATCCTGCTAGCTTTATCAGCATTATATATTAGTATTATTATCTGAAAAAGTGTTGTGTTGTCTTTGCGTTACACAATTAAGAAATAATATCCTAATAATATCAAATATTTTCCTCTATAATCTATGCTCAACTATATTTGGTATATCGCAGTCTCCTCCTCATAATCGTAGCAGCAAACTGCAGCAGCAGAGACGTTTTATGCTTCGTCACGTAATCCGAGATGCTGTGGAAGTGACATCATATTGCAGCAGTGGTCGGGTGGCGGCAATATTCTCAATCTTTATTGATTATAACATTAATAATATAAGATTTCAGGCTTGTGTTTGTGTTGCAAGCAGAGGCTAAGCCCTGAAAAATGTGCATGTCTTGACAGTAAATCAGCTCTTTGTCCAAAACAACAAGGACAATGTCACGTCTCTCTTGAGGGGTGTATTTGTTGTGCTGTGCGTGCGCATGTTGGGAAGGAGGAGCGACTTTCACAGACACATTGCTGTGGGCTCAGAGGTTCTGGGAAAGAAACAGAGCTTACGCTTGTTCTATGGGCCATTGCCAAAGAACTAGAGATGCCAGGGCCTTTCAGAGGCCGAAGTGGGTTTTTCCACTGTTAACATGCAGGAAGCGTCTCAGTAGAAAGGATGTTTCTCGATCTGTAATGCTTACTAGCACTCAGTGATGCCAATAAACAGCCAGTACACTGACTGAGGATCAGAAGCATTTTTACTTGCCATGATTTTATAGAGCTGGACCTTTAGCTGCACTGTCAGAGGAGACTAAGTGTATGGATCCCAGAACAGAACAGAACAGGAGCCAGCGCTGAAAGCATCAATCGAGGATCAGACATCTGTCTAAAAATAAGATAAAATTAAGTACAAGTTTGTGGAAAAAGCATTTGTTCACAGAGGTCTTAAAGGGACAGTTCACCTAAGATTCTTCCATTATTAACATAATTTGTTCGTTCCAAATCTCTATAAATTGCTTCCTTCTGTAGAACACAAAAGAAAATAGTTTTGAAGAAATACCGGTATTTTATGTACATGTTGTTTTGGACCCCAAAGACTTTCACTGTATGGAAAAAAATGTCTTCTTTTGTGTTCCACAGTAAATGTCATACAGGTTTGGAATGACATTAGGGTAATAAACGTTGACAGATTTTTTTTCCTTTTTGGGTGAATTATTATTTGAGCTACATTACTTAATAAACTTTTCTTTTTCTTTTTCTGACAGGCGCAAAGACAAAGGAAGGTGTTGTGACAAGTGTAAACACAGGTAAAAGAATGAATAGAAACAGGTCTTAACTAAACAACACTCAATATGTCATTTTCATAAATACCCTAATCTACGGAAAGTCTCAAATCAAAATATTAGGACACATTTTCATCTGTCCTAGCTGCCCAGAAAACGACTGAGCAGGCCAATCTTGTGAGCGACACCGCTGTGGCTGGAGCCAATCAGGTGTCAGAAAAGGCAGTGGAGGGGCTGGGGAGTGTGGTTGCATCCACTGGCCTTGTCAAACCGGTAAGGATTCCATTTGCATGAGGTCAATTATGTTTTTAAAAAGTATATGTACAATTCAAAACACTGAAGTCAGTTGCATTGGTGCCTTTAGGTGCACAGTATTATTATTTGGTCATATATTTCAGTACAACCGCAAATTGCTTAATACAATGTAAATTGCTTAATGCACTGTTCAGTCATAAAGTTGGTCTATTTTGTATGATGCCCGTGCTTTTCTTTCTTAACCAATCATGGACAGGATGAGTTGGAGAACACTGAGGTGCCTTTAGAAACTCAATAAATTCATGTATGCAATAAAAGCATGCTGAATGGTCACATTTACCTCAAAGCCATTACAGACTAAAATCTCTACATTTGAATATATCAGATTATCTATTCTATATCTATAGATCTATTTCCATACTTTCATACACTCAGTTAAGGAGCAGCTAAGCCCTGCAGTTAAAATGTCTTCTCTGCACTTGACTCACTGCTCAGCAAGAGTGATGTTCTTCATAAATAACTAATTTCTGCTTTCTAAATATTGCTCTGCATTTTTAAAACGCATCCTAGTTCCTTTCATTCGAGTTCCAAAATTGTTTTTATTCATTTAAAATCTCATTAAGAAACAAGCCATAACCATGCGACCATTATCAGTCGATGTGCAGCAACAAAATAACTCATGAACAGGAGTCTGAAATCTTCCAGAGAGCAATAACAAAAAAACATGTATATTTCATCATTTAAAAATTACAGTAGTGTTTTTTTCTGTTGTGTAAATACCTGAAGAGGTGAAAACATGACAAACAGCGATAAAGAACCGTCCATTTCTGAGATGTGTTGATGTGTTTCTGCCTCCAGGGGGAGATGGCGAAGCAGGAGGGAGCTGTAGAGCAGCCTACAGACGCTGGACAGTAGAGAGAAGATGGTGAGCTTTTCTTGAGATGGAATTTACAGCAAAATAGCAAAACCTTTAAAAAAAAAAAGTAGTGTAAAATGACACTTGTTTTCAAGGAATGTATTAGTCTAGTTAACGTCGGGTAACAAAATTTAAGTTATAGTAGGCCTAGGCCTATTCTCTGAAAGTAGTTCACAATTTTTCTTCTCAGGTAAATTTATGCAGATTAAGTACTAGTAAGAGATGTCTGACTCAGTACATGTGATTATTACTGAAAATGCACAGCTTTTTAAATCAAATCATTTATTGGCGACTTTCTTTAAACACTGAAGAAAATTCAATAATTATTTAATTATCTTTGACTGAACTCTTTCAGGGAAGTCATTTGACAGTAAGATCTCAGTGTCCTGTGACATTCAGTAGTTCATGTTGTTTAGTCTTACCAGACAGGTTTTATGTCTACAGCCCATTACAACACACCACATGTGCTTCAAAACAGTGCACAAACGGCTTTGTAAAAAACATACCTCAGTGTTTCATGTGTAGCAAGTTTGCCAGTTGTTTCAAAAATTATATTTTACAAATTCTGAAGAATCATCTGCACCGTATGTGCACTGAACCAACATAACCGTCCTTCTGTTTCGTTTCAGGGTGATGTCGCACTGAACACCCCTGTGATGCTCTGCTTCTTGCTTAAGAAGAGAGTTCATTAGCTGTTGCGGGCCATGGCTGAATATTATCATACTAAACCTCTGATGGACGCTAAATAATATCCAACTTAACACAAAAAACAAAGACACCCACCTCTCTCTCTTGCTTTGTCCTCACAAACAACCTCTTCTTGCTTCAATTTACCACTTTTCTTCAAGTAAACCTATCCTATTTACAAGAAAAAAAGCTCATGTAACAACACAATTATTTAGCTATGCAATATTCACATATACTGTGTAGTGCGTGTCATCACATTTGTGTAAATATTACATGCATGTGCTTGTGATTGGACATTTTTATATAGGCGATGTCTGTCTTTCTTACCTGCCCTAATACCAGTTTTCCTCCACCAAACGCAATGAGGTCAGCTAGATGATTTGTCACACAATCAGTGCGAGAAAAGTTTTAAAACATTCCAGTCCAAACACACAGTCAGTGTAGTATCTGAGACAGTTTTTGAAACAAGGAGCAGAAAAAGACAGAATCACAGATAGGCAAATCCAAAAAAGAGGGCAACTGAGGTCTGTAAAGCATGAAGATGCCTGGGCAAATCTGTTTCAGTATTATCTTAAAGTGTGGCTATAGAGTGATGGGCTTTTAGTAATGCTCTTATATGTAGTTTGCTATAGCAGCCATTATAAACAACTCACAAAATCTGCGAATGATGTCAGAGCAGTTGCTTGGTTACATGATATGTTTGTGGAAGCCATGCATGCTGCCTTACGACTACACTTTAACTGATCCTATTCATGTACTTGACTCATTGTTCCCCATGAAGTCTAAAAACAGCAACAAAAAAATAATAATATACCATCTGTAATAAATTCAGTTTTGTGAAAAATAAATGTTCTCATTTTTTATCCTTATTTTTAGAACAGAATATTGCTAAGAAAGCTAACAAGATTAATTTGCACAATATTTGAAGTATAAAGTAGCAAGTAAGTAACATTGCAAAGTATTTGTGTGCTAAATTGTGTTTACGTCAATAACAGTGTACATCCTATACGAAAGAGGCAGGGCAAGCACTCCCTTTAAATATTCAGTGAAACTATGAAAACTAATTTAAGAACATTGAAAGCATCAAGACACACACCCTTGAGATCAGAACACACCTCCTGCTCTTCCCCTCCCTGTTCCCGGCACACCAGCACATCCAATTAAATATGCATCTCATCAACAAAGACCTGAAATCCCAACTGGCCATTACAATACCATTGAAAAGCACTATGCCTCTGGCAGAATGTCAACGTTTATGAAGTTTTCATGGTCTGTGAAATTCGTGTTTGAAATGACAGTCATTCAGCTTTTTCCACATTCCAGCAATGGGAGGAGGCAGAGAAGTCTTTCAGCCCATCATTTTCCTCTTGCTCAGAGGAAAGTCATTTACACCATGACATAAACAATGAAACTGATGTTAGAAATGTCCATAACAAAATTAGAACAAGAACCAAAACCCTGAATATCCCTGAAACTCTTGACTTCCCCTGAACAAAACAAATCAATAAAATAATCAAAATTAGGACAAGAATCAAAAGGACTATCAACCCTGTATAACCCCAAACTATCTCACCTTCCCCTAAATTAAAAAATAGGACATGAATCAAAAATACTACAAGAATCAAAAGGACTATTAACCCTGTATACTGTATACATAAAATAAAATAGCATAACTATATGCTCTTATTTAACAAATCATGAGTTATGCTGAAACCCTGACTGATGATGATACAGGCAAGCAGGTAAACCAGTCTAGCAAGCTTGCTGTTCTCTCTGTTGACATCTTTGTTCTCCACCCAAGCTGAAGTAGCCAATAGGCACACACATCCCTGACGTACTTTGATGGAGCACCAGCCTAATAAAAGCACATGAATCTTCGGTCTCAAAACACTGACACATACACACGCTCTTGCAAACATCAACAGCCGAGGACTCTACAAACATGTCTTTCTTTAAAGGAGTTTTGGGTAATAAAGCAGCGGAGTCATTTGTCGACCAGGCTGTGGACAAAGCAGGTGAGTCTTTAATGCGTGAGAAACTTTAAAGAAACTTTAAAGCAATTGTTGTGTGCAAGGTTTTTGTACTTTTAATGCTGAGACACTCTGTGTCCTCGTTTAGCCAGCCAGTTATTAAGTATTATAATAAATCAATTATGATCATACTTATAAGCTATTTTTAAGTTGTATATACATTTTTAGGGGACAAATATATAAATTAGATTTTTTTGTCCAAGATTTAATTTTTTTAAGCTTATTATGTATTTTAAATATTGGATATACAATCATAACTTTTAGCTAGTTTAAAAAAAAAAAAAGCCAGAAGACAACAACTTATAATTTATTTCTAATCTTTTTATTTTCAGAAACTCTTTAACTAAATATGTAATAGTTAACACAAAAATGTAATGATACCATGACTCATTTAACTGAATTCAATTATTAACATTTACTTTAGATCAATTATTCCATAAAATCTGGACTGGCCAAGTTGTTTCCATCCCTTTCAAATTGCTTTTTTAATTGTTTTTAAGTTTTACTTGTTTTAGTCCTACTGCTGTTTGTTCTCTATGAAAGAGCTAGATTACATTTTTTTTTTTTTAAATGCAGTTAGTTCAGTAGTCATGCCACTCCTTATAAGGAATGGCGTTAGAATGGGCCTTCAGAGCCAGTAAGCTATCCAAGAGTCTTTTTATTTTTAGACATCTAAGAAACATTATTTTGAGGCAAATCTGATGGGAAAGAGGACCTGTAGCGTGTGCCATGTGTTACCTTTCTATAATGTTGCTGCTCAAATTTTCATAGCTTCTGCAGCTAAAAGAAAAGTGAAGGAAACACTTACTGGAAAGAAACAGGAACCTGATAAGACCGGTGGCATGGGAGGTCTTTTCCCAAGTAGCGGGGAGAAGGACAAGAAACCACAGGAAAAGTCAGGAGGAGGACTATTTGGTGGCCTCCTTAAAGCAGAGGGACCAGGGGAAAACAGCGGCGGAGGAGCCTTTGGTGCTGGAGGCAGCAATGCAGCAGACAACAGTGGTGCAGACAGCAGTGAGTAATAAACAAATACATACACACACACACAAAAGTCAAAACCTGATGGGTCTAGCAATAATGTAAATCCACCATGCACAATATAATAATTCATTCATATTTTGCGTTTGATTAGGTTTCAACGATGCACTGGATGACCTTGCTAATGAGTTCTCTGAGAAATAATGTTCGGACAACTAGGAAAAATCTCTTTGGCTGAGTTCTTCAGCTGGAGACCTCTCTTACATCAGCACCAAGTGTCATGGACTAAAACAATATTAGAGGATATTCATTTGTTACCAATGTAAATAGTTTTAAATAGATGTCTCTTTAATATCTTATGTACAACTACTAAAAAAAGACTAGAAATTACATTCGTATTAGTTTATTTTCTTATTAAATACGTTTATTTAGCATGCTTTTGTTTTCAAAACTGTGATTGAATACATGTTGAGTGAATAAAGCTAAATAAAAAAATAAGTTATTACTGAATGAAAAAGGTCTCGTTTTATCCACGTACAGTACATGAGCATGGAGTATAATTTTATTGTTTGTTTTTTTTAAATCACATTGTTTTTTCCTTACTTTTTTTTTTTGATCAATATTTTAAAACATTTCAAAGAACAAATATAAATAACCCAGTAAATCAGCTGACACACTGCACATTTTCATGTACATTTTATTAATTTTAGACAATTTAAAAAGGCAATACAAAGTCTTTTTAAAGGCGGTTTCATATTAAATGCTAATATAATGAAAATAAACATTTGCTCCCAAATACACGCCCTAACATTTGCCAATTATTAAGAAATTAAACACTGACCAGTAAGGACAAGGACACATTTAAAAACGAAGGAAGCTTTGGGTTATCACTGAAAACTGTTCCAAGGAGCAGCAAAACCAACATTTTGGTAACGGATATAAAAAAGCCTGAGATTGATCCTGCATCCCTTTCCCACTTGACCATTAATTGTGTCAAAATGGGTGGGGAAAAAAGTAACCATCTAGAAATTCTAGAAACTGGTTTTAGAAACAACAGTGTGCGGCTGTGACTCTAAGGCTTAATGTGTTTCCAATATGCAGCGACTTCAATAACACATGACCTGAAGAAAACATTACAACATAGCTGTAATATTGATCGGTGTTTCCTGTCGAGACATTCCCGCTATGCTCTGAAACATGGCAAGGAGAGTGCATTAAAGGGACTTTGGCATTAAAGCTTTTCTAAAAGCCATGGGTATTTAAAAAAGGATGAAAAACTAGAAAAGACCAGAGGATTCTAAAGATACGTATTGGTAAACACATGCATAAATGATATAACATATATATTTGGATGTATAAAATGTAAACATGAGGAGCTGAGGGGTTAAGTGATATACCTCAGGTCTGCGCAGATAAACAGACTCCGATATAGAGTCAGGTGAATAATACAACCGTCTATGTGAAGGTAAGACCAGCCTCATGGTACACTTTGAAGACTTTCTCAATGGCGTTGACGTAGGCCGCTGTCCTCAGGTCTAGCCCAAGGTTATACCTGTTGGCTGTGCGCATGATTTGCTAAAAGAGAAGAGATGAATTATGTGAACAAATGAAGCCTTCCTGAAACAGTATTTTACATGACAGGGGCTCTTCATAAATCAAACTAGCTTAAACACATAGTACGCTGCCTCCTGAGACAGCATTTTGATCCATCATACTCGTACTACTTAAAGTGAATGTTGCTGTAAAATGAATCGTAATTATGCTGCCTCCAAAAATACCTAATTTTGGTCAAAATCTAGTGCAGCATTGCATGTGTCCTTTGCGGAGAAGCCAATATAGGCAATATACACTATGATGACTAACGATCAAAACGATTTTTAGAAGAAGTATCTTATGCTTATCAAGGCTGCATTTATTTGATCAAAAATACTGGAAAAATATTATGATGTAAAATAATTTATTCCTGTGATGCAAAGCTGAATTTTCAGCATCATTACTCCAGTCTTCAATGTCACATGATCCTTCAGAAATCATTCTAATATGCTGATTTATTATCAGTGCTGTTCTGCTGCTTAATATTTTTTTTGGAACCTGTGATACTTTTTTTCAGGATTCTTTGATGAATAAAAAGGTAAAAAGAAGAGCATTTATTTAAAATAGAAATCTTTTCTAACAATATACACAACAGTTCAAAAGTTTGAGGTCAGTCAATTTTTATTCTTTCTTTTTTTTTTTTTTAAATTTAAACTTTTATTCAGCAAGGATGTGTTAAATTGTTAAGAAGTGATAGCAAAGATTTATATTGTTAGAAAAGATTTATATTTTGAATAAATGCTGTTCTTTTAAACTTTTTATTCATCAAAGAATCCTGAAAAAAGTATTGCAGTTTCCCAAAAAAATATATTTTGCCAACATTGATCATTCTAATAAATCAGCATATTAGAATGATTTCTTAAGGATCATGTGACACTTCATACTGGAGTAATGGCTGATGGAAATTCAGCTTTGCAACACAGAAATAAATTATATTTTAAAGGATATTAAAATAGAAACCATTATTTTATATTGTAATAACATTTTACAAGATTACTGTTTTTTTCTGTATTTTTGATCAAATAAATGCAGCTTTGATGAGCATAAGAGACTTCTTTAAAAAACATTACAAGTCTTACTGATCCCAAACTTTTGACCGGTAGTGTATATTGAAAAGCATACTTTCTGTCTAATACTGAAAAATATCAATAAAGATAGCTCAATTAAACAGTGTAATAGACAATTTGACCCAACGTACTGGACTGAGAAGACCCTCTAGCTAATGGTTTCAATGATCCGCACATCTTTGGGTGTGGTGAATGATAATGGAAGAATCCATTAAATGGGCTGGATCTCATTTCCAGTTCAGAAACAAATAACTGACAGCAACAATAACACATGAACAAAAATGCTGTTCTCTGGTTACCAGATCCCAGTTTCACACAAAAGCTGTAGCTGGGTGTGTAACAAGTAGAGCATCTGTTTGTTTGCATGTTCAGAAGGGCACTGATGCAGTGTGACATTAAATGTTGATGGAGAGATGTTAGCTGCCATCTAACACAACTGTAAGCAGGGATAGTAATAATTAATCGGCTATTGATTTATTGTTATTAATCATAATCTGTATGTCTACCAGGGTCTGACGTCATTACTAAGACTGGTGTAGCAGAATGCATTTAATATGAACTATTATTTGACTATAATAATAATAAAATAAAATAAATTATATTTGAAATAAAGATCGACAAAATATATTAATAACAAGAATAATTACTACTACTACAAATAATAATAATAATAATAATAAACAATGCTAATACAGTAACTAAAAACAAAAAATATAAAACAATAGATTAAAAATATAAAAATGACATAAGAATACATGTTATTATATATTATATATATTAAAAAAGATATTTTCAAAATATATATACAGCAGCAAATATAAATAAAGGCATAATGTATATCTGTATATAATTATATAAATAAATTGAAAAGATTATTATATATTTACAGTATATATCTACTTACTCTGGCTGATCGCTCCATTGTGTAAGCCAATCCAGAATGCACAATGTCCTTTTCAGAAGCTCCCTACCAGATGAGCAAAACAAGCGTATAAAACTCCAGCAGTCTAATTTAAAACTATTGTTAAAAATGCAAATAATATGTGCAGAGAGCTTCTGCGTTTATACTCACAGAAATCCTCTCTTGAAATTCAGATGTGGGAACAACAGGTATGGCTCCACCATGTTTCCCAAACTTCCTTTCCAGACTCTCCTGGACAGACACTGCCAAACAACACAGCAGATCCCCATTAGCAATGAGCAAACGGACACATGGATTTAAGATAGTAATGGTCAAATGCTAATCTTCCCAAAACAATGCTTATTCTCCCTTACAACTTCTCTGAGGCCCAAATCTGTGATTTAGTTAAATATTTTATAAAGGGTGCAATAAAGTATGGTCATGTGTTTTAGTGTATGAATATGCTCAAGTGAACGCTATACCATTCAACATGGGTTTGCCCCTGTTTCTGTCTGTCTGTTTTCACCATGTGATTATCAGTGAAGTGAGGTCATTTCAGGCCAGTCAGATGAAAGGCAGGACAGAGCACACATTTGTGTTTTTGTGTATACATGCAAGCATGCCTGGATACTCTCAAGGGGACACCAATCCCACTATATTTGCTTGTGGGAGCAGAATAAACCAAGTGAACAAAAACACCACATGACCTATTCTAGCCCGCCTGAACACCAACATAAAATTTGCAGAGCAATTAGAAAATGGAAAACAAGCCCATCCAGAGAGCTAAATCAGCAGAACAACAAGACTGGGAATTGATTAGCAAACAATCACACCATTGGCAGGGAGATTTCTATCAGCAAACACTTCAAGTATGTTGACTATGTATGTTTTCTGGGAGACAAATTTTTGACTTACTAAGGAGATGGTAGTTTGAGTCCCTTTCGTATTTGAAGGTCAGTCTGCCATAACTGACGTGGTTTAGGTTCTTCAGCCACTCAAAGTAGGAGACCGTCACACCTCCAGCATTCAGGTACATGTCCTATATATGCATAATTATTTATTTATTTTTAGTATCCTATTGGCATCAAAGGCTATTTTTAAGGCAAGATCAAAGTAGTTTAAAAAAGGAAAAAAAACTCAAATTTCATTACAATAATACAATAAAACCTATATAAAAATCTCCTGTAAATAAAATCAAAATAAAGGTAAATTGATTAAATAAGATCAAATCACCTGTATATGCATATACAGTGCCGTGAAAAGGTTTTTGCCCCCTTCCTGTTTTTTTTTTATTTTTTGCATATTTGTCACACTTAAAAGATTCAGATCATCAAACCAATTTTAATATTACGCAAAGATAATGCAAGTAAATACAAAATGCAGTTTTTAAATGATAATTTCATTTATTAAGGGAAAAAAGCTGTCCAAACCTACCTGGCCCTACGTGAAAAATTAATTGCCCCTCCTCTTAAATCATGAAAGAACTGTGATTAACCACATCATTTTAGAAAGCTGAGTTAAATTTCACTAGCCACACACAGGCCTGATTACTGCCAGACCTGTTGAATCAAGAAATCACTTAAATAGAACCTGTCTGACAAAGTGAAGCATGCTTAAAGAGCAACACATAATGCCGCGATCTAAAGAAATTCAAGAACAGATGAGAAACAAAATAGTTGACATGTATCAGCCTGGAAAGGGTTATGAAGCCATTTCTAAGGCTTTGGGACTCCAGCGAACCACGGTCAGAGCCATTATCCACAAATGGAGAAAACTTGGAACAGTGGTGAACCTTCCCAGGAGCGGCCAGCCTACCAAAATTACTCCAAGAGCGCAACGACGACTCATCCAGGAGGTCATAAAAGAACCCAGAACAACATCTAAAGAACTGCAGGCCTCACTTGCCTCAATTAAGGTCAGTGTTCATGATTCAACAATAAGAAAGAGACTGGGCAAAAACGGCATCCATGGGAGAGTTCCAAGGCAAAAGCCATTGCTGACCAAAAAGAACACAAAGGCTTGTCTCACATTTGCCAAAAAATATCTTGTTTATCCCCAAGACTTTTGGGCAAATATTCTGTGGACTGATGAGACAAAAGTTGAACTTTTTGGAAGGTGTGTGTCCCGTTACATCTGGCGTAAAACCAACACAGCATTTCATAAAAAGAACATCATACCAACAGTCAAACATGGTGGTGGTAGTGTGATGGTCTGGGGCTGCTTTGCAGCTTCAGGACCTGGATGACTTGCCATAATTGATGGAACCATGAATTCTGCTCTCTATCAGAAAATCCTGAAGGAGAATGTCCGGCCGTCAGTTTGTGACCTCAAGCTCAAGCGCACTTGGTTTATGCAGCAGGACAATGATCCAAAACACACCAGCAAGTCCACCTTTGAATGGCTCAAGAAAAACAAAATTAAGGTTTTGGAGTGGCCAAGTCAAAGTCCAGACTTAAATCCGATTGAGATGCTGTGGCATGACCTTAAACAGTCCATTCATGCTCAAAAACCCTCCAATGTGGCTGAATGAAAACAATTCTGCAAAGAAGAGTGGGCCAAAATTCCTGTGAAAGACTCATTGCCATTTATCGCAAACGCTTGATTGCAGTTGTTGCTGCAAAGGGTGGCACAACCAGTTATTAGATTTAGGGGGCAATTACTTTTTCACGTAGTGCCAGGCAGGTTTGGACAGCTTTTTTCCCTTAATAAATGAAATCATAATTTCAAAACTGCAGTTTGTATTTACTCAGGTTATCTTTGTGTAATATTAAAATTTGTTTGATGATCTGAATCTTTTAAGTGTGACAAATATGCAAACAATTAAAAAAACAGGAAGGGGGCAAAAACTGTATATATATAAATGCTTTCCTCTTAAAAAAAATAGATGACAACAGAGCTCAATACGTTCAGTTCAATTTTCATTTTGGGTGAACTATCCCTTTAATCAGTAATGCTCAATATTGAATGTGTAATTTATTATAATTAGATTACCTTTGTCATTTAATGCTCACTTAAAGTTTTAAAAACACTAATCATTTAAAAACATTTTAATGTAATCTTTTGCAAATCTCAGTGAAAATGAATGTTTTGTATTGTACATTATAATGTTATGATGCCTAAATTCACTTTAAATGGATTTTAAATTATTTATATTAGCATTACTTTTGTAATTTATTTAGGCAAAATATTATATAACATTAATAATATTAATATTCTATTTATTTTATTTTACAAAAAAATATGTATAGATTTTATAATTTGGTCATTTATCATGTTATGTCATTTTATCATTTTATGAAAATGATCATCAGGCAAATCTGTAATATTTATATA
>NW_015660877.1:1245484-1283837 GCF_001515625.1 Sinocyclocheilus rhinocerous | reverse complement strand
CCCTTAATAAATGAAATCATAATTTCAAAACTGCAGTTTATATTTACTCAGGTTATCTTTGTGTAATATTAAAATTTGTTTGATGATCTGAATCTTGTAAGTGTGACAAATATGCAAACAATTAAAAAAACAGGAAGGGGGCAAAATCTTTTTCACACCACTTTATATATATATATATATATATATAAGTATTACAGGCTGGTAAATTTTGATTTAATATTAAAATAATATTTAGGATTGGAAAACGTACAGGGATCACCATGATATTCCTCTCTAGTAATATCTTGTCAGCTTCAGGGGTGGTGGGACCATTAGCTCCTTCAGCAATGATCTGTGAAAATAATCTGTGTTACTCATTTTTCTTTGATATTCTCATTGCAGCTTCTCTGGAGTGGCATAATACAATTAATAACTCATCTACATTAAAATGACTATTGTTATGGTTGACTCTGTGTTGACCTCTAACCTTGGCCTTGATGTTGTTGGCATTTTTATTTGTAAGTTGTTTTTCACTTGCAGCAGGGATCAGGATATCACACTCAGCTTCCAAGATGCTGCCTTCATAGGAGGTGGCATTTGGAAAGCCAACAATAGTGCCATTGGCCTGGAAAATGTGAGTATTTGATGTATTAATACATTTGGATTATAGAGTTGCATTTACTATATGTAGTACTGCTAATTGGCCACAAGGTGGCTGCCTTACAGTGAAAATTCTTAAACTGCACTGAAGCTTCAGCAAGAATGTCACGCTAAAGGAAATGAGCGATTGATACTCACCAGCTTATAGTCTTCCAGCTCTTTGGGATCAATGCCTTTAGGGTTCCAGATGCTTCCATCCAGCTCTCCGACACCCACACACTTTGCTCCGTTACGATGCAGATAACGCATGGAGTGCAGGCCCACATTACCAAAACCCTACCACAAAAATCAGGAGAATGCATTAAATATTTTTTATACTGACAGCGGAGCTGATGGATTTAGTGCATGAACATTGCTAAACATCTAAATACACTGCAAAACAAAGTCAGTACTTGTGTTAAAATTAAAATACCTAACCATCACTAAAACAAAAAACACTTCAGAAGTTCAAGTTAAAGATTGAAGAGAACATAGCTTGAATTAACATACATTTCCTTACCCTTCTGAGTCTCTGACAAATAGTCTAATCATAATCTAACTATATTTTTAGATTTATGCTTAAAACGGGGATAAATACCAATGGTACAAAAACTCAATTCAAGATATATTCAGTATAAAAAGATACATTTAGTATCTTAAGGTATTTTACCTAACCCTAAGTGAATTTATTTGGTTTGAATTGTTTACACATATTTAGACACAAGTACACACACAAAAATGTATTAACTAAAAAAATATATAAATAAAACCGCTCATTTCTACTTGTATTTAGCACCAGATGAATGAGTTAAACCATGTTTATGCTGCAAAAAAGCACAATATTAGTTCTTGGTATTGTCGTTGAAGACAAAAGGCACAATATTTCATTATTACTCCATTAAATATATCACATGAAAAATCCTTCATCCTGTCCCAATTACTTCTAAATTATGTTTATATTTACAATATATTTTTATTTCTCTGACATTACAATGAAGTGTTGCAACACGTAGTAAAATTAATGAGTTTTTAATCATTTATGTCAGAAGTGTAACATTTGAAGGTCTTGCACGCTTTTAAGCATTCTTAATAAATATTGTTTGGGCATCTAAAAGCACATTCTGAATATTTAAAGTCTTTAGATAAGCAAAGTCAGAATGGTCCATGTCAGCATACACTAACTGCTGGAACAGAGTCGTGAGATAATGGACAACGTGCATGTAAGTTCCACCATGAAAGAAAACAGAAAATACAGTAGTACTTTTAGATCAATTTCATAAACTTGAAGTGTGGTTTAAGTTTAATTGACTTGCACAAACCTGAACGACAAATGTCTTGTCTCCAAACCCCGGGCTCAGGCCCAGCTGGCTCATGTAAGCAGCCTCATTGACAAAGTTTTCAATGCCATGGAAGACACCACGGCCAGTGGCAGATATGCGCCCATGGATTCCACCCTGGCTGATGGGCTTACCAGTAACACAGGCATAAGCATTGATATCCTGATAAAGAAGAATGATATTTTAGAATTAGAATTCTAAGCATTAGAAGAATGTTGTTTGCATTCAAACAGAATAACCTCAACTCTAATAATGAGGCACAAAGCTATGAGGTCTGTGTTACTGTGTTATTATGACTATTATTCAGTATAAGGTCCTGTTGATGTTACAGCATATCTCTCATGCCCTTTCAATTATCTCGCTACAGGGCAGCTCACAAATAGGACAGAACATCACGGCTACCTAGACAAAGCAAATGACTGCCATGGGAGGACAGACTGTATTGAAAGAGTCTGTCAGTAGAGGGTGCTTTGTTCTCTCGGTCCTATAAACACCATGCTCTTTGTCAGGGACAGTAAAGGCTCTGGGCACTGAGTCACCAGCACAGCCACAATCTGTTTGTTAATTCTTACAGATATCCTGTGTGCTTTTTCAACATAGCTACAATATGTGTAAAAGCTTAAGAAATCACTGCACCATTTCAAGGTAATGTATGCATCAAATACATTTTCTGTATTTGCTGTATTTATCTAAAATATTATGCTATGAAATGGGGGAAACTAGATCTGAATTTCCTGAAGGAAGTGTTTGCAAGGCAGCAAAAGAGAGAGTATACTATTTACACAAAACCATCGTAAGTATGTCTTGTTTACAGAAGCATCAACATGTAAGACAGGTATAAATAGTTAAGATACATGGAAATGCATGGAAGACGAAACGAATCACCATTTGCTATGCAAAGAGATTTAAAAAAGAGGACAACTGCAAATATTACAACAACATCGTTGCTGCTAGATGCATTTTGAATGCTAAAAATAGATAAAACTACTATAGGGGAAATTACATACAAAACAGTATTATTCTTTATATGTTAAGTGGTTTGGGTTAAATTAATTTCAGCAAACCTGTTGTAAACTATATGAACGCTTGGTCAGGTTCCTCAACTTACATGATGGCCCATTGTGTTAGCATATGTGTCAGCAATCCAGGACATTTCCCTTTCTCCTGTGCTCATGTCCGGGGCTGGGACGTCAATGCCAGGCCCTGCCAAAGGAAACAGAAATGAGTGTGCTACTGATCCGCCCTTCCCATGGCCATGGCTCAGATATTTAACTTAAATATCTGGACACAATAATGGCAATCATAAAATACACTATACATACAATGTATTATGTGATAATTGTCACATTGTGGCAACTGTGTCACTGCACAATTTTATGAGAGAAGCTACAGTACAGTGTGGGAATCCTGCACAGACTCAAAAACACCACCTACTTAAGGAAAGTTGGTTCTGTTACAAGCTCTTTGCAGACTATTGTAATATGATATGAATACAGCTTATCTAGGCTTTTGGGCTACAGGTTAAATATCTTGTAATGTAGAAGTGGTGTCAATATCAGCCTGGCTGTTAATCTTAACTGTGCCATCTGATGATAAGTATTACATTACAATTGTTAAGCAGTGTTATTGTGTTGCAGTTTAATCTGCCATAGAATTCCTGCTTCATTCTTGTCTAAATAGTAAAATATGCTAAACTGATGTCATTTGGGATCAACAAATATCAACAATATTTTGCTGAACTCGGGAAAAGATTCATTTTGTGCCTGCTCATATCTCACCAATGAAGCCCTTTTTAGCTAACTCAATAGTAAACCTTCTTGTGATCTTCTCCAGCTCTGTGTCCTGTGTAAGGAAAACAAAAAATGGCGGGACATCAGCGACTATAATGTGATTAACAATATGAAAGTATACATTAAGAAAGCAATGCTTGAGCATTCGTTGTTCCAGCTGTAGACGGGGAGTCTGTCATCAGAACACTAAACTCAAGATTGCATGTTTAATTCACCAATGATTAATTACAAACAAACAAAGGACAGTCATAAAACCCTATAGGATTTTACTTTGCATGTCAAGAAATAAACACCATTCTGAATCTGGTTGGTTCCAGAGTTTCTGAACATCGGTCCAATAGTAGCAATCTTACTGTTTTTTCTAGAACAATGTCATAAAATCTTCAACATCATCTAAAGAGGATGGGCTCTAGAAAATGCAAATACATATCTAGACATTCTGCAGGAGCATTTATTATTAGAGGCAAAATATCTTAAGTTAATGTCTCTTACCATCTTCCAAAATTATATTTAGTCAGAGAATCTGAAGAAAACACTCACAGAGTAATTCTTTGGGTTAATTTTCACCCCCGCTTTAGCTCCTCCAAAAGGCACATCTGTGGAGAACACAGTTCATGCGAATGATTAAACGTTCACACTAACAACCACAGCCAAATAAATTTACACATAAGCAAACTTACCTACAACTGCACATTTGTATGTCATTAGTGAGGCAAGGGCTTTCACCTCATCCACTGACACCTCTGTGCTGTAACGGATACCTGGAGAAACAGAAGCAGTGTCCTCATCCATCAGACTGTAGGTCTATGCAAATAATGTTTGTAGATCACTCAAGTCATTAAACAAGCATCAAAATAAATCACATGCATTATAGCCTTTGTTTTATGATGCTAAGACAGGATATTCTCTATCGATTAAAGCTTACAACACTTTGATAACCTTTTTTATATTACTTGAGTTCTTATATAATTCAGGACATTTTAGGGTGTTTTAAAGCTCTTGGGAAAAAAGAATATATAACAGAATGAAAGCTGCCAAATATTTGTCCGCTGCCTTGTATGTCAGTTAAAATAGCATTGATGATCCGGGCAATATGCTGTTTAGAGTAGGAGGTCTGGAAAATCCAAATGCTCTAACGGCCTTGGGAAAAAAATAAATAATAGGTCTACAGTTCTTAGAGGGGAAATTTTGTGTGGCAGGACAGGCAGTAAACCAACCATCGTGATGATTCACTCTCTCCACTGAAGTACAAGGGAAGAAAATCTAGGCAGGGCCCAAACTGGGTGTGGTTAAAGCCAGTGTGACTACCCCAAACATCTCTGTTTTCAATCGGCCTCAAAAGCGCTGCTTGAACAGCAGTGGCAAGTTCTTGAATTCATGGACGATGAGCTAGTAATTCATTTCAAATTAAAGCGATAGTTCATACAAAAATGACATTTTTGTCATCATTTACTCACTCAACAGTTGACGTTAGGCATTCACTTCCATAGTATGGAAAAAGTACTATGGAATCCAATGGCTAGCCGCAACTGTTTGGTTACTAACAATCTCCAAAATATCTTCTTTTGACTGCTCTTGACTGAGCCTGTTTTTTCTTCTTCTCTCCATTTCTGTCCAGTTCTGGGGGGGGGGGGGGCTAAGATACAAAAAGAAAGCAGAACTACCCAATAAAATAAACATATGAACAGGACAGGCAGCATTCCTGCTGAAAAACTGATCAAATGTAAACCTAAAATGGTGAAGCAATGCAGGATGTGTTTTTAATGATAAGCCTTTCCTCTCTCCTACATATTATAAAACATTAAATGCAATGCATATTGTGTATGGAATGTATAGATGGTTTTATGATGTTGAAAAACCCATTTCAAGCTGTAATTTGGAATATGCACCTGGATTCCAGCTGGTCTATGTTGGTCATTAGCTTGTATAACATCTTGTACCAGAAACAAACCAAAAACCAAATGGTCTTCAAACCAGCTTAAGCTGGTCAAACTATGTTTTAATGTTCTAAGATGGACACAAGCTGGTCATTTTACTGCAACAAACCAGCAAGTGACCATCTCACCTAATGTACACATTAGACCAGCTAATAGACCAGCTAAATAAATGAAACCAGTTTATTCCGATATAACACCTATTTATTAGCCGCTTTATTACCAGCTACAGTACACTGCATATTGATTTCATTATTGTGCAGCTTGAAACGCTTGCACGCAAACAGTCGAGATATAATTGGAACAGTCGCGGAGTGTCGCTGCTGCGCAACCGCGACGCAGGATTTTTTCCAAATTCATGGCACGCGAGGCCTATTTATCACTCTCTGACAAATTACAAAGCTAATGCGTGTAAATTAATGTGTTGGACACACGCAGAATCACGTCATAATGCAAAACATCTGAAGATGCTTCGACAGGTAAGTGATATGTGTCTTTAGTTTACATGTTTTCTCTCGAGAGCGCGTCTGCTTCCTATTAACTCCGGTGTAAATAACGCATGAACTTGCCTCCTTTACACGGAGTCCTGTGCTGGCTGTGTTGAGCTCGGTAGCCCTCGATCATCTCCCACTCCCCGTTGTCTCTCTTGATGGGGAACGACACGGACAGGACGTGGTTGCAGGGCTTGATGATCTTGAGGATCCCCCGCACTCGGTGCCGCTTCTGCTCGGGCGTTTCTCTCGTCTTGAGATCATGCACGAGTTTGTCCTCCACGATAGAAGCTCCGCGGTCGAAGAAACCCTCGACCATCCTAAAGAAGTTAGGGTCATCGTCTTTCTCTCCCACGGCTTCGCTGTAACGGCGGACGCGCAGGAGATTCGCGGAAGTAGGCAAAGCGGAGTCGACGCATCCCGAGGCCAGCGAGCTTCTGGCGGCTGCGCGGGTGACGAGCTCCCCCAGATACCTATACATGATTTTGAATTAAAACACTAACTTAACAGTATCTACAAAGAGAAAAAATTAAGACCGTGTCAAAGGGTGGGGCGGGTGAATAAGCGGACACCAGGGCTCCTCCTTTTTCTTCTCTACTCTACAGTGTCAGCTTGAGTACTGTTCGTAAGTTTTAAACGGCAGGCAGGCGGCGTGCCGTGGGTCTCCACCTCAAGCTGGGAGGCGCTCAAAGAGCAGGAACCCATAAGCAAACACTGCGCTTTGAACTTATGGAAAAAGTATTGAAACAATATGTACAAGTATAAAGTTGCTGCTGTCCATGAAATAAACGTAATACCTCTTTAAAATGTTTTTCATTTTTTGGGGGAAATGTTCTTTGAGGTACTGAACTGTATAAGTGTCACGACTAGAACGTGGGGGGGTGTAACAGATTTCTTTCTATTTTATAGCAAGGAATGCCACCTGAAATAGGTTTTCAAAACAGACTGATGCCTTTAAATAACATAATTAACCTACTTTTTGAAAGTATTGTTGTCTAAGGATGTGCTATTATAGAGAATTTGCTTTTTGAGCCGTGATTCCCCCTGGAATATTTTCTGTGTTTTAGCATTGCTATGATTTATGAGTAAAATAAGGTTAATAAAGTGTGCTCAAATAAATTATGCTCAGGGACGGACTGGGAGTAAAAAACGGCCCTGGATTTTCTCCCAAATAGGCCCACCACAACTACAAACAGTCGCTACTATCTCACAATATTACAGCAATCCTGTTGCATTTATGGCAAATAACATCACAAAACCCATGGTGACCCTGCTGACAAAAACAATAGAAACCATCACAGAAATTCGAATGATTTCCACTACAAATACCATTACAAACATTACAAAACATCAACTTTTAACCGTTAAAACCATTAAAAAATGGTTTCCTGTAGTGTGTTTTGGGACATATTACATTAGGATTTAGTGACTTTAACAAAAGCCATGAATAGAAGGTGACCAATTACCAGTAGAGACCAACGGGCACCATTACAGTTTCCATTAAAACCAATACAATTTTCATTATAACCAGTAAAGCCATTACAAGTTATGTGATGCTTTCTATTTTTTTTTCAACAGAGGATTGAAATAAATGTATTATTGTATGAACTAAAATACTTGAAATCTACATAAAAAGAGCAGAATGCAAAATGTATATGCTTAATGTTACGTTAGGAGACTTTCAAGTTACAGTCATATCTTGAATGTGAATTTTTAAGTTGCTATATAAGGACTACAACAGTTTTCCAATTCGTCATAACTCTACTTTGGTAATTGTGCTTATCTAGTCATTTGTTAGAAGCCAAACAAACACACAGCAGATTCATTGAACTCAGTGCATATTAACAGTATTTAAATATAGTTATTTCTGTGATAAAGGGCAGGAGGTTATTCTGTTTTCGCTTATCCAGGCTGTCATTTTCTTGCTCAACTGAGGTCATGTGAGGTCAGCAGAGGCCCTGCTGACTGTGATTAGTTAGTGTCAGGGTTATTGGCCTTTTCCAGCCCATGATGGAGTAGCTTCATAACTCCAGTCTCATAAATCAGTTAAAGTGTCTGCTTCCTACCTGAAACCATACAGAAAAATGTACTAAATTAAGCAATATCATTTTAGTTAAATGCTACTGAAAGTTCATTGTGCTTAATAGAAAAAAACTGCATGAACTGATTATATTAAGCATAACTCAAACTGATTGATTTTTTTTTGTGTGTGTGTGTGGGTAGAGCATGTGATTAGTTCAAGGATGGGCCAAATAACATTAAGAATATATGCTGCACACAGCAGCTTAGTATTAGTAATAGTCATATGTAATTATATAATTAGTTACCTAGCTTGCAGTTAACTGCAAGAGATTAAGGTGAAGTTTATGCAGTTTAGTTAAGCCTTGGCTACAGAAAGTATTTGAGCGGATTTATACATTGATTTATACTGATTTTTATTCTCTTTTTGTGGACTCAAATTAATAATTATTTTTAACTTGAATGTTTAAAGCAATCATTTTCCTCAAATGGTTTGTTACCTTAACTCGTTGGGTCTTACAGTGTAGTATTAGCACTAGCAGTTGTTCAGTGTAGATGTCCTCCTTTATTTCACCTGCGGTTACAGTGACATGAGGAGTTATGTCATATCTTCTTTGTGTCTGCTGTAATTTGTTCCTGCCTGAAATACATCCTGCTCTGGAGATCAGCTCTTGCAGGGCCTCTTTGATTGTTTTCCAGGGAAGAATTTGTGCTTGTTTTTTGCAGTCTCCCATGATATGTCTCAATGTGTACATGCTCCATTGCCTCTGAGGATCATATATGTGGAGAGCAGCAATGGATTCCTTTTTTTCATATATAGTAAAAGTGTCCATGATCAAGACAAGGAAATTGTTTAAAACACATGTGCCATATTTTCATATGTTTGTATTCATGTTTGTTTCACATGGTTTCCTTACACCTTGAATGCATGTGAGAATCAGCTAAAGCAAGAAAAAAAAGCAAGTCTTTTTTCAGTCTTTTTTTCTTCTTTTTAGTATACCACTCCTCCATCTCAGTCTACAAATTCTGCCTGCAATAAATCACACTGGTTTGAAAGAAGCCTGTACTGCTCTGTTATTGGCTCATGTGGTGCCTACACCCAGTATCTGGTTGGTGAATTTCTGGAGAGTCACTCATTAAACTGCTGTTTTTGTTCTTTTCCTACGTGAAAACAACTGATCTGAGGAATGCACACTTGCACAGACACATTAAAATGCTCTCAGTTATTCCCACCAGCTGTGGAGGTTTTTAGTAGATTCATGCTTTTCTTCCTCAATGAACTTGCTTGGAATTTTCCTTTGTGGAATTTAGCATTTTCAGCTGTGTGGCTTTTGATAATATTTAATAGGATAGCTAGATAGCCAGTGTAATTTTATTATTTATATATTCTGATAATATTATTAGCATTTTTGAATTAGCTTTTATTTTTATACATTCACTTTTCAATTTACTTTTTATGTTAGTAATTCTGTTATGTGTTTTGCCATTTTTATTTTTATTTTTTTATATTTCTATTTAGCTTTATTTTTATTTCAGTTTGAGTAATTTTTGTACTTCAGCCTAAACTTATTTTTAGTTTTTAAACGAATATTTATATTTTATTTCAGCTTTATTTCAATTAATTAAAATACATTTTTAATAGTTTTAGTTTAAGTTTTAGTTAACAATATAACAACACGGGATAATTTGCCCAGTACTGAAAATTCTGTCATTATTTATTCCCACTCATGTCATACCAAACCTAGATTAATTTTTTTAATTTGTGGAACACAAAAGAAGATATTTTGAAAAAAAGTTTCTCCATGTCCCTTTGTTCAAATAATGAAAGTCAGTTGGATCCAATGTTGTTTTGGACATCATTGATTTTCTCGTATGGACAAATACATTTGAAACATTCTTCAAAATGTCTTCTTTTGTCTTTGCAGAAGAAAATCCTGAGGGTGCGTAAATAATGACAGAATTTTAATTTGTGGCTGAACTATGCCTTTAAAGGATTAGTTCACTTCCAGAACAAAAATTTCCTGATAATTTACTCACCACCATGCCATCCAAGATGTTCATGTCTTTCTTTCTTCAGTCGCAAAGAAATGAAGGTTTTTTGAGGAAAACAATCCAGGATTTTTCTCCATATAATGGATTTCTATGGTTCTCAACGGTCTGAACCGCAGTTTCAATACAGCTTCAAAGGGCACATGATCCCAGCCGAGGAATAAGGGTCTTATCTAGCGAAACAAACTGTCATTTTCTTAACTAAAATTCATATACTTTTTAACCACAAATGCACTAGCCCAACCTCACACATTACGTAATCACGTTGGAAAGGTCACATGTGACATGGGCGGAAGTACCGACCCAGTGTTTACAAAGCGAACGTGTAAAGAAAGTCAAATGCCCTTTACAAAAAAAAATGTAAAACAATGATGTTGGATGATTTTGAAGTTTTTTCGCCCTACCCTAACCTTTTGTACCGGAGTACACAGACGAAGAACTAACCGTGCGTGACATTTCCAGCGTGACTACATAATGTGTCAAGTCGCGCATGTGCATCACAGAGCTAGTGCAAGACGAGCATTTGTGGTTAAAAAAGTATATAAATGACGACTGTTTCGCTAGATAAGTCCCTTATTCCTCGGCTGGGATTGTGTAGAGCCCTTTGAAGCTGCATTGAAACTGCAGTTTGGAAGTTCAAATCGTTGGGAACCATAAAAGTCCACAATAAGGAGAAAAATCCTGGAATGTTTTTCTCCAAAAACTTTGCGACTGAAGAAAAAAAGACATGAACATCTTGGATGACATGGAGATGAGTAAATTGCCAGGAATTTTTTATTCTGGAAGTGAACCAATCCTTTAATCATTTTGTGGACTTTTTTACTAACAGTATGCATTTCTATTTTTTTTACAGATGGCCACTTTAATCTATCTGCAAATATAGTAGAAGCCCTGGCAATCAGTGCAAGACGAGCATTTGTGGTTAAAAAAGTATATAAATGACGACTGTTTCACTAGATAAGTCCCTTATTCCTCGGCTGGGATTGTGTAGAGCCCTTTGAAGCTGCATTGAAACTGCAGTTTGGAAGTTCAAATCGTTGGGAACCATAAAAGTCCACAATAAGGAGAAAAATCCTGGAATGTTTTTCTCCAAAAACTTTGCGACTGAAGAAAAAAAGACATGAACATCTTGGATGACATGGAGATGAGTAAATTGCCAGGAATTTTTTATTCTGGAAGTGAACCAATCCTTTAATCATTTTGTGGACTTTTTTACTAACAGTATGCATTTCTATTTTTTTACAGATGGCCACTTTAATCTATCTGCAAATATAGTACAAGCCCTGGCAATCTTATGACTGGGCCAATATCAGTGCAACTTCTAAGGACAGGAAAATGGCACACAAACCAAAGATTCATGTCTTTTTGGGTGCCCCATGTCCCCAAGCACTCGCTGAAGACGTGCAGGAGAGAGCAGCCCCACCCTGGAAG
Source organism: Sinocyclocheilus rhinocerous (assembly GCF_001515625.1). Lineage (NCBI taxonomy): Eukaryota > Metazoa > Chordata > Actinopteri > Cypriniformes > Cyprinidae > Sinocyclocheilus > Sinocyclocheilus rhinocerous. Next base: position 1,272,168 of record NW_015660877.1, on the reverse strand, counting down.
ACAATAGACCTCACTTGGTGTCAAGGCAGGTTGATTCCCAAAGACACCATTAGAGAAGCCCAAACAGATGAGTGTGTTGCGATGGTTAGTGGTAGAATGCAAACTGCTGTTACCTCTGACAGAGTATCTGAGAATACAGAGGACAAAACGGAAACATCACAGGATGACGGCACTCCATCGGGCAGCCAGTGCTTTCAGTCAAAGGCAGAGTCTGTTGAAGAAGAGGAATTGTGTCCTGTATTAGTGACAGAATACCTAGATAGTTGCTTCTGCTCGCATAGTTTGAGTAGACAAGGCAGAGATGGAAGGCCTACATCACCTGTTTCCACAGAGACTGAGTATCTGAGTACATGGACAAAGTCCCAAGCCTTGCTTCTTCGAGGTAGAGTGGCCCAATGTCCAACTTCTGACTTTCCTGATGACTTTCTTCTTGGTTCTCCACACACCCCTCCCATACAAACGCCCTCATCATCTATAAGTTCCCCAGAATTGTACAGTCCTGTGGTCAGCCCTGAAGAGAGGGGCTTGGGGGGAACCTTGCAAAGCTCAGGAGAGTGGCATAATGAGAGTCTAAGCCAAAGACAGCAGGAGAGAGGGGTGATTCTGGAAATCACAACTGACGGTATCCTCTGCTCTCAGGGTAATGCTATGGCTGAAAAACCTGTGGGTCATGAGGAAGTTGGGTTTAATATTGACTCACCATCTACAATTGCACAGACTTCACCTAGTCCCACTACTTCTAAAAGGATGAAGTTGTCTCAGACTGTAAGTAAAACTAAAGAAACAAAGCAGAGGGCAAGAACAACTGCTGCCCCCCTCTGTGGCCCTACAACCCTGCTGGCCAGGTGTAAGACTCATGGTGTACGATACAACATCTTGGTTGCTGTGATGCATCCATGCCACTTAAAAGAAGTCAAAGTGAAAACTGGAGCTTCGGCTGGAACCAGTGTACCTTTAGCAACACTGATTGTTACAGACCAATCAGACGTGGAGATGAAGATGGTGTTATGGAGGACAGCGGCTTTCTGGGCTCTGACAGTTTTTCCAGGAGAAATTCTGCTCATTACAGGTGAAACCACTGAGACCTCCTCCTTAGATCTATGAATTAACACTTTTTATATCGTATCGTTGCCAAGTGTCCAAAAAAAGTCTGATTTTATGTTAATTCATAAAATGTGTAAGATGTTAAACACTGTGCAATCTCTCATTTAATACAGTTGCTTCAAGAATAAATCAGAATTCATGTTTATTGACCAATTAAGTTATGATTTAACTTGGTTGTTTACTCACGTTCTCGTATAAATATTACAGACAATAAATTAACTCTGTTCTTTTGAACTTTATTAATCAAGAATACTCGAAAAATGTGTCATGATTTCCACAAAAATATTAAGCAGGCAACTGTTTTCAAAATAAATGTATAATAAAACATGTTTAATGAGCAGCAAATCAGCGTATTGGAATGATTTCTGCAAGATCATGACACTGAAGACAGGAATAAAGACTGCTGAAAATTCAGCTGTGCCATCATCGAAATAAATTAAATTTTAATATATATTAAAATAGAAATAAATTATTTTACATTGTAAAGCATATGCTGTATATATATTTATACACACAATATACTCTGAAACTCAGACTTATTTAGACGACACCATCTATTTAAAAATCCTGATTTTAAGGTCATGCAGTATGTTACTTTCAAACAGTAGTGTTTACTGTTTTTGTAGGAATGTATTTTTAAGCATGCATTTGAATGAATTTTTGTGCATTAACAGAATGGGTGTGAACATAGGAAATGTACAACTAAGCAAGAAAACAAGAATATGAGGATGATCCTCTAAAATCATGACCTGTCAGTCCAACAAACGGTGAATCACCAGCTTGTTCAACCTATATATCCAGAAAAACCGTGAATCATCTTAAAATAAAGTGGTCAAAATGGATGTGTGGTTGAAAGAAAACACCGGTGAGATATGCACTCTAATGAAATGTCCTCATGCTTCACTCACAGTTGTCTTTCTGTCTTTGCTTTGGCAGAAGTGACAGTGCACATAGACAAGTGGAAAACTGAGACTGTCCTGCAGTCGTCCTTCACCAGTAAGCTGCTGAATTTGGGACAGGTCACAAGGGAACGTATTCCACCTGGTAACAGAAACATAATTACTACTGAGGCTTAACCTAAGCATTTTGCCAGGTTAAAGGTATAGATGTCACATTGCAATGTCTGTTTACATTTACATTTTGTAAACAGATTATGTTATGTAATGTAACTGTTATGTATTTGACAGTATAGGTTATTCCCTTCTTATGTAATGCTAATCTTGTTTAGCCCCACAGAATTTGAACTGTCATACATTGAGAACACTGTGCACTCATCTGTGTGAGAAGCGCCCCCTCTTGGTGTCTCTGCCTCCTCAGAAGCCTCAGGATTTGCACTCCATCCCCTTCATCCGCCTTGGAGCTTTACGTCCTGACACATTGGTTCACGCTCTGCTTAGGGTTAAACACTGGAAGTTAATCACAGGTATAGAACTGCATTATAATCCACTGTTTCAGATGATATAGCGATGTCATAACAATTAAAGTAGCACCGGTTTCAGTTACCCAGGTGAGCGTTCTGATAGACCACTGGACGACACTGTTGACCAATCAGAATCGAGTATTCCGGAGAGACATTTAATAAATTGGTTTATATGTGCCTTGTACTTCACATACTAAACAATCAAATCTCAAAGGCAACTAGAAGACATTTATTTGTGTTCATAATGCTGTTTTGCTTGATCTTAGCCTGGCGTGATGAAGCAGAGGGGACATCCAGAGTAGGAGGTGTACTAAAAGCCATTTTGAATGTGGAGCAAGGAGATGGTCTCCAAGGTGCTGTCGTACTTTGGGGAGCTGCTCTCTCTTGGTTGCAGCGTTTGGAGAGGAACAAAGGTGTTTTATAATTCAGTGGTTCAACCAGAGGGCCGGGGCCCAGTAGGGGGCCTCAGCAACCTTACAGAGTGGCCGCAGGATGACTTAAATAATGTTTATTTAATGTATTATTTAATATTAAAATTAACAAATTGTTATTATTAGTAATATATTAAAATATTAAATATATACATATTAATATAATAAAATGTTAAAAATTGTGTTTTGCAAATGCAAAATGCTATTTTTTTAAGAACATATAGTATTTAACTTCTGTAAATCACAAAATTAATATATAAATACTTGCTTTTTGTGGCTTTCAATTGTTGTGTTGAACAACCACTGTAATAAAGCAATGAAGTTTGAGTGTTTTTTGATATTGTACATAATTTGTATTGCTAATGCATGTTACAGATGCTGTGTGGGAGTTCAGGTTGCTGCTAGTCAGACAAGATGTGACTTCAGGTTTGCTAGAGCTGCATTCTACTCCATGGAGCAGCTGTCAGCCTCTCTTTCCTGATGACAATCGATGCAAGGAGTTTTACAACACTGTCCGCTCACAGAGGACTGCTAGCAGCTTTGAGATTGATCTCAGCACACTCCTGTCCCAGAAATACTCCGGTAGAACTATTTGTTGATGCTAACAATGCATTTGTGTAGTATAATTAATCATGGTTACATTAAGACTCTCTTGTTTACACACTCATTAGGTGATGTGGATCTGAGAGTTAAAATCACAGCGTTCCAGTTCCAGAGCAGTCCATCCCAGGAGGCCTCGCAGGTAATAAATGGCAACACGCCCTTGGAGACGATCTTGGACGTAGTCTCTGGTGACATCATATTTGCTGGATGTGGTCAGTGCTCTGCAGAACTGGAAACAGATGAGAACAGCATATACAGACCCTGCTACCCATGTCTGCCACACACAGGAGTGCGTCGCTACTATAGGTCTGATATCTTTCTCTGTCTCATCAAAAGTATGTGTATATATATATATATATATATATATATATACACACACACACACACACACACACACAATTATTTCCTTTTATTTTTTTACTCTTTTGGTCACCAAGAGTGCTTTTATTTGATCAAGAATATAGTAAAACAGTATTATTGTGAAATATTATAACAATTTAAATGACTTCTATTTTTATATATTTTCAAATGCAATTTATTCCTGAGATGGCATTACTCCAGTCTTCAATGTCACATGATCCTTCAGAAATCATTCCAATATGCTGATTTGTTGCTTATTTATTATCAATTATTATTAGTCCTCAATTATTAATAATGATTCTTATCAATAATGAAAACCATTTTTCCTGTTTTTTTTTTTTAGGATTCTTTGATTAAAGGAAAGTTAAAAAGAAAAGCATTTATTTAAACTAGAAATATTTTGTAACATTATAAATGTCTTTATTGTTACGACCCTGTCGTAGGGTAAGGCCGCAACATAAACTGACGTTAACAATCAAAGATCCTTTATACATTTATTTACAGAACCACGAGTGAAAGCACAACTTCAGGGGTGGGCAAAGGCCAAAACAACAAACAAAACACCAAGCTAGCTCCTAACAGAAGACTAAATTCCCTAACAAAAGAAAAACAAAATAAAAATACAACACGTTACCCTAACTCCCTATCTAATGAAAAACAGGAGAAAACAATATTTACAAAAGAAAATGGCACTCACCCCCTACAGCTTCCAAGTGTGGAAAAGAGTATTTACAATACTTTACAAAATATACAAAATGGAAATGAGATTGACAACAACTTATCAACTCAAAACCAAAATTCACACTGCACACAACAGGCAGATCAACAGGCAAGCTAACAGCGACAACACACTGTAGCAAACACACAATAGCACATGTGCAATGGAACAACAGGAAATCACAAGTTGATCAGAGCTCCCTCCTCAGGCACAACAGATCCTTTTATTGCTGCTCCTTGGTCCCATTAGCACCAATCAGATCTGGACATCACTTTGGTAGGATCCAATCCTGTGAAAGAAAGGATGTGACAAAAGAGAAAGAAAAAGAGAGAGAGAGAGAGGAACAGCAAAGCAAGACACATACACAATACGTCTCAAGACGTAACGTTATAATGTTAGCCGCTCGCATCAAATTCAAGGTACTGATGCTTGCCTACAAGACCACCACTGGCGCTGCACCAATATACCTAACCTCGCTAGTTCAAACTTATGCGCCCTCCAGAAGCTTGCGTTCTGCAAGTGAACGGTGCCTTGTGGTGCCATCCCAAAGAGGCACAAAATCACTCTCACGGACCGACCTCCCGATCTCAATTCAAACAGCTGAGTCTTTAGCCATTTTCAAAAAACATCTAAAGACACATCTTTTTCGCCAGCACCTGACCAACTAATACTAGCACTTACCTATTCTATTCTGTTCTATTCCATTCTATTATTTAATAATAAAATAAATAAATACAAAAAATAAAAAAAACCTAGCTACGTGTACTGTGCTAGACTAACTGAGACTTGTCATGGCACTTGTATACTGTTGTTCTCTCATTGGTCTGATTGCTTCTATTGTTCTCATTTGTAAGTCGCTTTGGATAAAAGCGTCTGCTAAATGATTAAATGTAAATGTAAATGTCTTTACTCTCACCTTTGATCAACTTAATGTATACTTGTTGAATAAAAGTAATAATTTTCTTTTTTAATCTTACTGACCCCAAATGTTAGCGTATCATTGATTCCACAAAAATAATATATAAATATATATTATATATAATAATATATAAAATAGCAGCAAAAAATGATTAAAAAATGATGGATGGATAATGTGACACTAAAGACTGGAGTAATGGCTATTGAAAATTCAACATTATTACCAACATTATTTTAAGTAATAAATATTCATTTTAATTATTTTATGTGAGAAGAAAGAGACTGCAATGGGTTTTGAGACACATGGAACTAGCACAGCATAAGAAACTGACTGCCAGGGACAAAGGTCAATTATACAGTTTAGTGGTCATTATTTACAAATATCAGTGAAATAAATAATTATTTATATGTATAAATGATATATATGATAAATGATAATGATATAATACAAATAAACATTTATATTGTTAAAACTGCATAAGTAAAGTGAAATTTTAGTTATCTAGATCTACTTTCTCAATATGACTTGTCTTTGTAGGCCAGTTGTTTTAACTGTGCGAGCTGGAGATGATCAGATCTGTGTGCAAGTTCCTCCTGCTCTAGTGCAGAGGATCCTCCTGAACACTCCCCCAGATAAGCTACATAAGACCATAGGTGAGGTACTTCCTTGTATTTGTATCATGATACTTTTACATGATTTGTTTAAATATTGGTACTTTAAAAGTCATGTTTTGTGTGTGTGTGTGTGTGTGTGTGTGTGTGTGTGTCTTTAGCCCCAGCATCAGAGGTGAGGTTCATCCAGGTAGTAGCTAACAGGATTAGTTCCATATTGACCCCCATGAAGAACACATTTCTCCTGACTGTCCGAAGCCATTTCCAGTGTGATGACAACAGCATTCCTGTCATTCAAAACTTCTTATTATTAGACTTCAGCTCACTAGAGTCGTGAAGAATATTTGTGTATATTTAAGATCAGTGTTGGGAAGGTTACTTTGGAAATGTCCACTCCATTCTCTTTCTCGCATTGATTACTCTGATCCAAACCGTGTGGCGGAGGCGCCGAGAGCGTGCGAGCCGAAGCATTGCCACGACTAACCGATTCATGATTTATTAGAGATTTAATTATCGAATGGCGAATTCGGAAATAATCGCTTTAGTACATTCGGCAGGCAATTATACAATAATAATATTAAAATAGCGGGCCAAATCGGCTGCCAGGCCACCGGGAATTGTCCCGGTTCTCCCGATGGCCAGTCCGCGCCTGATTTCCACAGACACGCAGAACGTGCAGGATTCATATATTGTCGTTTTGCGGCTTAATATTCTCATACACTAGTCCATATCGCGTTTTGATTAAAGTGTACTGACCTACTTTTGATGTATTCGTCCAAAATGTGGCACATTCCGTCCGCGTTAGGCTATAGGACTTCCGTTTCTATGACTGGATTCTACGAACCAGTCTGTGTTTTCCGCATCGCGGAAATTATAGGGCCGTATGTCTCAGAGTAGTCAGTGCAATTTGGGAAAGAAATCAATTAAATCTGTATCTGGATGTGTGTAAATATTCAAATGTAATCCCCTTTGTAATCGTTAACATTTTCATAAGTAACTGTAATTTAATTACACATTTTTTCTTAGTAACTGTAACTGATTACAGTTACATTTATTTTGTAATTAAATTACGTAACGCCGTTACATGTAACTAGTTACTCCCCAACACTGTTTAAGAAGATGCCATGTATTTTTATGGTCTATGATTAAACTGTCTTAAGGTCATATATCATGTCTAATTTTCACAGCACATGAGTATTTTTGCATCCTGGATATTCTTTAAAAATATGTATTTTTAGTGTTGCTTTGTCTATAATTTAAAATGTATTAAATAAAAATTGTAAATTGTAAATAAAAATGTAGTGTCTACCCTCAGTATGGTCCATAGTGGAAAAAAAATAAATATTGGGTGTTGTTTTGTTACCATTTAATATGTTTCATGTCTTGTTTTAGTTTTTGAAGCTAATATCTATGCTTTTCTTTATTTGGTTGTGGTCCCTTTAAGAATCTTAAGTTTCAGTAAAGAGTTCTGCCATGTGACCAGTAATAAGGAAGTGAGCAAGCATGACACAGAGAGTAGCATGTTTAGTGGATCTGAAGCTATACTGTGATATTTGCATACATCTTGCGTCTGTTGTAGCATCGTGGGTATATATTGACTGTTTTTAACAATATATATGATTGCAGATTATTATTTGGGGATAGTGTTACATTTTATGGAGCTGATTGTTAGAAGCCTATTATTCTCTATCTACCTCACTATAGTTAATGGACATTTCGTTGTGGTAATGTTTATACTGTTCCTAGACCATTAAAAGTTCATATAAATGCAGTACAGATAGAACAGTGATTAGAAAATTAAATACATGTTAAATATACATACATTACATTTAAAGATATTTGTTAAATACATAAACTTGTGACAGTAAAAGGAAAAAAAGGAGATTTAATTAATTTCATTTGATTATATCTGTTGATTATGCGTTTTGTATGTTTCAGTTTCACTTTTCCTCACAACGTCAATAAACCTGTGGACATGTCTTCAGAGTCTTGATGTTAGGGAAGAGTTTATCTGGCTGTCAAGTTATATACAGCACATATACCGAGGGCAGTACAGGTGTTGTATTTTCTTATGCAACTTCTATATAAAATATTAATAAATTATACTTTCTAAAACAATCTTGTCTATTGCATTGTCATAGTTATTATGAAATCAGATCATCAGATTTGCACAGTTCATAGTCTAACTTTGCTATAAGCTTTAATTATGGGATGATTCATTTTTTTTATTAGCAGTTGAAATAAACTTATATTTGAGCGGAAGTTTTGAAGAACATGCAAATCATGACTGGTCTAAGAACCAATCAAAACTCTCCCATTACGCCACGTGATTGCGGAATTCCCCTTGAAGTCGGGGCTTTCCAGCAGCAGTAGAGCTATCGATTCACAAACTTGTACGCACGCTGAGTGTTGACTAAATATTTATTAAAGAAACTGGAACATATTCGTTTGATGGATGGTGCATTTTGTTGTTGTTTTTCAGGCGTTTGCTAAGATTTCTAGCAGTGGTTTAGTAAAGTCGACGTCTAATATAAACTATACGAGAATACGCAAACATCACGGTTGTCCAAGGTAAGTTTGATAAGTGCTCATGTAAGTTAGTAAAAACGAAATTATCATTATTACCGATCAGTTTTGAAACAAGTAATGTGGGTCTTTAAATAGTAGAGAATGCTGCTCTGCTTTCTTATTTAGAAATAATGACTCCGTTACTTAGTAAGTTACATAGAGAAATCTATTTTAAGCTTGTTTTGAAAACATTACAGAGATGCTGTACAATATGATGCTCCCTCGCGTGCAAACAGTATCACTGCATATTAATAACAAAACCTAACGAAAATTTGAGCAATGTTCATTAATGTCAGTTATCGATAGTGTACAAGTTTTGTCCCGTGTGTTAATTTTGCTGCTGCTCGCGCGAGTATGCGGGAAATTCCCATCAAAAGTCAGTACTTTTTGGATCTGACTTACACGTGCAGGGGAATCACATCCCCATCGAACACCGTGTACTCACTCATCATTTCCATAATTTTCAATCTGACAGGAGTCCAGAGTTGCTTCGGATGACCCTGCAGAGCACAGAATGGCTGGAGCACTAAGGTACAGTTTTATCCACTGTCTCACGCATCCTAGTGAGCTGTCTACCTGTGCAGCCTTTTTTTTGATAGGGCATCATTGACACATACAGAATTTAGACGCCCAATAAGCTGTTGAGCAGCTCACTTAGTTATGAGACTGTAAATACACTTGTAAATAAATGTACTCCAAAAGGTTTGGACGTGATTTACATGGAGCATCTAGACTTGTAATTAGTCAAATTTGCATACTGATAGTACTAATAAACTTATAATATGTAAATAATTAGAGGGTTTACATACAATGGTTTATTTAACTCTTTTATCTAACTCTCGGGGAAGTCGTGGCCTAATGGTTAGAGAGTCGGACTCGTAACCCAAAGGTTGCGGGTTCGAGTCTCGTACCGGCAGGGATTGTAGGTGGGGGGAGTGAATGTACAGCGCTCTCTCCCACCTTCAATACCACGACTGAGGTGCCCTTGAGCAAGGCACCGAACCCCCAACTGCTCCCCGGGCGCCGCAGCAAAAAGTGGCTTCCCACTGCTCCGGGTGTGTGTGTGTGTGCACTTTGGATGGGATAAATGCAGAGCACTAATTCTGAGTATGGGTCACCATGCTTGGCCACATGTCACGTCATTTTATGCCTATGGAAGACTGTTAAAATCAGATTTATTGTGATTTTTCTACATCAAAAATGTTTTGTTACTTTGAAAAGAGCAATCTTCAAAAATGTTTTGTTACTTTGAAAAGAGCAATCTTCTTGTGGTTAGTCTTTAAAGAACTTTTTAATGCGTTGTCTATGAGGCTAAGTTGCTTGATTTGAACCTAATTACTGAGAGCAATCATGATTCTGTTTCAAGAGATATATGTTTAATTAAATGCATTATGCGTACTGAAAGGCATGTCAGTAATACATTTTGTTTTTGTTAGCATTTTAACATAAATTGGTTTATGTAAAAAATAAAAAATAATAATTTAGTAATTTCGCACTTTTGGATGTTTATGTGGCCTCCTGGCGGTTCCCAGGCCCCTGTTTGACATCCATTGTTTTAGACTGACAAAACCATTTTCACAGTGTCTTTCTTTTGCATTTTCTTAATGAATCTTTTTGTCTATAATTTGACATTCTTTAAATGTAGGGGTTGTTTGACTGAAATGAAGATGTTATCATTTCACAGAAGAAGGACAGGATGTGGTTGTCATCCAGAAGAGTTTTTACCCTTTTCAGTGACGTCAGGATTTGCGTTTCACTCAAAGTGAGCCCTGACACCTCAGAAAGAAAATTCATAGTTTAGTCTGCTAGTTGTCCCATGGGTTTAAGTATATCTGCTACTTTAGAGCAATCTCAGTACAGCTCATCCTGAAGAGTACAATGCTTCCTCATTCCTGTCAGTGGCAGTTTAAGTAAACTCTTGTGCAATCCAATCATCCAGTGTAGCCAAACATAGCCAATAATAATAATAATGTTATAAATGAAATGAAACATTACAATTTCTCCTCATGTATTAGTAGTTATATCATTTAGAGATCTTCAGCTCCATTTCCTGTATGGTTTACAGTGGAAGTGTTCGTGGGTTTAAAGATTTGGCTGCAAGGGCAGGCCAACAGATGGGGGGCAATACCCATCTTTCAGGGCTGTTCTCATGGCATTAGTATTGGCGGCACTATGGAGATATTTGACTAATTCAGTTACACAGACTCAGAAATACATTGAGTAAATTACACATGGGTGGAATTTTTTTTTTTTTTCACAGAATTTAATCTAAATTTTTTTTGAAAAAGGAAACATAGGAATTTAGTTTCAAAAGTACCTCAAAAAAAAAAAGAGAAGGGAATTCAAAAAAGCCTTTGGAAAGTTGAGGAAATTCAGATATGAGCAGGCTTGATATCAGAGTGTGAATATGCTTGTGCCTGCATTTCTCAGGATTTGACATCAGTGGCAGCAGTGAGCTGGTATTCTGGGGGCTTTCCTCTGTTTTTTTCACTGCCTCACTTCCTGGAAGTAACGCAAGTCAGCCAGACAGAAGGAGGGAGGCAGAGTAAAAAAAAAATACGGTGCACATATCCTTGTTCTGACACTGAAAGTGAAACGGATTTTCGTGAGTTCTTTGTGTAAATCTGAGAGCCTTTTTCTCTGCATTTTGTTTGTCAGGTAGGCTAAGTGTACGTCTTCTTGTGTGTAGGTCAGAAGACTGCTGTGGGGGAAAACTGGGGAAATTAAATTCATCTGTAGGAGTTTGCAGCTCAGTTGATGTTTTGATTCAGCATTACTGTATTAGAGCACCTTACCTCTCGGGTTTTTTGGAGTTCTGGGTTTTTCTCTGTGTGAAACGGTCTCAATAAGAGCTTCTCTTTCTTCTACATTACAGGATGGATGATACACAGTATCCCATGAAGTTTAACAATGAGGTGAGCCACATGTCAATATTACTGCTGTAGTTTGCTATCTTACAACAGATGTTTGATTTAGAGTGACAAATTCTAGATTTTTTTTGGGGGGTGGGTGTTGCACAATATATTGGTACCATATCGGTTATCTCTCGTATTAGCTGATATTGCAGATTTCATTTTAATGCTCATTTCTCAGATTTTTACATTTAGATTACCTTTACCATTATCAAACACTAACTTTGAAAGCTAGTTTTAAAAAATTTAATAACACCGTTAAATGTAAATGTTACAGATCTCAAAATGTATAGCCACACTGTACATTATAATGTTGTGATGCTTAAATTCACTTGTAGTGTGTTATTTTTAATATATTTATTTTAACGAAATAGTCTACATTTTTATATCAGGGCATATTATTAGTTATCACAACATAAAAATAATTATTGGCTTATTGGTAATGGCTAGAATTTTATAATTGGTGCATCCTTAATTTTCATACTCCGACACATTGTGATTTGTGCTAAAGGTTTGGGTTTAAACACCCATAAATATATACTTAATATAAAAACACCAACATTTTGTCCTTACAGTTCATGGTGGAACTTCAATATCTGCATGAACCTTTTGAGGCGAAGCCTGAACACTTTGTGCCAGAGACAGGTAAGTTAACAATGTCTGTGTGAATGTATTTAATGATGTTTTTCGTTTGTTGTTCTTTTACCTTTTGAAAATAAGGATAATTTACTATGTATGATCTGATCTTTATTCCAGTTCATGGGCCTTACCTACAGATAATTGAGGAGCCAAAGCAGGTACAAAAATCTTCATATGCTTGTTTTATTTGCTTCATTTCCACTGTATTTGACAATACTGAATGTGCAGGCAATGTGGGATAATTCCAAAGCATATGCACTGGAATTCCCCAAAACAGGGTTTTATCAGTGAGTAAGGTGTTATGTGAATAACACTGTATGTGTGCGTTACAGAGAGGATTCAGATTTCGTTATGAATGTGAGGGCCCATCCCATGGTGGTCTGCCAGGGGCCTCCAGTGAGAGGAACAGAAGGACGTATCCCACAGTCAAGGTGGGTTATGCCACATGTAACTGTAGCGATGACGTTTTTAAATTAACAGTACATTTCTAAACGCACACTTTCTTCCTCTACAGGTGTCAAACTACGTGGGTCACGCTCGCGTAGAGATTCAGCTTGTGACACACACAGACCCCCCACGTGTTCACGCGCACAGCCTTGTGGGTCGCCATTGTAATGACAACGGGATATGCACCATTGATGTCGGGCCTAATGATCTCACAGCACAGTGAGTGAACACTATTACTGTTCATCAAGCTCATATGATCCCTTTCTTTGTTATTATGATTAAAGTGAATTGCGTAAGGCATTGTGTGTGTATCATCATGTGACGCTTGTGGCTTTTGAGTGATGTTTGTGTGTAGTTGCTCAATCTTAATTCATCCCCACATCCTCTATGTCTAGATTCAGTAATTTAGGCATCCTCCATGTCACTAAGAGAGGAGTGGTTGAAGTATTAACAAAAAGGCTGAGAGAAGAGAAGAGGAGGATAAAAGAGTCTGGATATAAATTTACTGGTAAGTCTGTGATTTCATTATTCAACTGGACATACAGTAACTCTTTACTGCTTACATCCTCATTTGACGCACTTTCTCTCTCTTACTCTCATACAGATGCAGAGGAACAGGCTATTTTGCAAGAAGCCAGAGAACTGGGCAAAAGCACGGACCTAAACATTGTGAGATTAAAGTTCACTGCTTACTTGCAGGACAGCAATGGGAGTTTCACAAGAGCCTTGAAGCCAGTTGTCTCCAACCCTATCTATGATAGTAGTAAGTCCTGTCAAACAACATAAGCGAATTTATGAAATTCAGTTAACTTTTAATAAGGACTCACCTCAAAGTTGAGGGGTCATATCTACCAAAATTAACTAAAATATGTATAAGCTATGATTAAAAAGAATATATACTGTATATGTAAAAACATATAAGATATGATATAAAAGAAAATGAGATTTTACTCATATGTAGTTTAAATTAATCAAATACCTGATAAGTTAGATTTTTTTTAAATTTATGAATGTAATTAGTTTAGCATCTTTTATTTTACAATTTAGTTTTACTATAAAATTGTTCTATAATTATAGAATTTTCTCTGTTTAAATGTAATTGTCACTTTTTTTTTTTTTTGAAAAAAATTACTTTTATTCTGCAGGGATGCATTAAATTGATCAAAAGTAACAGCAAAAGCTTTCACATGATTACTGAAAATTTCTATTTGCAATAAATGCTGTTCTTCTGAACTTTCTATTTATTAAAGTATCCTGAAAAAATCTATCGTTTCCACAAAAATATTGAGCAGCACTTCTTTCAAAAAAACATTTACTGACCCAAACTTTTAAACGGCAGTGTAAATTAGAAAAGTACATGTTGTTATATAATCTTGTTACAACTTACAACTAATGTAAAATGTACTGATCTTTGCCCAGAATCACCAAATGCTTCGAATCTGAAGATTTCCCGCATGGACAAAACATCTGGATCAGTGCTGGGAGGAGAAGAGGTCTTTCTGCTCTGTGATAAAGTTCAAAAAGGTTATTATGATTTTCAAATTTCAAAAAGGATTGACAGTCCTTCCCATCCTTTTAGATCAAATGATGTTCATCTCCTTCATTTCCAGATGATATTGACATTCGTTTTTATGAGGAGGAAGATGATGGAGGATGGGAGGCATTTGGAGACTTCTCCCCTACTGATGTCCACAAACAGGTTTGTTATAAATTGACACATGCATAAAATGGTTGACTATTCCAGATTTTGCCATCAGAGGCAGTTTAGACTTTTCCAAGGAATGTTTTTAATAACACTGTTTTTATTCCCATCAGTATGCGATCGTGTTTAAGACCCCACCATACCGCTGCACAGATATCACACGTCCTGTCACAGTCTTCCTGCAGCTCAAGAGGAAGAAGGGAGGCGACTGCAGCGAACCCAAACAGTTCACGTATATTCCTCACAATCAAGGTTAGTAGTGCTATATTAAACATATAGTCCTTAAACTGAATAAAGCATTTAAACCAACAGATTACGAAAAACTGTTCTAACATACGTATGGGGACCGTTTATATCTCATTCAATAGCTTAATTGTTTCACTTCCTTTTTGGCATTATGTACATTATGCACGTCTGTGGTTGGTTTCAGCAGTCATTAACCCAATGTCACATGATCCTTCAGAAATCATTCAGAAACAGTTCTTATTATCAGTGTTAATAACAACAGTTGTGCTGTTTAATATTTTTGTGGAAACCCTTGTATATTTTTTTCAGAATATTTTGAAGAGAATGTTCAGAAGAACAGTGTTTATTTGAAATCTAATAGAATAGAACATTTTTGTAACATTGTAAATGTCTTGCTGACATTTTCTTGATCAATTTAATCCATCCCGGCAAACAGTATTGAACATATTAATTTCTTTAAAAAAAAAAAAAACGTACTAACCCCAATCAGTAGTTTTGATCCATCAGATGTATTTTTCACATTTGATGACATGTTGGCTCCTGTTTCCCCACAGACAAAGAAGAGGTTCAGAGGAAGAGGATGAAGGCACTTCCTCAGCCCTACGATCACTGGCGGGGAGGACCTCAAGGAGGAGCAGGGGCCTTTGGAGGTCCTGGATCTGGAACAGGAGGAGGAGGAATGGGAGGAGGTATAGCATATTATATTCCTAAACTCAGAGGCTTCCTGTGTAGATTGCCAATTCAATTCTTCAGGTGTACACAAGACCGTTCATATATGTAACATAGTCAATTTCACCCTTAGGTTTTCAATTTAATCCGATGGATGGTTCAGGGTTTTTCACTGGTGGATGTAGTGGATTTAGCGGCGGGGCACAGATGTCAGGCTCCACCCCACAGGCTGAAAGATCTCAGAATCAGTCGACAAACACACAAACTCAGTCTGGCTCTCAAATGCAACAGCAGCTCTTTCAGATTGGTGCGTAGAATTATGCTAGCTAAACTCAAGACATTGAGATTTTAGGTGCATATGCGCTCAGTGATGTATATTTCCTTCCTGTATTGTTTCCAGCCACAGCTCTGCAGAGTCGTGCTACTTTGATGGCAAAGTGCTCTGCTCGTGCTTTGTTACAGTACTGCAGCACAGGGGATGTGCGCCCTCTCCTGGCTCTGCAAAGACATCTGTGTGGAGTGCAAGATGAGAACGGAGACACGTATGTCTTTTCACATCTCTGCCTTAACACGTCGACTATACTAAATTAAATACTAGGTTATTTTTAAACTTTTCTAGTATAGTTAGTGTATTGTAAATTACTTTGGATTAAATTATCTGCTTAATGAATAAATGTAAATAACAGTGTAGTGACGTTTTTAATACATTTAACAATGGTACACAGATACAATAGTATTGAATGAAGAGGGGGAATAAGTGTAAAACAATTGTGATCAGACTTTCAAATTTTAATCTGTATTGTATATTTTTCCATAGTCCTTTGCACTTGGCCATTATCCATCAGCAACCTGGTGTGGTACAACAGCTTATTCAGGCCCTGAACAACACTCCACAGCAGAAGTTTATCAACAAACTCAACAACCTCAATCAAGTAATTTAACAGATATATGCTCTTTTTAAACTACCAGTCAAAATTTAAGAGATTTGTATTTTGTTGTTATTTAAGAATTTTCATTTCTATTATTATTTTTAATTTTTTGTTATTTATTTCATTTTAATATTTATTTGATTTTTATTTTGGTTTCATATGTCATGTAAAGTTCATCTTTCTTTTCTTCTCTAGGCTCCATTGCATCTGGCTGTGATCACAAAGCAGGCCAAGTTGGTTGAGATGCTGATGAAAACAGGTGCAGACCCGAGCCTGCAGGACCAGGAGGGCCGGACAGCGCTTCACTTGGCCGCTCACACCGGTGATGAGGCCATACTACGAGTGATCCTGGGTCTGCTGGGAGAGCGCCATGCCCATTTAATAAACTCTGCTGACTTCTCAGGTGAGACATACACATGGAATTGTCTCCCAGTCTTCACTGAAATGGCGCTTAAGGTTGCATCACACATGTGAACATGCTGTGAACATCTTTTTTACCTCTTTCTTAGGTCAATATCCAGTCCATCTTGCAGTAAAGAAAGATGGAGAGCACTGTCTTCGATTGTTGGTGGAGGCAGGAGCAAGGATTAACATGCCAGAGCAGAAAAGTGGCTGCACAGCACTACACCTGGCAGTGAGGGACAACCTTTTAAAACTGGCCTGTTATCTCATTACCGAGGTAAAGGACCTATGGAGTGCTAAAGGGTTGAACAGTTCAGATTTCTTAGTTCTTCTGTGGTCATAGTTTCGGTTTAGTTCAGTAAATACTTGTTACATCACTGTTAGGGGTTCACGAAGTAGGAAATTTGAGACTGATACAGATGACCCACATTATTGTTCAAAAGTTTGAGGTCTTTTTAAAATGTTTTTGAAAAACTTCTTTTTGCTCACCTAGGCTTCATTTATTTGATGAAAAATACATTAAAACAGTAATATTGTAAATAAACTTGCAATTTTAAATATAATTTTTTACATAAATACGTTTTTTTCAGGATTCTTTGATGAATAAAATGTTTAAAAGAATGGCATTTTACTTTTGATAAATTTAATGCATCCTTTCTGAATAAAAATATTCATTTCTGACACCAAACTTTTGAACAAGTGTATTTTACAACACCATAATCAAACAGATATGAATAGTTCTGTCATTCTCGAATATCACTGTGATGAAATACTGGAACGGTTTCTCCTGATTTAACACTTCTTAAGCATAAAGCCACCACAAAATTTTATGTTTGTTGTTTCTGTTATAGCTGAAGGCTGATGTGAATGCGTGTACCTACGGGGGCAACAGTCCTCTTCACTTTGCTGCCAGTCAGGGCTCCCCACCTCTCTGCTCCATGCTGATAGCTGCAGGTAACTGAGAAACCTTCTTTCCTACAAATTTAATACAAATATGAGGTACTTAAACATCTGTGAAGGCCTAGAAACCACAATGAAATGTCATTAAGAACATGGTCAGGCTGCTCATGATGAAGATGAACATTTACTGGATAGCATGTGATTTTTAGTAAGGTCTTTGTCCCCATTTTCATAATGTATGACATTCATTAATTATGTTTGATTAAAGCTGTTTGATTAATGACCTTTGTCTTCTTTTTTTAGGTGCTGATAAACGCATGGAGAACGACGAGCCTCTCTTTTTCCTGAGCTCGTCTTCCTCAGATGAAGATGACGAGAGCGAGAAGAATGAAGTCGACAGGCAGCTTCCAGATCTCATGGTTCAGCAAGTTCACTGCATGTCGATATCATCTGAAAGAGAAGCATTTAACCCACGCAAGAGACCTGCTGCGGGACACACACCATTTGATCTGGCCAAATGCCAAAAGGTTTGAACTTTTGTATCTGTAATATCCAAGTATAACGTGTGAACATTTGAAGGTGGATGAATAAATACATGTAATAGATTTAACCTCATGAATCCCCACCGTCTTCCTCAGGTTAGAGATCTTTTAGATGGAAGGAAAGGCCCAAAGCCCAGTTCACTCGCCCCCAAGAGGACCAAAATAAGCACTGAGGAAGGTAATGAGACTTAGATGCATGCTTTATGTCCTCACAAACTCATGCTTCTAGCATGTGACTGATCTGTATTGGTCCTCCTACAGTGAACCAAGGTTTGGACAGTGAGGTGCTCACGAAACTGTGTAGTATTCTCATTGAAGACCATGTACCCTGGAGAGAGCTGGCGGAAAAACTGGGCATGCTCACACTCACTCACCTGTACCAGGATAGTGCCTCACCCTGCCAGAAGCTTCTCGAGAACTACCAGGTAAGAGACTGTCGTTGTTCTCACGAATTGGCAAATTCTGTTATATGTTAAATAGGCATTGGCAAGTTGCTGTTTGGAACAGCATACTAGCATACTGATGACTTTATCTCTAGTATAAAGTATGTGGCACATTACGCTAATTTTCTATATGCATGGATTACTTGGATGATCATTTTATTTGCCAAAATGTGCAATACACAGTATAGCTCCTTGTTGTATCCCACAATGCACTGCATTTGGTTTGACTTTTGAAATAACTTTTTTTTGTTTGAAATTAACAAAATTGAAACAATGACCGAACTACATCCTATATATGTCTTCGAAACAGTGTATCGCCTTACTTTAAATCACTAGCTTTATAATAATTGTAGAAACTGCAGACTTCTGTCATTCATCTTTCTGTGTTTACGTCATATTCATAAATAAAAAATAAAGCCAGACTAAGCTACCACTACTATATGCAGTGGAAGGTGTCCTAACAGTTTGACTCCACAACAAATGGACACTGACGAGTTTGCTAGCAAAAATGGAAAGCCACAATGCTAGTATTAAAACACCCCTTTTCAGAAATTGTTATAGTTTGCTTAGCATTACATTTGCTGTGCACGCAGTGACAAGGTTCACAAAAAGCGTTTATGTTGGTAATCTCTAAACCAGTTTTTAATTTGGTCTATTTGCCTTATTACCTACCAGCCAAATAATAATAGTTTCTACTGTAATCTGATATGAATTGCAATCATTAAGTCTAATGTCAGTAAGATATAAAAACTTTTGTAAACTTGATTTAAAACAATTGTCAAAACGGCAGCTGCAACTTACCGGCTCATAAAACATATTTTCGGATATCAGTTTGCCTTTCGTTATTGGGGGGAATTTAATATAATCAGTGAGATTCGCACTAATGCATTTAACCTGTAACCATGTGCACAGTACGCGACCCAAGCCGTTAGATTCTCCCGCGCAAAATAGCGGAGCCGAAGGACAGCTCACGTTATTACCAAAAAGATGTTCCTCCGCAAGAAATGTGTAATTTTATGCTCTAACCGCTAGAGAGCTAAAAAGTACCTAGTGTAGATTTACATCCTTTTTTGACTTTTTATTTAACTGAAAATAAGACTTTCTTTAACAAAATATTAAATATAGAATGGATTGCTTCTTACACAAATAATGTAAAGCAAATACATATAAATGCATTTTAAATACATTTCAATAAATGTATTTAGTATTTACTAGTATATATTAAATATATTTTAATATCTAACAAATGTATTTAATGTTATAATATTTAATATTATATATATTTAAAAAAAAAAATTTAAAGAAGAAGAGTTGTAGATTGTATCTGTCTGGCTAGGGATTTTGTATTTGTGCATCAAGTTGGCATCCTTTATGAATGATTTATTAAGCTTGTTTATTTGCATGTTCAGTTGAGTGGTGGTCCTGTGGATGGCCTGGTGGAGGCGCTGCAGTCTCTGGGTGTGAGTGAAGGAGTGAGACTGCTGAGAGACAGCCAACCCAGAGAGGACAAGCAGAGCACAGGTACAGGTTCACACTCTTGACAGAGAAACCTCTCACTTCTGACACCGACATACAATCTTTAATCAGTAGATTGTGAATAAAAATTTTTTCCTTTCCAGATTCTAAAGAAGACAGTGGCTTTGGGAGTCAGTCCATTGAAGAGGAGATGGGAAATCCTGCAGTGGCCAATCACTGATTATCAGGATCTGTTCTTTGAGGACAACGTGGCACTTTATTTGACTGGTTTTTCAGGTGCGAACTGGTGGACTGTTCATCATCTCAATAAAGTGGAAATACGGCACAGCACGGGAGGAATTGAAAAGGATCGTTTTGAGGTCAAAAGCCCTCGCTGGTATTACATAACAGCAAGACAACATGACAGAAATCAGTTGCTTTAAGATACTCAAATCTCCATGGTCTGGAGTGAAGCTGTAGTCTTAGTGCAGACAATTCAGTACTTTTATCTAAACAACCACTCGATTCCTGAGATTTCACAGTAATTTTACAGTAAAGCAACTGTCATTTCACAACCACAGCTGGAAGCTTGAAATATTTCTGCAGAATGATCTGATATGAATGTTTCTAGTAAGCTCTGTTTTGATATATATGCAACCTTTTCTGATACATCTGGAGACATCTATCTAATACTGTTTATTTATGTGTATGTTTGGTTGCAGTTATACACTTGTTCAGAGTAAATATGTTTGTGTTTTAATGAAGTTCATTATTCTGTGTCTTATATGTTGACTGAATAAATATAGTAATAAGAAATCTGCATATTAGAATGATTTCTGAAGGATTGCGTGACACTGAAAACTAGTAATGGCTGCTGAAAATGTAGCTTTGCCATCACAGGAATACATTTTATTTTTTATATATATATAGTTATTTTATATTGTAACAGCATTTCACAATAGTACTGTTTTTACTCAAAATGTAGCCTTGAGAGACTCAACACAAAAGAAAAATAAGAATATAATAGAGATTGTATTTTCAAAAACCTACATTTTTATATTTGAATATCAAATGAAACCGTTATCCTTTCAAAACAGATTTATTTTGCCTATGCCTTCAAAACATACAAACATTATAGCATTTTTTTACTGAGAGGCTGTAACATAATATTCACATTATATACAGCTAGAATGGATAACACCAAACACAAAAACTAAGTTATTTCTTATGTTACATTTACAGCAAAATCTTTGGGTGACACCAAACTACTTGTAGTGGTCGAGTGCTCCCTATAAAAACTTGTATAGAAATTTTTAGTCAGTATGCTTGAGTCATAAACAAATACTCAAGACAGATAATAAATGTTCAAAATATATAAATAACTCTTCCTATTATTCATAGTGCAGTGAAGCGTAACACTATTGAAGTGCCATTTGATGGAATTTGGGTCCCAGATCATGTCAAAGTCATTTTGTTTTTTGTGTCCTAAATGTCTGCATTTGATCTATACGCTGGCAGTGTTAACAGTCAGTTTAGATCTCCATGACCTGGATTTGCATTAGTGTTGTTTTACAGGTTTTACAATTTCTTGGATCCGTCATGTTTCTGATATCAACAGGACAATTCATGAGGTTATGATAAGCAGCATAGAAGCTTACCTTCACTCTCCTATAAAGCAATACTTCACACAAATTCATTTGAACATAAGAACACACCAGTTTGTAAACAGGTAGAATTATTTCAGACCAAATGACACTCCCTTGAGCAGGTCTCTCAGTGCAATTGAGGTATTAGACGTGGCTACTCTGAACAAACCAGCTTTTAGTGCCTCCTGTTTCACCACAGCACTGAATGGATCATAAATTTGAAAACGAGTGCCTGAGAATTCAATGGCTCGGCCATATCCAAAGGGTTTCAACACAGATTTTGCATCACGTCATTCTCAAGCTCAATACGTATTTTAAATACACATTACACTACGTAATACGATGGGGTCGATTACTGTGATGGATTTTAACATCCGTTTCACATGGTAATTGGTCATTGTGTCAATGTGCACTGAGTAAAGTCATTCAGACATTCCTGTTGAAATGATGACAGCACGTAAAGTAATCCCTTGTGAAAAAGAAGTGCACTTCAGCATACTTTTAAAAAGAGTACTTATTGGACACCTAATTGCATGCTTTTTGCAATTAAATGATAATGTATTACAGTTTAAATGCAATAATATATTAAATACAATTAATTGCATTTCACGTTATCTGTAGTTTCATAATAACTTCAATTGCCTTTAAAA
This sequence comes from Sinocyclocheilus rhinocerous, assembly GCF_001515625.1. Taxonomy (NCBI): domain Eukaryota; kingdom Metazoa; phylum Chordata; class Actinopteri; order Cypriniformes; family Cyprinidae; genus Sinocyclocheilus; species Sinocyclocheilus rhinocerous. The sequence continues at coordinate 1,249,852 of NW_015660877.1, read as the reverse complement.
TACGGTTAAAATATACTGACAAGCATTTATGGTAGACTAAAATACACTTTAATGTTCTGCTAAAACTTGTATATCATATATTTTAAACATTTTTCTAAATACACATTTGTAATAAAGTTGCAATTTAGTACATTTAAAATATAATTATCTTAAATGTAATATATAGAATTTTAATCAAGTACTTTACATCTGCTTTACTATGTTAGTCAATACATCAAAATAAGTGTACTACTTTAAAACACAACAAAAGATTAAAACAATGATTTAAATGTACTTTAAAGTAACTGACTAAATCTGACATCAGTACAAAGTCTGTTACAAAACAGTCAAAAAAAAGTGTACTCTAAGTACACATAAGTGGCCTTAATTTAATTCATATTATATTATCCTCAAGTACAGTTTCTTAAAAATACACGTTTAAGATTTGAAGTACACTACAAGTCCACATTCATACACTACAATTAACCACTTATTTTTCACAAGGTATGTGCTATTTGCACTGTCATTATAACTAGTCCACTATCAAGGTATAAAGAGAAATAATGCATTCATATTTTTAGTAATTATACCAAATGAGGAACTGATTGTCTTCAAACATCTTAGGCATGCTTTGAGACGTGCTTTAAGAAGGTTTAAAGGACTATACAGACTAAGTTCTTGAACTTCCCATAAGGAGTTAAAGCGCTTGATCGACCTCAAATGATGAAATGATCTAAAAAGCAAAATCTACAATGCTTTCAATATATAAAGTGAACAACACATGTTCACACAATAAAGAGGCTCGCTTCTCATTTGGCTGTTGCTCCCAGGGCCACCAGATGAAGTTTGCACTTCAGCTTGTTCAAACGAAAAGCCACGAGTGTTTAAACCGACGATCAACAAGCATGATACACAGATAAACCAAACAGGTTTGTGGCGAAAACACAGACTGACAGAAATAAGACAATGTGAGGCTGGTGCTCCTTCTCATCTGCCCACTGGCAGATTTGGGTTTGCGGTTACTGGCCAGAAAAGCATGCTTTACCAGCGGTCACGTGGGGCACAGCAACCCCAACCACAGTTTCGTAATCATGACGACTTGAGAACAGCCATCAAAGTAAACTGCAGCCGTCCTGGTAGCGCTCTATATTCAGCCCCTGAATGGAGATAAACAACCCCTTCTGCTTGGGTTCTCTCACTATTTGACAGCCTGTCTGTTGCTGTGTCTCTGACTGTCTGAGCGTTTGGTCCTCTTGCTGCTGCTGCTGCCGCTGCTCCTGCTCGACTCTTTGGTGCTGCTGGCATAGCTGTTGTCCTGGGGTAACGTGGGGCTGGAGTGGGCCCTCTGCAGGCCGCCGTCGTCAAACAAACGAGCCTCAAACGCCTCCAGGTCCGTTTCCCCAATGCGGATCTTAGCTCTCAGCAGCATTGCATATGTTCCGTAGCGTGTTTTCTACGAGATACATTTAGGAAGATGTATAAATGGAGTGAAGAAAGGAAGAGTATAGTAAAAAATGTTTTTACCTCAAAGTCCATGTACTCTTCCCTTTGCTTGTACTCTTCTTGGTCCCTGCTTTTGGACTTGCGGTCTTGGGGCGTAGAGCGCAGTTCCTGGAGCTCAGCAGAAATGGCTCGAAACCGTGTCTCGTGAGACTTAAGCTGCTCCTCCTAGTATCATAATAAAGAAAAAAAAAAAAAAAAAAAAAAAGCTTTAAGAATTTTTTTAAATTTGTTAAAATTCAATAAATATATTGTTAAAAAGTAAAAACTGTCAGTTTAGATCTAGCAATGACAAAAAAGCCTCATTTGAGGATGATCGTTTTTTTGTTCATTTGTAATTTCCTAAAATGTCACTAAACATATTGTCAAAAAGGGAAAATAATTATGCAGTAAAGGAGCTTTGTAAAAATATAAATATTTGAAAAACATTTGTTCGGCCTATCAAATTCGTGGTGAACCAATGTGCAAAAAAAAAAAAAGAAAAAAAAAAAAGATATATATATAAATAACTTCATATGGTACAACCACTCAAAAACAATTAAATGAATTATTATTATGAATGAATAATTTATGCTATTTGTTAAAAAAAATATTTAACCTTGAAAAATGTATTTAAAAATGTTTATGAAAATAATGAACAGTCACATGTATACATGTTTTAAATTTTGTAAACAATTCAGTATAGGGACCAATTCTCACTATTCTGTTGCTTATTAGCATGCCTATTATTACCATATTGGCTGTTTATTAGTACTTATAAAGCACATATTCTGCATGACCATATTCTACATCCCTAATCCTACCAAATACCTAAACTTAACGACTACCTTACTAACTATCAATAAACAGCTAATTAGGAGTTTATTGAGGCAAATGTCATGGTTAATATTTTGTTAATAGCAAGAATTGGACCTTTAAGTGTGACCTACATTTTTGCCAAACTTCTTCACATGAGCTTGCGTTTCTGGTCACCTGTACCAATATTTTAAATTGGCCTTTGAACTAATTAAAAAAAAAAAAAAAAAAAAAAAAAAAAAAAAAGCTTTAAGAATTTTTTTAAATTTGTTAAAATTCAATAAATATATTGTTAAAAAGTAAAAACTGTCAGTTTAGATCTAGCAATGACAAAAAAGCCTCATTTGAGGATGATCGTTTTTTTGTTCATTTGTAATTTCCTAAAATGTCACTAAACATATTGTCAAAAAGGGAAAATAATTATGCAGTAAAGGAGCTTTGTAAAAATATAAATATTTGAAAAACATTTGTTCGGCCTATCAAATTCGTGGTGAACCAATGTGCAAAAAAAAAAAAAGAAAAAAAAAAAAGATATATATATAAATAACTTCATATGGTACAACCACTCAAAAACAATTAAATGAATTATTATTATGAATGAATAATTTATGCTATTTGTTAAAAAAAATATTTAACCTTGAAAAATGTATTTAAAAATGTTTATGAAAATAATGAACAGTCACATGTATACATGTTTTAAATTTTGTAAACAATTCAGTATAGGGACCAATTCTCACTATTCTGTTGCTTATTAGCATGCCTATTATTACCATATTGGCTGTTTATTAGTACTTATAAAGCACATATTCTGCATGACCATATTCTACATCCCTAATCCTACCAAATACCTAAACTTAACGACTACCTTACTAACTATCAATAAACAGCTAATTAGGAGTTTATTGAGGCAAATGTCATGGTTAATATTTTGTTAATAGCAAGAATTGGACCTTTAAGTGTGACCTACATTTTTGCCAAACTTCTTCACATGAGCTTGCGTTTCTGGTCACCGGCATTCACATGCATGTGAATAGTAGTGAATGGAATGAACTGTAGTGTGACGTCCTTTAATAGAGAGAAGTGTTGGTTACCTGTGAGAGCTTGGTGTTTGAGCCTGGCAGAAGAGGGCGGCTGAACTTCTTTTGGGAGCCAATGGCTGCTGGGAAGGGAGGGGCAGAGAACATGGCTGCCACCGTGTTGATGCGGGTTATCCAGGACTGCATTTGCTCTGCGTTGCTGGTGGTGAAATGCAAGCACAGTTCAACCAGAGGGCAGCAAGATAAGAGAATTCAGTAGAAGGAACAAAAAAATTTCAATTTTCTCTGCTCAAAGAAACTGTGCACTTTGTGTTTAATACAACTAACACAGCCTTGAAAACTGAGCAGTTAGCAGGCAGCTGTTAGCAGGAGAGATGGAGTGGAACAGATGGAGCAGAATGAGAGAGAGAGAGTTTTAGTATGTGTATCTGGGACAGACAGAATAGCTGAGAAGGATCCATCCTCTTGGGAGATACACGTTGAGTCATTCATCTGAGATGAGAACATTTTGACAAGGGTGTTACCAGCCCTGCATGTAATCAACAACCAGCCCGTGCACTCAGGTGTGTGTGAGTTTGAAAGAAAGTCATTGTGTGTTTTTGTGCTGTCCTGTTTCCAAAAGACAAAGCAACATGAGCGGTCCATGAGCCTTCTGCTGAATAATTCTTGTCGTCACTTATAAAAGTGACAAAGTGTCCAAGTTATGCAAAAGTTATGCAAAAAGTTCTATAAAAGGCTAAAAACTGATTTCATTGCCTTTCACTTATACACTACAGTTGAAATGTTTACGGTCGGTATAATATTTTTATGTTTTTGAAGAAGTCTCTTATGCTCACCCTGGCTGCATTTATTTAATCAAAAATCCTGTAAAAACAGTAATAATGTGAAATATTATTACAATAAAAAAAAAATATTTTCTATTTAATACTTTATATTTTAAACAGTAATGTATTACTGTGATGACAATGCTGGATTTGGGCATTACAATAGGCTACTGAAAATTGGAGAAAGGGGTTAAAAAATGCTTAATTTTCTAAAAACTATCAAAATGCAAAAA
>NW_015660877.1:1220732-1245240 GCF_001515625.1 Sinocyclocheilus rhinocerous | reverse complement strand
TAATTACTCACCCTCATGTCGTTCCAAACCTGTAAGACCTTCGTTCATCTTCGGAACACAAATTAAGATATTTTTGATGAAATGTTAGAGCTCTCAGACCCTGCATAGACAGCAATGCAACTGTAATGTTCCCAGCTCCAGAAACGTAGCAAGGACATCGGTAAAACAATCCATGTGACATCAGTGGTTCAACTTCAATTTTGCGAAGCTATGCGAATACATTGTGCGCAAAGAAAACAAAAAATGAAAACTTTATTCAACGATTCTTCTCCCCCGATTTACTGTCTTCCTCCATTTTGGAGAGTATCACAATGCATACGCACGCTTTACCCTAAGTGTAAACAACGCTGATTACGCAGATTACGTTCATGCGAGCGCTTTCCCCTCCTAACGTAAACAACGCTGATTACGCTCTTGGGTACTCTCCAAAATGGCAGAAGACGTAACTCAGGGGAGAAGAATTGTTAAATAATGTAATTTTTGTTTTCTTTGCACACAAAAAGTATTATCGTAGCTTCGCAAAATTGAAGTTGAGCCACTGATGTCACATGGATTGTTTTACCGATGTCCTTACTAAGTTTCTGTCTGGGAACATTTCAGTTGCGTTGCTGTCTATGGGAGGGTCAGAGAGCTCTCAGATTCCATCAAAAATATCTTAATTTGTGTTCCGAAGATGAACGAAGGTCTTATGGGTTTTGAACGACATGAGGGTGAGTAATTAATGACAGTATTTTCATTTTGGGGAGAACTAACCCTTTAATGGTACTAAAAAAAGCTTAAAGGTATAAAATTCTGTTTCTGATTTTGAAGTGAATCACTCTTATAGTACAGATAAGACAACAAGACTTACGGGGCCTGGAAAAGAAAGACCCTCCAGTCAGCAGTGCGAAGGTAAAACACATTGGGTCGTTTGCTATAGTCTGCTGCCCGCATGGCTAAAGAATGATGGATTGATACTGCATTCTTCAAGTCCTCATCAGACAGCTGCTTATCCGGACGATATTCATCCTGCAGACCAATCGCAAAGTAGAGGCAAATCACAAATCTTTTTTTACAGTTAATAACTGTACAGCAACCACAAGAAAATATGGACCATATAGCACAAAACATTAATGACTAAAATGTACCTTCTGAAGGTAAAGAATCAGTCCTTTTAGGATGGCATAAAATGTCTTCCATCCTCTTTTACCTCGTGGAGCTAAAAGAACAACACAGTCAAACTTTTAAACAAACAGTTAAATATTCTATAACTAGGTGATTATTTTTTATTTTAAAAAATACACTGAAATAATCAATACTGATAATCACTTTTTCTGTCCTAGTAAAAATATCAAAAAATTCTTAAAACATGATACATTTACATAATTAGCAAAACTCTAAGATAAAACTTTAAGGAGATTTTTATTTTTCTTACCCCATTGACAAATATCTTATTTTAAGATTTGTGATTAAAACAAGAAATAAAAAAAAGACTATAATTAATTGCAACATAGTTAAATGCATGTTGTTTTGAGATATTTAGATCTTTGATATTTTTACTGGAAAACAAAACAAGAATATACTTCTGTCATTTAAACTACAATTATTCAGACTATAAAACAGATGAAAACATTACTAGATCAAATAAAAGGCTGCATCTGAGGAATGGCTTACTTCTCTTGCCATCAGAATCAGCGTGAACTTTCCGCACGAGAAAGCCGTTCACGTAGACCTGAGCGCTGGACTGCTGTGCAACACTGATGAGGGGGTTACCACCGCTGCTGATCCGCTTCATAGTGTGAGATGTGGAGTCTTTCCTGCCGTCCAGCTCAGAGAAAGACTTCCGCAGTTCCTCCTCATCGCTGTAGAATACACAAACAAGAGCTTTATTATGAACAGTAGTCTGCATTCTCACCTTTACCCACAAGGCATTTTACATACTAATGCAAAATTCCCTGACTTTCAACATTTACCTTCAATTGCTGTTTTAGCTTTTGACTTTAAACACACACAGACACATACAGGTAGTGATTCAGGGAGCGAGGTAGCATAAAGCACCATCCCACCTCAATTACAGGCATTTTTATTGTGCATTTTATGCCGAGTTCACACTGTACGATTTTCAAACTCGTCGGTAAATCTCCATCACCTGCTTTCAGATGGAGCGGCATTTACTACATAGAGCCGTAGTTCACTGACAATTAGGCAATATCACGTTCATTATCGCAGCCGCCCAATCTGAAAGCAGGTGATGGAGATTTACTACTAATCACGGAACCGGCTTTACTGACGAGATGCGTATGACAATCGCATGCGATTAATTGCACAGCCCTAGTGCATTTAGAGTCACTGATAAGGACTGAAACTGCATCTTTATTGCCTATTGCTTGGCACAGTTGTATTTTATCTACAGTACACATATCCAGCTGAGTGACAGCTGTGCAGGGAGTGCAGTCAGACACCCTGGAGAGCCCATAAGGTCTGGACCGCTAAACATTCCTCTCTAACTGCTACAGAGTACAGCACATAGCCTTTGCCTTCACATGATAATGCTCTCATCTGTTGCTTAGTAACTGCTGGCCTCCACACTAGTAACCAAGAGAACCAGCTCAGAAGATGGAGCATCATGGGAGAGAAAGGGAGATAGAGAGGGAGGCAGAAAGAGCAGCCACATAAAAATGGTGACTGACATGCATTGATTCATACAATGAATGATGGCCTTTAGCAGAGAATCACACAATGCTAAATAAATGAAAGTGCAATGAAGTGAGTCAAACTCAGAAATGGAGGGAGTGCGAAACAGAGAGACCAAAAGAGTGGAGGGACGCTAGAAGATCAAAGACCTGCTGCTAAATGAAAGAGAATAAAACAATCACTCGTGCTTTTCTCCTTCACACATAAACAAGGGTACTGCAGAACCCCTCAAGGAGCAAACGCAGTGCACATGAGAGTTAGTATGTGTGTGTGAGAGACAAAGAGAGAGGGCTGTGTTTAAGTCTGCACATTAGCCAGTCAAAGATTTCAACCTGTAATTATGGAGAGGCAACTTGCGGTAACCATGGCAACAAAATCTGGAAAGCCAAAGTCGAAAGTAAGGGCTTAGAGCATCATACAGCTCTGGCCAGGTCATAAATACACACATACAGTACATACACTCTTTAAAAAAAAAAAGATTCCAAAAGGGGGTTTTTGCAATGATGTTACAGAGGAACCATTTTTGGTTTTCAGTGAACAGTTCTTAAAAGAACATTTTAAAAACCTAAAGAAGCTTTTCCACTATAACGAACCTTTAGTGCAATGAAAAGGTTCCATGGATGCTAAAGGTTTTTCATGGAACCATCTATGGCAATAAAGAAGTTATATATTTTTAAGAGTGTATGGTTCAATATAGAACCTTAAAGGGTTTAGTCTTCATATTTGGAACCCCTAAAAGATTCCTTAATTGGGGCTTATTCAAAAGAACCCTACTGGATTATTTTTTAGCCTGGTGAAAATGTTCTAAATATACACTCAATCTTTTTAGAGTTCCAAAGATTTTAATATTTTATGGATTCGGTTTGCTTTATTTCCACAACATTTGTGATATCTGGATTAAACAGTTTGTATAAATAGAGACTTTGTCACTAGAAGAAACTAAAAAAACAATGGCAAAAAAAAATCAATAAATAATAATAAAAAATAATTTAATTAATTTAATTAAATTAAGTATTATTTAATAGATCCAAAAGAATCCTTTCTTTTTTATCTTTAATGTCAAAAAGATTTTTATAGAACCTTTTTGAGTAAAGAGTTTTCTGGATTCAAGTAAAGAACCTATAAAAACCCTTTATTTTCCCTAAAAGTGCACCTAATAAGCACATCTCACTGACGAAATGAAAGGCCTTTCCAACTAAAGGATTCTATAATGAGCTTATGCCATGTTTAAATCAATAACACTTCTAGAGGCATTGAATTATTTTCAAATGTTTTGGATGACACTGGATGAGGAGGATGGTGCTCTTGAATCTGATGTAGGGAAAACATTAGACTTACATTGTCCACTGCAGCTTTTCATTTTTGATAGAGTTGTAGAGAGCCTGTTAAAAGAGGAAAACAACAGCATTAAAGCACAACCCCATCAACAGTTTTGCCCTTTGCGTGTATACGTGTGTGCGCTCAAACATCCCACTGACGTGTCTAAAAATAGCAACTGAAAGTTAACAATAACCATGAACCAGAAACAGGTTGCAGACAACACTTTTCATCATGGAAAAAATCAACCCAACCATCATTAAAAGCAGAAGAAAAAAAGAAGAAGAAGATATTCATTTCCATGGGCAGATCCTGCAGTTAACAAGTGTTACCTTTTGCTTTTTCTTCCGGGTTTGTGGGTGATTTTGGCCATCCTGAACCTTGCCGAGCAGATCAGGGAAGGCCAGGGGCTTTAAGGAACGCGAGCGAGGTGCTTTGGTGTAACGGAACGGGTCCATCACGCTGAAGTCCCGTCCACATCGCACCGAGCACAGGGAGCGAGAGCGGAGACGACCAGTGGAGTGAATACTGTTTACACCAATCATGATTGTTCTAGATACAGGATCCACAGATGAGGAAATGAAGGCTTTAAAATCAAGCAATGCTAAATTAAACTTGACAGAGTCTTCATTCACTTGATGTCTTTTTTCCACATGTAGAATCCAGAACGGCGAGTAGAAATGAGTTCAAAGAGCACGTCAAATGACACAGTGGCAAACTCAAAGTCTTTGGCAGTGGCGAAGCTCTTTGGGAGATCCTTGAGGGTGTCACATGGGCATCAGGCTTTCCGTAGTGATTCCAACTCTTGCATTATGGATCCATTCCTATTCATTATGCATGTAAAAACATCGCGGGGCCATTGCAAATCCACCAGCGCCATTTTGCATCAAACTTTCTACTTTGACTGAAACACCAAAGACGATCAAGGCTGAGGATCTGCGGCCAACATCCAGTTGTTTCCTGGTATACATCCTCGAGTTCATCACACCTTCACGCGCTCACCGACGCATGCTGACACGTTCACAGGTGCGGTGCAGATGGCTTGCGAGGACCGTGATGGTGGAAGGAGATAATTGGAGAAGAGGACAGACGGATGAATGCGATCATCATTGAAGCAAATGCATGAGATAAACACACATGGGCTCATGCAGGGAACAGACTGAGAGTTCTGACCGACTTCCGCCCACTCTCAAACTGGCATCCCAAAACTGTGACGTCACCTAACGTCCCCCTCTGGGACGGAAAAATAGACATCAGACGTGTGAGAGACAGAAGGACCAGACTGGAGCAGGAAATCAGCAGAGAAACGAGACAATCCTGTTGCTTTGTGCAGTTTTCTCCATTCAATGTCAGTCGGTTGAATGCATTAGAAGTTTTCCAGAATTCTCTTTCATCCCTTTCTTTCTCTTTGAGCTTGTATCCTCACGCCGGTTATCCAGATTCTTTCACACCTGATTTTTCCCCTTCCACAAACACAGCTCTGCTGTACGGCTGTAGGAACAATAGAGGTTGGGCGTCTAGAGTCCTGCGCTCTTGCTGCAGATAAAAAATGGGCTGTGCGGTGAGAATGAGATCTTGTGAGGGAGGAGTGTTCACCCTCCCATCTCTCTCTTGCATTCACAATCTCGCCCGATCTCTTTCACGGTCTCTCTCGCGCTCTGCTTCTCAATTGATGTACCCGTCTCCCAGCATGACTGACAAATCACGGCACTTGAATGTTCCATGATCCCACCCTCCTGTGAATGTCAATCAGTTTCCAGGCTCTAGAACGTGCAAATCCTCACATCACTTTATTGCCATACTCAATCTAATTTTCAATACGCATAATGTAGAAAAGGTCTGTGGTAAGGTATAATGACAATAAACCTGTTGCTCGAATTTATTATGTTAATTATGATAACTGAGTATGCTGGCACTCAAAATCAGCATTAAACTTTGAGTTTTTTTATACTGAGTTTATTTTATTGGCTAGGAATACCATTAAATAATAACATTACGTATTAATGTATTAATTAAAAATGTAAATAAACCAATCACTTTTTAAATCGATAAATAGACTAATTTAAAATGTTTATTTAAACCATTACAATTTTATTAAAAATGCAACAATAAATAATTAACTCATAAATAATTTTAAATGAAAAAAAATAACTTTGTAATTATTTGTAAAATTTACTAGTCATTTCTGAGTGAAAACTGTTTTAAAGAAATGGCAAGTAGCATGCTGAATTTAACGTGAAATTTGACAATTTCTTGTAAAACATGCTCCAATAATCTTGTGTTTTATTTACAACTCCGAAAAATCATTTTTACAGTTATTACATAAAGCTTGTACAAATTGCTTTATATCCATCAGCCAATTGCTTTAGCCATTTGCCAAATGAGTTAAAATATAATTGGACAGTTCACACAAGGGAGCAGCCAATGAACAGTCGACTTATGTTATCAATAAGAATTACGCAATATAACAAGTCACTGGGGATATTGTAGAAGCAGTGAATTCATTTGGTTGGTGTGGTTTCTTTTGGCACTCTGCTCACTGATGCAGCCTGTTCTCTCTCTCTCTCTCTGTCACAGACAGCTCTGGGACACTGGGCATCCCATAGTCTGAGTCTAACTTTATTCAAACGTGACCTGCTTTTATTTGGCCACTGTCACCAGGCAGCCAGCAGTTATCCCAGTGAGCTGGGCATAGGGAGGTTTTATCTGCTCGTGTGAGAGCACAAGAAGGACTCCATGTGTTCATCAAAGCAGACTGAGATGCTAACAGTTGAGATTGTAAAAGCACCTGGGGTACAGTAAAGCCTGAATTGAAAAGGACTGAATACAGTTTTGTCAAGCCAAACACATCTTGGAAACAGATTACATCCATGTGTGTTGTGCAGTAGCTGCTGCAACACAGATAGTGCCTGAAGAACTATAATGAAAAAAGTTTAAACTTGGTTAAATTTTATACAATAGCATTCCATCTGTGATAAAATACACATGTTAATATTTATGATTTATGAACTAACAATAAAAAATCATTTTAAAGCATTTTTTTTATCTAAGTGAATGATGATTTGCATACACTATCGTTTAAAAGTTTGGGCTTTTTTTGAAAGATTTTTTGGTAACACTTTAGTATAAGGACCGTTTCTCACTATTAACCAGGTGCTTATTAGTATGCCTATTATTAACATATTGGCTGTTTATTAGTACTTATAAAGCACATATTCTTCATGACCATATTCTACATCCCTAATCTTGCCCAATACCTAAACTTAACCACTACCTAACTACTTATTAATAAGCAGCAAATTAGGAGTTTATTGAGGCAAAAGTTGTAGTTAATTGTGTTAATAGTGAGAATTGGACCTTAAAATAAAGTGTGACCGATTTATTTATTTTTTGCAAGGATGAAAAAATGTACCATGGTTTCCACATAAATATAAAGCAGCACAACTGTTTTCAACATAGATTATTATAATAATTGTTTCTTGAGCACCAAATCAGCATATTAAAATGATTTCTGAAGAACTGTGTGACACTGATGACTAGAAATTAATCTTTGCCATTACAGAAATGAATTACATTTTAAAATATATTAAAATAAAAAACAATTACTTTAATGTTTTACTGTATTATTTGATCAAATAAATGATCAATTTAAAAAAAATCTTTTGAATAGTAGTGTATACAAGCAAATTTTTAACATTTTAAGTTGTAGAAACTAACATTAATTATTAGTCTATTATGAACAATTATGAGTTAACAATGAACAACAAAATATTGATATAAATGAACAAATGCAGTAAATGTTTTATTGTTATTTCATGCATTAACTAATTGAAATTAAAGAATTGAATTGAAGAACTGAACCTTATTGAAATGTTACCATAAATTGCAAGATCAATTATCAAAACAGAATTTTCACAGTTTGATGCTGTAAACTGTGTAGTGACCATAATGCAATGATGCATATGCATATACTCATTAATCTCAACCTGGGAGATAACAGGAATTATGCTGTTCACACAACTGAGTGAAAGAACAAAACCATAATTTGCAAATTGAAAAGGGAACAAAAGAGAGAAAGAGGGACAGGAGAGATAGAGAATGTGCAATTTGTAACGCATTTATGATAATACCATGACAAAACCCTCATTTCAGTGAGAAGCCGTGTGGCAGCCAAATTCCCATCTGTCCTCCCTGCCACCCCTGCTGTTGCTGGCATGAAGACAGACTTCACACAGGTTTTTCACGGCCGTTAACTGTCATGAACCACACAGGCACTGAGAGCCTAACCTGTTGGCTCACAGACGTCTCTCTCAGCTGCCATCTCTATCTGCACTATATTTAACCCTAAAACCTGTTGTAATATCAGGGCAGACAGAGATGAAAAAGAGGGTCAAGAGACTAAAATTATGGGAAGGAATATCCAGATAGCTACACACTTCACTCCCAGAGCCTAGTTATCCAGACTAACTGTCTTTACTCGGCAACTGTGTGGCCTTCACACCCTCACATGGTGGTAGGTGGAGAGAAACGGGGAGAAAGAAGACCAGAGCTGAGAAGAAGAGAGAAGAAGGATGCCATTCGTCAGCCAAGGCCTGAGATAAGGATTATTATATGGAAATAACCTAGACAGACAGGGCTAAGTACAGTTCAGCAGAGTAAGTTTTTGCAGATTATAGGGTGAAACAAAGAGCAAGATGGCAGATAGTTAAACGGCTAGAGCGAGAGAGCGCAGAAAACTGTGAAGAGAGTGAGGGGGTGGGAGGTGATGGAACAGAGCGAGGCACAGAGCGAACGAGGGATGAGCGACACACAGAGAGAGAGAGATGGCCAGAGGAGAGAGAGAGAGAGAGATAGAGATAGAGTGGGAGGACCAAACGCTTGAAAGGCTCCCTGTGATTTTAAAGCACATATTAGCAGAGTGGTTCAGGTGCGGTCATCATGTGGCTATTATTCTTGTGCAGAGTGGCCTGTAATCCAAGAGAAGGGACTAAAATAGACAAACCCTGAGCACCAGAACATTGGAGCACAGAAATTTCATTGACATCAGCTGCGACAGAAACCCCCACATGGCGGATTTTAGTCACAACACTCAACTTCAGACATGGCAAACAATAAAATGGCAATAAAACAATAATTTCAGGCACAGCGTGCATCCAGTGCAACATTATAATGCAAAACTTCATCTTGTAGCTATGATCTGTGAGAATGGTTCTACCACAACTCCAAAAAATATCTACAATAAAAAGTGCCTTTTATATGGGCATTTACATGCACAAAAATATTCTGATAATAATGCACATGAATATTCATGCACAAAATTTACATGCACAAGAATATTCAGATATAAATCATGATTATTGACTGACAACATTGCAGATTCTATACATTTAAATAAGGCATTTGACATATGCCTGTAATTTTGGGATTTTTTAATCAATTCTCCGTATATCAAATCATATTACATACTATTTTTATCCAAAAATGCAGCATTGGTGAGCATAAGAGACTTCATTCAAAAAAAATTTTAAAACTCTTATCAATCCCAAACTTTTGAAGTTTGTAGTGTATGAAAATTAAAACTATTCTACTATGAGCAATAATGAGCTGATTATTTACTGTTCAAAACTACTAAAATGCATCATATTAAATACCAAGATTTTTCCAGAGGAGAGTAGCAGTTAAAGAATGTGCATGCCTTAATTTATTTAGAATATGCTGATTACACAGGGTTATTTCATTAGCTGTGGTGCAGGTGAATGTCTTCTATGGCTTAAACACAATTAGACCTTAATGGGATCATTCAATATGCAAAAGCAGTCAGTGTGTGAATGTGTGTGAATGCTTGAAAACCCTACAAACCTTGAGAAGATCTTTTGGGAAATTTTGGCCATCATTTAGCCCCTCTAGGTTACTAATGAACTGCATGCAGGACATCCTCTTCCCGACGTTCTGAATGAGAGAGAGACGATAGCATCTAAATTCACTGTCAGCTGATGCGCTGACCTATTTCACAGTTCCTGTGCACTCAACAACACTTAAAATACCAAGTACACAGTGGGCAGTAAACGTGTTAATATTTTGTGCAAAAATAATTCTGCCTCCCCTGAGAAAAGTTTTTACTATTACATTTATGGATGAATTTCTATTTTTATTCCTAACTGTAAAACCGACACTCCTCCTCATCCCCCTCAGGGTGGAGAACAGCTCAGAGGATAAAATCCATCCTAAAAACACAGTTCTAGCTCCCTTCACAGAGACTCAAATCTTATACATGTAAAAAAATAACAGTAGTAATTTCACAATAAACACCTTATTATAACTTCCAGTTATATTTTTTGTTTTCCACAAAACAGCCATGGATATTTCAGAGATGTGACTGGCATTCAACTTTTGCACAGCAAAAACGCATTGTTGAAAAATCTAATAAAAAATAAAAAATGTATTCATGCTTTATAGCTTACTGTATATAAGTCAGATGTTCATGGCGTATGTTTAAAACCTAAATTCATGAAGTATCAGTGTATATTTTCCAAGTTAAAATATCCTTGGGATTTTTATTTGAACCTGAATATGATTCTTTTTTTTCATTGTTTGTTATGTGTTTATGGTACATCAGATATATCTCAAAACTCACATGACCATGCAGATCAGTGTTGAGCAGCATCAGGGCACAAGTCAGTGTGTGAACACTGTCTGAAACACAGAGGCACAGAACTCCCATAAGCTCACAGTCAGTGCAAGAGCACCCCATAGTGTTAGTTATATTGTAATACACATCAGATGCACAACAAATGCACATTCATTCACACACACACACACACACACACAATGCTGGCATGGCTTACCTTCATTTAGAATAGTGTTCGGGTTGCTCTGGAGGTATCTTTTAGAAAAATGGGACAATACTCGCTCCCTCTCTTGTGTCTCTCCCATTAGGGCAAACTCTCTCAAAAACACTCTAAGAAACAAGAACGACAAAAGACAACGTGAAAAACAGACTGAGAATTTGAATAAACCTGTTGGACATGAGAAACGAGAGCAAATATTTACTTAACTAAACATGGTAGGAATAGCTAGCTCACCTTAACGCCTGATCCACCATCATCCCTGAGAAGTTAAAATAACTGAGATACTCCTCTGCCACCATGTGACTGAAATCATTGCTGCAAAAGTCATGATAAGACAAAAGTGTAAGAAAATAAGGTTTTTGGGCCTCATACTAGGGGTCAAAAAGTCAATCCCTTCGTACAAAGAAGTTCACACGGTCATTTTCACAAATAAATGACCTAAAAACAGTCCAGAATAATACATATTTATTATTAACTTTTAACTTATAAAATGTAAATTTTTAAAACAGTCCCCACTGTACATTAAACACATGGCATTTATTATTATTAAATTGAACTTTGCTTCACAAAAGCTCAAAAAACAAAGAAAGAGGAATGAACTACATAATTTCTTAGTATTTATTAATGGTTAAAATGATCCTCACTTCTTGCTCAGGTGACGTACCACGTCTGACTTCTTAAATCCATCAAGATTGTACAAACGTTTGGCCAGCCGTTTTGCAGCTTGGAGGTCAGCTTTGTTGCCATTGGCCAGAGTTTCAGTGCTGCCCACAGCCAATCGCTCAGCCACCTCTGGATCGGATTCAGACACCGGCCGTGATGGCCTCTCTCTGGAACGGAGGAAAAATAAATGAATGACGTCTACATGAAAGGTGACACACATCTATTTGAATATGAACTATAGCATTACCAAGGAAAAGTAAAAGTGGTATACATTTTATTTGTAAAAAGGCAACCCAGATATGATATGTAAATATGCTTGGGCTTAAAATAAGTCATCATAGACAACTACACAATATATAAGCATACTGAACATATTAATACTGACTATTCGCTAAAGCAGTCAAATCATGAGGTTAAATTTGTTTACCTTCTATCTCTCATGTCTGAACCTGTTATTCTTAGCACTAGCAGTGTGATGTAAATAGAGTCTATCTGATCTACCCAATACAGATTCTTTTCCAGCAGATCAACTCAATCCACCATTCACAGAGAAACCAGCATTTAGTAACTAAAAAAGCACACCTGACAAACTATTTCGAGTGCATAAACCTGTATATTTGCCCTTTGTCCACTATTCAAAAGCACAAAAGCTTCACATACACATACACATACACATACACATACACATACACACACAAACATAAAGGTCTTCAGCTGATATTCACATGTGAGAAGACAGAAAGAAGTTTAATTTATATTAAAAGTGTCAAATATATGTTAAATACATTCCATTCAGTCTTGAATCAAAAACTAAAGCGTAAAACTCTAATGACACAAAAGGTCTGAAAAACCAAAACAAGAGCAGCTACCCAAAAAGTGCTTAAAAAAGCATCTACTCTACCTCAGTGACCCAACTCTGCCTTTAAACCACCGCATTCCAAAGTCTGTTAGATGTACGAGAGCCAAAAAAGTTCATGCCACATGCGGATCACCCCTGTCATCTGTCTTTGGTTTGTTCCGAAGTTCTCCATTCCCAACCTACTCCAACCGGATAGTTCACAAACAAGGCAGGGGAGGAGACTCGAAGAAAAGGGATGAGGGCAGATTGTTTGTTCTTTAAACAATGGACAAATAGAAACATGGTAGAGAAAACCAGGAATAAATATAGAGAGCTTTTCCACCACGGCTTCTAGGATGTGGGAAGAGCTTCTACAAAGATGCACAGTGACTAACAGACACACCTTTGCTAAATCTTTTTGTATATCAGACATCAGCTGATATATTCAGACACCTGTGTTAATTGAATTGAATGTTACTATGATTAAATCCTCAGGCTAACATGATTTCTGATAGCGAGCATCTATTTGATACAGTAGCAAAGCAAACACACACCTTTTTATGGTGCAAGTTAAAGGAGGAAACTAAACGAAGAAAAATTCATACCTTGACAAAGGCTACTTGTTTGGCTGAAACACTGGTAATAATAAACCATGCTTAAAAGAGTGTGCAGTTACAATTTTTCTTCAGCAAGCATCTATTTACCATCAGTTAACTAACTAAGTTGTAATAAAGTTTTTTTTTTGTTATTGAAATATTTTTTGAAACCCTGACTAAAACATGTTTTAAATCCCATGAACTTTTCGTTTTGACAACAAATTTTAATTGGAGGAGTCAGACCACCCAAACCCCTACAAATCGAGATCATAATGGTCCTCATAAAAACCTTGAATACGGTGTTTAATAGTGTGATAAACTGTGAATTGACTTAGGTATTCCCCAAACACCATTTGAGATTAGATAACTAATACTAAAACTGAAACTGAAGCCCTAAAATAAACACTACACAAACATTTTAATAATGACAATAATAAAATAAATTGTTAATAAAATTGACTAGTGCTAACAAAAATAACAAAAACACATCAGAATTAGTCCAACTTAAAAAGTAAAAATAAAAAGCAAAATATAAAAATAAAAACTATCAAAACATTAATAAAAATCTCCATGATACTATAATAACACTGATAGAGACAATAAGTTAAAAAGAAGTCTAGATTTTTCTACTCACCGGTATATGGCAGGGTGGGGGGCATACATGTAATTATCCTCCAAGGCCCCACCCCCCCAGCAGAGCACATAATGAGCCATCACCTTAGCCCTGCCCCTTCACACCTTACAGAGCCAGATGGCAGGAGCTCGCTTATAAACACAGCATCCAGCCTTCCACATTCTCTACCCTTCCCTGAACCTCCTTTTGTCCAGAACTAGCCTGAGGAGGCTTTAGAAGAAATCTGACCCTCTGCTTCTGCAAGTCCCTTGAACTCTCATTGAAGTCTCTAGTTGCTGATTTTTTTATCCTACTCCAAACTTTTACAAGCTCTTTTTGTGCCCATAGCGAAGTCAGAGGCTTGATACAGCTGTTCATCTGTTTTATTTTCTCTCGTTCTTTCTTGTCCCGCTGGCTGTTCCCGCCTTATGCTTGCCTGTTTGTGGATGTGAATGCGTGTTCCTCTCTTGTCAGCTGAGCTATTTTTCGCTGGTGGATATGGTCTGTATTTCCTTTCACAACAGTTTACTCCCCCTTTTCCCCTCTTTCCAACCCTCTCTTCCTCTCTTTGTCTTGCCTTGTTACTTTCGTCCCTCCCATTAAACTCAACATGGTTCTGAATACATAGTTTGTCTCATTAACAAATTATTAATATGTATAGATCTTTAAGAACAAAAAAAGGCCAGAATTATGTGTTAGAATAATGCTTTGTGTTTCTTCGATATCAGTGGCCTTTTAAATAAAATAATGGACAGATACAGCCCTGCTGAAACAGAAAGAGTTTCCTACTCTCTCTATTTAAAACCCTGAAATCACAGGACAAGTTAATCTGCTCTCACCATGGAGACCGAGCGTGCCTGGCAAAGCTCCAGGTCTATCTGGCCCCACGGCAGGAGAAGGAATGTAGCGGATGATCCAGGTTATCAAAGCAGACATTGTCGGCTTTCAGACCCTCTTGATAACCACAGTAAAACTCAGATAAAACATCCAGACAATGTTCCTTATTGTAGGGGACTTGAAAACCTTATGCCACATTAAAATGCCAGTCTTAAAGTTACAAAACACTGTAAAACACTTGCTGTTGTCACGCAACTCTTGCCATGTTTTCAAAGGTCAAATGCATATATTTTCTACCATCTGCACTATAAAAAAATATTTTCTTGATCAGCATTATTGTCTTTTTTTTTTTTTTTTTTGGTAAAAACATATTTAAATCAAGATAAATTGAAAAACTGTTTTCCCTCCATTTAAAAATAATAAATCCAGTGATTTGCATACAGAAGAAGAAAAAACAATTTGGTGATAAGGAAAATAAATGTAAGATTTATACAGCAAGTCTTATTATCTTTTCATCAATTTTCTTTCGGAGTAAATCCAATAATTTTAAATTCAATGTTTTTAAGGAGGTTTAGATAAAAATGCTGATGATATTTGCAAGTGTAGACTCATATGAGATTATTTTTGTGCCTTTAAAAAATTAACGCAACTTTTCAAGAAACTTATATAAAAATAATTGAAACCAAATAAAATGTCTTTGAACCTGAAAAAAAATAGCAGGCAAAATTAAATTTTTATATTGTTTGAATTCTTTAGAATTAGGTGATCATTAATTGTGATGGTCTAAGTGCATATGCGTTATGGCGAGGGTTGTCAACCTTGATTGCCTCGTTGGAGTGAGACTTTCTTGACGTCTGAATACATCACACATATATATATATGATAGTATTATCTTTCAATTGTAACAGCACAACCTAATTAGACCCTACAATGCAAAAGAATCATCAGCAATAAGCAAATATCCTTTGAGAACATTGGACATTATACAATATTTTCAGTATTATACTTCTAATTAAACCTCAATACACCTTCACTTTCTCTCGTGTTTGATCAATCGCTCTCCTAAAAGCTTAAGTCGACAGAGTAGCAGCAGCTCATAAATACAGATTTTTAAAAACTCCTAATTTTATATCACTAAAATGAAATAGAGAGCTTCTAACAGACCCACATGCACACAGGTGCAACACGGACGCTTTCACTTCCAGGTCAAGAATGTGTCAATCAAAAACTCAATAGCTAATGAGAACACATCACTGCTTGCCCCGCCCCCACGAGAGATTTGTGCCAGAATGGCAAACGAAAACTTCTGAAGCATAATGAAAACTTCAAAAGCGTAAAATAAATTTTAGAAGCATAAATGAAAACTCTGTAAGTGCATTTGTCAGTACATATCAGTAAAAAAAAGAGGAGAAAACAGTTAGCAAAACATGCAGTGTATTAAATGAAACCAAAGATTTTGCCTGCATTTTTTTTTTTTACGTTTTCAAAGACATTTTATACAGTTTCAATTTATATTTTCATAAGTTTAGTGAAAAATTACATACATTTTTATTGGCACAAAAAGAATCCCATAGACTCAGAGCTACACTCTGATTTACTCTGACAGCAGACAGGAAGGAGTAGCAAGAGATTATAGGCCTAAAAACAAATCTTGACCCTGAGATTGTGGGTCAGTCACAGCACCGGAAGGATCTTATGCAGTCATGATAACTTATTTAGTTAAGAACTTCATCCTTATATGACTGCTTGCTGCATACAGTTGATCAAAACAATTTCTCTGATTTAAAACTGTTCACATTACATTCATCAATGGCATATGTGAGAGAAAATGTATTTTCAAAGTGAGCTGGCATCTCAGTACAATCACATAGCTCAGCACTGCTCTCTAGTGGTAAATACTCAACTGTAGATTCTTTTTTTGTAAACAAATCTTAAAAAAGAAAGCCCATTAAAGCCATTTTCAGTGAACAACCGGTTACTCAAATATTTAAAAAATGACCAAATTACATAGAGCTATGGGTACCATCTGTCATCAAAACAGCTGTTTGCATTTTGAGAGCAACTACAGCAGGAATGAGTTTGTCTTTGTGTGTGTGTGTCTGCTCTGCCAGCTGTTCCTTTTCTAATGTGTATAATTACTGTTATTCTTCCGAGTGTTTCTTTCACCAGTGGGGTTTGAGGGTGTTTACACTACACTAACATATCTGTTAACATGCAGTGATGAGATATTTATGGAAAATATACCCTGACCGCAACTAACCTTATGGCAGCATCTGTGCCAGAATCAGGCCTGCGGGCTTGATCAGAGCAGGATTCACTGCAGAATGGACTCTCTTCTTCATAGACACCGCTCTGGTCCTCCCTGTACAGGTCCTGGGAGGCCACACACTCTGTGGGATCAGACGCAGCAGGTGGTTCGGGGGACGTCAGAGGAGCAAAGTTCAGGTCGATGATCTGCTTGGCACTTTCACTGATCTGACTCTGGATCTCAGGAGTGAGGGTCGGAAAGTCAAACGTGAAGACTGGTGGGCCACTAGGGGTGATGTCTTCACTATCCAGGCTGCTGTAAGAGGTGCCCTTAGCACGATGTGACTCCATAATGCTCTCAAAGTGTCTGCTGAAAGAGTCCAAACCATCTGATGAGATTCGGCAGGGGCTGGTGACAGAGATGGGAGACTTCAAAGCCGTGTGGCTGTCAGGTTGGCAATCTGGGGGACTACAAGAGGAGCATAAGTCATAGATGTGTTCCTATGAGTGGTTCGTCTGCCTCATTTAAAATGAATTAAAGGGGTCATATGATGCTTTTTTAAAGATCATTATTTGGTGTATTTGGTGTAACAGAATATGTTGACATGCTTTAATGTTCAAAAAACACAGTATTTTTCAAATACTATTTCCACATAGTGAGGTAGATATGTGGGGGCGTGTTAGAACGAGCCGTTTTAGGGGGGTGTGGCAGAGTCTTAACTTTGATAAAGAATATCTCTTTGGTTTTGAGACTTTAGTCTTTGCAACTTCAGGGATCTTATCTATGCACAATCAGCTTGTAACACTCCAAAGAGAAAGGAAAATGCATCATATGACCCCTTTAAAAGGATGCCACAATACCTTCCTAAAATTTAAATGGCAGTTTTACATTTTCATGGATAAAAACCAAGTTAATACTGCAAAAAAATGTAAATTATTATCTGAAAAATGTTTTTTTTTTTTAAGTTGACACTTTAAGTTGGCACTATTTTTCTACCCACCATAAAAATACATAAAGAGAAACTACTGAAAAGATGGGTGTCAACAGAATAAAATAACTGTAATTAGTCTGAAGATTTCCAACAAGTTTTTAGAAATCAGAATGAAAGTTATACTGTATATGTACATTTATACTATTTTTCTCAAAACTTCTGACCCCCTCGCATGCCATTACTGCCCTCCTGGGCATTCCCAAGAATACAGACCCGATCTAATTTACCCCAAAGTCTTCCAAATGGAGGAATCTTCAACATATATCTTAAAGTTATCAGTTCATGTCCATTTTGTTGTTCTTTTGGTCTAGTGAAAGTACTATGTTGCATTCACTGGGATGTGGATTGTGGATATGTGTGTGAATTCACAATGTTAATGGTGCTTAATTGTAATCTATTCTACACTCACCCTCTTAGCAGTCGACTAAACACTTCATCTCCCTCAGGTGTGGCATTTGGCCTCTTTTTGTTGCCTTGCATCCTCACACTGGCCCAGCTCACCACCTCTTCATCTTGCAGCTCCTCCTCTCCATCTGTGTGTGGGCATAGCACTCCCTTCAGGGGGCTGCTGCTGCTGGTGCCTGAGGTACCCAACACACTGCGGTTGCTGCCAAACGCAGAGTCCCCCTCCTCCTGTTCTGCCAGCATCACCTCATCAAGGTCTGTTTCCCTGTAACAGCGCAGGGGCACCGCATCTATGTCTGTCTCTGAATATTTGACACTACTTTTGATGATGCCCGCCTCATTAGAGGACCCCACTGTGGGATGATGGTTTATCAACTCCACGTCGACTTGCTGTACATTGTGGCATGGGGATTTCGAAGAGCCAGTTGATTTACATTGTCTTGAGTATGTTGTTATTGGCCTTAAGAGGGTAGACAAGGGTGGAATGGGTGTCGGAGACTCACTGGAACAACCACTGGAGGGTGCAGTGGAGGAGCCTGGAATGTGGAATACCAAAGTATTGAGAACTGTTTGTTTACAGTAAACAGTCAATTGTTTTGTCCACATTTTAATTCTATTTGCAGAAGTTATTATCTAAATGGGCTTACGAATAAGGACGTTATTAAATTAACAATTGTTTGAGTATGGCACTATCAATGCCTAGGACAAGAGTTTGATTCCCAAGAAATTCATAAACTGATTAAAAAGTATAGCCTGAAATTGTTTTGGATAAAGGTATTTGCAAACTGTATGAATGTCAAGGTAAGTGAAAGAAATAACCACCTAAAACAAGTATTTTTCAAGAATAATTCAAGTGACTCATTCTCTTCTAACCTCTCTCTTTGACATGAGTGAATTGAAAACACCTACACACAGTAAAGAATTCAGAACTCAATGAACCTAAAAATAACCCATCTGAAGGCTACAGGAATTACAGATAAATACATAATTTTTCAAGAAATATACACAGTATACACAACAAAATAAAACCACAGCTAAAATCCAGCAAAGCTGAAACATAAATCCATTAAAAGGTAAATTTAAGTAAAGAGAAAGTATAACACATTTAGAAGCGATGAGAAAAACAAAAAAAACAAAGAGCCAAGTTAAACAGAGAAGGCAAATCCTAATGTCATGCTTTGGGGATGAGGCTTGTTACATAATTGGATTAAGCATTCATTGTGAGGCAAACAGCTTGTTTACAGGGAAAGGCAAATTAAATAAATAAGGATGACATTTCAGAAAACTGGCTACTGGAAATCTGAGTTGGTCATTTCTAAGAAATTCTCACCTTTTGTTTCATGTTGATCTTGTTGATCGGTGTGGGACCCAAACAGGAACTCCCATTTGGCACGAGCAATCTTCTGTGAGTGCAAGGAAGGCCTCAGTGAAAATGGTCCACTTTCAGACTACAACCAAAAATTGAGTTATCAGACAGCAAAATCAAACAGTAAATCAATGCATGAGATGAACCTAAAGATGTGTACAAAGATCACCTGTATGCCTGTGTTTCCAGAGTCAGGACTCTTCTGGCTGGTTTTGCTAGATGTCTCTGAGGATATGCAATCTTTCTCATGTAGCGTGCTCTCTATAAGGCTGCCTGTGACCCCACTGGAGCTCTGTGATGCTGTACCACTCCACTCCTTGTTAGTCCTAGTGTCAGCTTTCATCTCATTTTTCTGCACTGAGACCCTACAATGGTTCTCTTGGGAGACTGGTGTTGTTGGACTATTCCTCTTATGACTGTCCATCTCCCTCAAGTTTCCCCTTTCTCTGGCTAAGCATTCCTCTATCCCATGCTTTTGCTGAGTGGTCCAGCTTGGTGTCTCTAGGTTAGGCCTTGTGAAAGGTCTCCTGCTGCTATCTGGGCTGTCTTTGTGACCTCTGAGTGTCCCATACTGCCTACGCTCATAGCTAGGTGTATGATTGTCCCTTGTGTACTGGGAAGGCAGGTGCCGATGCAAAGTCGGGCTGTCCTTCCCAACCAACTGTGTTATCTCTATCCGAGGGTCTCGTATGGGAGAGGATGATATTACACCTGATCGGTTCAACCTTGCTGGAGCTGCTGGAGATGAACTTCCAATATGGGGAAAAAGAGGGGTTGTTTGAATAGAGTGGTGACCAGTCTTTATAGACTCTTGTTTCCAGTTGTGCTCCTGAACAGAAAGGTTGCAATTAGAGTGAGTTCCAGGGCCCTGGAAGCTAGCATAGAGCTGAGGCTCTCTTGAATGTCCCAACTGGGGACTGTCAGACCTTACTGTGTCTGTTGATGATGGGGTTGGGGATGGAGACCTCCTGGCGTCCATAAGTATGGAAAGTTTGGTGGCTTCTTCGGCTAGTTTACGAGCCATCTCGGGACTTGTGGCAGGGGATGCGCAGCCCCTTCCACTCAGTTGGTTAGCTCCTTCTTCTACCTTATTTTTGAAGTTGGCCAGGTTGAAATTAACTCTGTGGGCTTGTCGTGGACTATCACTTATGGAATGACTGATTTGTTGATAGCTTGATGGTTGAGTTACAATCATAGCTGGTAATTCGTGTTGAATAGCTGTAGGCTTTCCAGATGGTAAATTTGGGCGATACCTATACCCTTGCACTCTTTGGTTTGAGACCTCCTGAGTGTTTGAGGTTAAGTGTGACATGTTAAAGTAAGCTTGTTTGGCATGGTTAGACAGTTGGTCTGTAGCAGGGCTCCTAGGAATTCTATAAAACTGACTATTCCGCTCATGGTCCATTATTGTTGCTTTAGTGGGCGGGGTTCTAGAACTGCATGGTATCACTGGTGATCCAGACCAAGACCGACAGCGGCGCTGCTCTCCTGTCCTGATGTCATGACTTCTATCAGGACAGTTGCCTGCCAGTTTTTGCCTTAGTTGTGAGGAACCGAATTCCTCCAATGCACGATGGGTGGTTTCTCTGGCAATGGAGTCTAGAGTTGCCCTCCTAAAGCTGGTGTTACCCATATGTGAGTTCCCCAAACCTTGACTATGCTGTTTTGAACTACAGTTGTTCATGGACTCCAAGCTGTTGAACCACACTGGGTCACTGAGCCGTTTTCTGAGGTGAAGAGGGGTAGCTTTTTCCTCCATGGTTCTATTGAAAGGATTCTGAGGCTCGCTTTGGCACAAAGAGCTATACTGACCCTCTACTGATTTAATTTTTGCTTTTTCAATGTAACTGAAAGTGGCAACAGATCGCCTCCCTTCATCTCCTCCCTTCATCTTAGTTGGGCTGAAAGCTTTACGAGTTCCACTGGGAGTAGGAGGGGCAGTAAACCGTCCTGACAAGTGATGTTCCCTCCCAAAGAAGGGGTCACGTACAGAAGGAGCACACACCAAACGACAAGTATTTCCAGCGGGATCTGTTTGAAGGGCAGACAGTAACTGGTTTATGTCATAAGGTAAACTTTTCTGGTGTTGGGTCACCGGTTGGTCTGAGCCATGTCCTGGATGTAGCTGAAAACTTACAGAGTGTCTAGATGTTGATTTACTAGAGGCCAAGTTTTGGGTGCTGCTTCCACCTTTATGCAGGGCTCCACGTGGGGACGTCCGGCCATGTGGTGCATTAGGGTCACCATACTGCGATGACTGAAGGATGTCTGGTGCTGTCAACATGAGGGAGTCTGTTTTTTCCACATCTCCCAGGTCTTTTCCTTCTTCATCAGTGACAGATCTCACCTCTACATACAGGTGGAGGATTTTACCTGACTGAGACATAACCGACCAAAAGCAACCTGCAGATCTGTCCTATAGCACAACACCTGTTGTCTGTAATTGATTAATCACACTGGTCATCTTGGATGCTCTAGAAGTTTGTTGCCATTCACATCGGAGAGTTTGGATGGACTCCAATTTCATTCTCAAAATCACCTATAAGAGACAAACAAGAAGACGTATTTCAACTTTAACATTACATAAACATCTTTTAGAGTAGGTTCAGTATGACATGAGTACAATGACCAGTATAACTCACTCTAACATTAACACTAGCAATATGTTATAAGTCTACAGTATTTTGAACTCTCATTTAAGTCAATATTTATTAAAAATAACTCTCACAATAACTCTAAAGCGAAAAAATATTGTGTAAAGAGAACTAACCACCTTGGCTCCTCTTGTTTATACTGTACTCCTCCAAAACAAGCTGAGTGTGTTTACTGAGGGCAAGAGGATTTAAATGTGTGACATGCTAATTAAAGAATGTAAAGCAAACTCCACATACGTAAGCACCTTGGCATTGCTGGCAGTCTCTGCCTCACTCGCTCTTCATATTACATACATAGTGGTAACTAAAATCTTCTGTAGCTCTCGCAGAGGTACAGTAAGGTATACTAATAAGTAGCCTACTTCTCTTGCATAGTCAAGTACATATTAACTAGCATAGTCGTCATCCTTACCGAGGAAACCTTTGCTGGTTAGGTTAGCTGGGACCGGCATCCAAAACATAACATATCCTTGTGACCATACACATAGAACCCCATACATATCTTTCTCCTGTAATGCATTCAGAACGGCTGCATTAGACTGCAATCACCTTTACAAAACCTCAAAGTCAGCTCACGTTAAATGAAGTAAACCTACTGCATATCCCAATAGCTCAGAAGAGAAACAAAGCTGATCATTACAAAATGCCTTCGAGGCTTCGCTCTCTTTGATGCTCATAAGCCAGTCTAACCTCTCACATGCTAGTCTCACACAGCTGCTTGTGTTCTGTCAGCTCTTGTGAGAGTGGGGAAGTGTGGCTGCGTTTGGACGTGTGCCAAGTGTTGTGCTCAATTGATTGAGTCGTACGCACTCAGCATCATGACCACCACTGCAGTTATGGGGGAGGAGGCAGGGAAGGATAGTACATAGTTTTCCCTCAGAGATCACACACACATACTTATTCACATGTATGGCAGTTCTCTAGGCCTCTCTTCTCTATTTTTCTAACATACACACACATACACTATACAAATCCTTGAAAAATGCTATGCATCACATTCGCAAACCAGACACTAATAATGCCACAGAGTCAAACTACACAGACAGGTAGGGCGACTAATACTTGAAATAACTCTCCGCTCATAATTGCAGTCAGTCTGAATGACAGAAGCAAAGCGTTTGGATGTGAATAGCAGATTTTCACATTCAAAGCCTTTACTTACTGCAGTCTTCCCGCAGTGCTTTAGCTGAAATGTATTGACTATATATGCCTAGTGTGTACTACATGTTCCAAGGTAACCTGTAACAACTTGAAATTGATCCCCCTTTAATTAACTTGTTGGATCAAATTCCTTAACTGAAAGAACACGCCACATTCATGATACTGTCAGATGTTTGTTAGAAATGAGCTAGAATTAGCTACAGATATATGTAGATGCAGAAAGACTATTACTTTGTTTATAGTACTACTTTAATATCTATATATAGTTTTTTAAATAATAAAAACAAAAAGTTTTTGGTAACAGTTTAGATTAGGGAACACATATTCACTATTAATTAAAAGTTTTCCCTCAATAAACACCTAATTTGATGCTTATTGATAGCAAGTTGTTGTAGTAAATATGTTTAGGTATTGGGTATAGGGTTAAGGGATCTGGAATATGGTCATGCAGAATAAGCCATTAATATGTTCTAAAAAGTACTAATAAACAGCCAATATGCTACTAATAAGCAGCTAGTTAATAGTGTTCCCTAATCTAAAGTGTTACTAAGTTGTTGTTTTTTAACCCACAAATTTGATCATTTTCATGATGAGTACTAATTAGTTCTGCTTTGCAACTACTGCAAAAATCTTTGAAATTAAACCTACAGTTTTATTTTAATTAAGGAAAAAAACAATTGAGTTTTCATATCTTTAATTCTCCCAAAGAGTGTGAAGAGGTATATGGTGTAAATTTATGTTTATATATATATATATATATATATATATATTATTTATCTTGTTCTTGATAGACACTTTGCTTTGGTAAAAATGCATGTTCAGTGTCAAGTTGGTCATAATTGTTGATCATGATGGAAACAATGCCACAAACGTGGGGACTGATATTATTTGTGTTAAAGTTAATTAAATGATAATTGATGATGTAATAACAATGTAATAAATGTAATAATATTGATGGATATTGACAGACCCAGACTTTCAAAAAATGAACAAAAATCATCCCCTTGGAATTAAAAGCTCCCATAATTGAAGAAACCCTGTCACTGAGTCAGTGCGGAAGAGTTTGTGGCTTATCCCACATGCACGCCTCTCTGAAGAAAGCTGAAAAACAGCAGCCACATTACTCCCCTTTAATTCATTTCATCTCCCCCTCTATGATCCTGCTAGCCCTTCATCCTTTGCATTTTTCTCAACATTATCTGTTCAATTGACTTCTTTCATCCTCAAATTCCTGACTCCAGTCAAAAAGTGATGAAAGAAAGGCAAAGAGAGGTCATTACAGAAGAGCGGGCTGTCTG
>NW_015660877.1:1192616-1219056 GCF_001515625.1 Sinocyclocheilus rhinocerous | reverse complement strand
TTGAAATTAATGAAATTAAACCTACAGTTTTATTTTAATTAAGGAAAAAAACAATTGAGTTTTCATATCTCCAAAGAGTGAGTTTATATATATATATATATATATATATATATTATAAATCCTACTCACTTTCATTCATTGCAAAGCACGCCCAACATGTTTATAAATTATTTTTATTTTCCCAGTAATTTAAATCATTGGCCTACTATTTAATTTCTTTCATCACTGAAAATGACAAAATTAGTTAAGGAAAGTTGTTCAAACACATATATTTAATATATCTACTTTCTGTTAAGCAGACCTACTTTTCCTCTGCAGCTAATAGGATTCCTCCAACCCCTCCTCCTGTCCTCACTCCTGTGACTGTTACATGAACAGGCACATAGAAACCAATTACAGTCAAACCCCTCCCTTTACCTGTTAACTCCCCTCTCAACCGCTCCTTCCCATCCGCTACACTGCAGCAGTGGGAACACAGTAAATTCCCTCCTTCAGTCTTCAGAAAAAGATGCTATTCATGTGTATGAAGTCTCTGTGCCTCCCTCTCTTCTCCACAGAAAATAAAAACAGCTCTGGTCTGCCTTACTGGCTCACGCATACTGGATTTACGCCACCCACACGACTTAGTGCGTCTTCTCCAACGCCACTCCCCCCCACCCACACTGAAAACCTGTCTTAGCTCAACAGGACTTCCTGCACTCAACCTGTCACTCATGTTCTTAAAACCCACCTCATTCTAGAAATAAGCCAATCAGATGCGCCAGCTCTCTGTCTGTTCTGTGAAGTACTGCATTTCGAAGTCACAGAGTGACAGATGGCAAAAGGTTCAGCTCACTCTGCAGAGGGGGGCCTAGCCAGAGGGAAAGCCCCTTGTAAATAAGACTTATACAGTAACAGGGGTTGAGAAAAGGCCACTGGGATTACAACTAGTGACCTGAACTGAAACAGTCCTCAGTCTCAGCAGACACTTTTGTGAATTTATAGTATATTAATGATACTAGCTGCTGTTGTTTTACTGTAATTTTTTACAATAGTTCTACAGCCTAATACAATTATACATCATAGTGAACATGAGAGGACTGTGATGCGACAGAACTGTAATGATTAGCTGTGCTTGCATTAACGTAAACTCTTAGCTACTTATAGATTATCTGTAAGTATAAACAGCACTAGGTTGGTGCTTTCTGTTCCCAGAATGCATTACAGCATGAAAAAATGTAACTTATTGTTTTCCTTTTTTACTTTATTTGCTGGCTTTTGCTGTTGTTTAAAATGTATGGCTTAATTTATTTTGTTTGTTGAAATACAAAATAAGGTATTTTAAAAAATGTCTTCCAATGTTGTTTGGTTCCCAATGTTCTTTCAGATACGGAAGAAAACTGTTGAATTTTTTTTCCAAAATATATATCTTTTTTGTGCATTCCACAAAAGAAAGAAATACAAGTCTGGAATGACATAGGAAATTACATAGAAATAATGGCAATTTTCATTTTTGGGTGGAATATCCCTTAAAAAATGTTTTGACCATACAGTTTTTTTTTTTTGGTTTTCATTTTTGGTTTCATGGAGGCCATGGCGGAGCAGAGAGCTCAGGAGGCCATGGCGGAGCAGGGGACTCAGGAGGCCGTGGCGGATCAGGAGACTCTGGCACTCGGCCCTGCCTCCACAGATGGACCCCCTACTACCCCCCCCCAAAAAAAAAACCTTGGGGAGAATATAGTCTTTAGCAGCCCTCCATAGGCCTAACTTGGGAACTGTGGCCCTCCCTGGGCTTGACTTGGGGACTGGAGCGCGCCATCGCCGCGGCGAGCCCGCAGAATTCCCAGGCGTACTCGAAGAAGGGGAGATCTTGGCAGGCTAAGGCGGAGAAACGAGCAGCGATTTCCATGATCTCGGGGGGAAACAAACGGAAAACCAAAACACTTTTAAAAAACGGAAAACAAACACGGGGAGAGGGGGCGCCGCTTACTGTTCTGTTTGCGGTCGGGTCTTCTGTCACGGTTGCCTACAGGAGAAGCGAGGAACGAGGAGTACATAAACAAGGTCTCTGGGCTAAACTCGGGAACAGGAGCCCTCCGTGGGCTAAACTAGGGAACAGGAGCCCTCTTTGGGCTGGATTCTGGGGCTGGAGCCGACACTGGAGCGAGCTCTGGGGCGGGAGCCGACCGCCTTCTCCTCCTTAGATTCCCCTTTAGGTTCGGGGTGAAAGGCGTGGTCGGCAGGCTTGAGTGAGCTGTGGCCGGCGGGGCTGGTTCTGACTCGGGCCCGGACACTCCTCAGCGATGGTAGTTGGCCCCGAGCCAGAACAGAGAATTGATGGTGGCGTCATCCAATGCCATCGCCGCGGCGAGCCCGCAGAATTCCCAGGCGTACTCGAAGAAGGGGAGATCTTGGCGGGCTAAGGCGGAGAAACGAGCAGTTTAAGAACCGATAGAGACAGACTGAACAGACTAGAACTTAAGTACACAGGGGAACGAGGATAATTAACTAAACACAGCTGGGAACAAATGAAGAACTAATCGGGGAACATAATGGGAACAGGAAGGACCAAATAAGGGCATAAGGAAACACTTGGGGAGCAAGACACACAAAACACGGAACAGGGTCTGAAACAAATATGCAACAAACAATAAATAACATGTTGCAATATGGAATTAATTGTGCATGGCTTTCACTGTGAGGTTGAGTTACCACCTGAGAAGCATAAATCCTCTTCAAAGTTCTGTCTCTGTGTGTGTATATGAGTGCGTGAATAAGTGAAGAACAAAGAACAGTGCTTACATTGACGGTGTTTATGCGAATACTCGCCAAGGCAGGCATTTTGACATACTTCTTTCAATTGTTTCTGCTTTGTTTGTTATAATGAGAGGATTCGTAAGCGCGTAGAACTCAGACTACTAGACAAAAGAAAAAAGAAAAAAAAAGTGAGCATTGAGCGGATTTTAACTTAAATGCCTCTGATTGGCCATTGCATTAAAAAAAATCAACAGATATATCTGTGATTGGCTACATTGCTCAACACTGCATGAACATGTTGTAAATAGAAATCATGATTTCCATCAATGAGCCAGATGTGGCTTGTGTGCCACAGGTTCCCGACCGCTGCTTTAAATGTTGGAGATCACTTGTGATGCTTATTAAATATAGGCTTGTTAAAGTGTTTTAAAATTTTAATTAGCCTCACCTTGTTGATCACTGCATTGACTACTGTTTTCAGCATATACTGCACTATGTTTTGTGCATGCCTATAAAGGCTGTGATTTTACTGTACTATGACCTAAGGCACCAACAGATGAAAATCAAATTAAGGCACAAGACTGTTTTCTATTATATAAAATATTAGGAGAGATATTTAGAATAAAAAAGACACATTCCTGTTAATGTAGCTCTTGGCAGGACTCAGCCCCAGCAATGTGATATACTAGCCACTTTTAATGAGTCACTCAAATATTTCATACATTCAGCACAGTATATGGGCTAACAGCACTGTGTTTGCTGCCTCAAGAGGATTGTGTTACATAAATCAGCAAAAACTATTTTTACGTCAATAAACTAGGTCATTTGTATTTGTATACTGTAGGTAAGAGTTAGGATCACAAACAGTGGGGTCACAAAGTCTGAGACCACTAGTGAAAGTTAATCCTTGTATTTTTATTATTAAAGTAGTATTAAAATCAAAATTTAATTTTGAATCCCAGTTTTTTAATGTGGACTTTGGATTTTGATGTTTAAAAAAATCTATTGACATATCTAATATTTACATCTATTATTTTTTATTAACCAAAAAGGCACATTATACTGTGAAAATGTATTTTTAGAAGTTTAAATAAAAAGGTTATTGGAGTATGTTTTACTCCAATACTATTTCAGTTTTTCTACTTCAAAATTTCATGTTTAATTCAATGCCGTTTCTTTGTAATTATATGTGAAATGTACTAGCAATTTCAGAGTGAAAATTGTTTCATTTTTTTCAGTGTACATAATGTGAAAGTAGTTTAAGAGTAAGAGTTTAGGCATTATTGCATGCTGTACAAATATTGAACAACTCGGCTGACCTCCCGCATACACAGAGAGACACTGGGCACTGGGTACTGCTGTCCTGCATTACCTACTAGGTTATCTGAGAGCTTTGGAAAGAATACTTTACTCAGACTGACTGCTCTTAGACATTAGCTTCTAAGGTGACAGATAACTACAATGGACGTCTAGGGTATACAACAGATCTATGATCAAAAATTAAAGCACATGCAATTACACATTCATAATACACTATACATGTTTTTCTGCAACCACTAAAAGCAAATGTCTCCACTAGTAGTTACTATTGCAAGTCAAAACCAACAAGCACAAGAAGCCTAGAATCAATAAACAATATCATTTCAAGGAAGCCTGCAATAAAATTCAGAATATAAATAATATGTATGCCACACTCTCAAGAGGCTTGCTATGCCTACTTCTTAGTGAATTAGTAAAAAACAGAGGGACAAGCAACTTGACATACCTGATGGGTCCATGAAGAGGTGCAAATGCAGCAAATGCATTTGAGGCTTGATGGTTTCGTTGTGCGTGTGGTGCTGAAGTGGACAGCTCTGCTGTAATTAGAAAAACTCCTACAGCAGACAAAGCAGTCAGTACACTTGTGTCCATGTCTTTAGGGAGTGCCCATATCAGATTCACAGAGCACTGGCAGGAGGCCCATCTGAGCTTAAGGTGGACTACAACTTTGTCAAGAAGTGCTTTCTATCTTCTAAAGCTGGATAAACTTGGGTTTTCTGGACAAAATACACAACTAATCTATAATCTATAGCCTAATTATATCTCTGTATGTGTCTATATATCTTGCAGTTACTTTGACAGTTTGAATTGAAATTTAATTTTGAAATTTTGAATTTAGCAGGTGCCTAGGTAAAGGGATAGTTCAGTCAAAAATGAAAATTCGCATTCAAAACATGTATCACTTTCTTTCTTCTGTGCAACACAAAAATAGATACTGTAAAATAACTGTTTTTATTCATAGAATGAAAGTCAATGAGAGCTGACTTTCACAGTATAGACAAAACAAAAAATGATGAACTATCCTTTTAAGGTAAAAAGGGCAAAGTGGTTTATTAAATTTAATTTCTGTTCATTTGTCAAAAATGTTGTATCTATTTGCACCTTTTTCTCAATTTTCAGGTTTAAAACACCCAGAGCACAATGGGTTAATTGCTACATTGAGGTAGAAATTACAAAAAAAGAAAGTATTAAATCCTATATTTCTTGTGATAATTACACCTAACTCAATCATATAAAACAGACACAAATACACTATAGAATAAGCTATCTATTATTTATGTACTGTAACTGGGAAATGGATGGATTCATGCAATTTGTGAAGGGCTTTGATGAATATTTTTGTTTCTTAGATATACAATGGCAAGAGGCTGATTGTTTTGGCCATTTATGTCAATACAGGGATTGAAGATGGGATAAACTGGGCCAGAAAATTCAACATAGAACGAGTGGAGCAAAGCCAGCGTATCGCCATCATAGAAAGATACATTCCCTTTCTGGATATCTACCCGAACTCCAAGTTTTTGGATGGTTTCCCTTACTGCCAGTGGCTTTTCATTTGAGTCCTGACAAATGAGATATTTACCATTACCATGATAGATGTAGCAGAATGCATTGTTAAAGTCACCGTTGCAATGCTCTGAATCCTGATCTCCAGTAGCTGACCCATATGACAGACCAATCAACCAGAATGGTTTCTTCCAGACAGCCACTTCCCAGTAATGGGAGCCGCTGGAGAATCTCTCCTTGGCTCGGACACTGTACTGAGAGCTGATGTTTGTTTTCTGTTTCCTCTCTGGGGTTAGTTTCTTACTCCAGTGTACCTCCAGCCTGTCTGCCGACACCTCCAACTCAGGGTGTGCTGTTTCTGGGTCTAAACGTATTGCTCTGAGACCTGCAGGTGGAAAAAAATGATATGTTACATTATAAGGTAGGATTATTGTTAAGTCTAATTATGTCTTTTATCATTGTGCACTGAAACATCACACTTACTAGACCACAGCTGCTGAGTGTTCTGAAGGACAACTTCATCTAAGTTATCAACCAGCTGTTCAACGGTCTTCATCTTGTCTAGTGTGCTGTACTCTTGCTCTATCACAGACACAAGTGGCAATTCCACCTGGGAACTAGAGCGATGATGAAGGATTCTATTAAATATTTATTTTGGTACCAATGTCTCATGGCATAGTAGAGAAAAAAACACTTTTAAAAATTAGGGGGGAAAAATAGATTGGCTATTTCAATCCCCATAAAATACAGTGTTATTTTATGTTTATAAAATATTTAGTTTCTCATAAAGTGCAATTTCAAGAAAATGCAGAAAGAACTCACCCTAGTCCATGTTTTTCGAAATGCTGTAAAATCAATTTTGTTTTCTGTTAGTGACAAAATACAGATAAAAAAGGAATATGTGCACTAAAAAATAAACTTATATGCACCTGGAGAAATTTGACATCATTCTCTTCCTCGAGGAGAGTTTGGCTTGATCTTAGGGCAGCATTAATATCTTTAACATGACACTTAAGTGACTCACTCCTCCTCCATCTCAGCCACTTGTTGGTGTAAATCTCTTCTGTTTCCAGAATGGCCAACATCAGCTTCTGATCCTCCTCAATGTGGGCTTTTATCTGGCTGTATTTCTCAACTATTCTGACTCTATATGCTTCTGCATTTTTCTGCAAACCACAAGATGTCAAAAAAGCCTGATTAACTTACACGCGATCAGAAAACACAGCTTATCAGAACACCTCTTGCTGCAATAAATTCAATACATTTAATTGTGATGTGTACAATAATTTATTTGGTTTAATTGGTTAGTATATGACTCATATTGAAATACCCACCAACACCTCTGAAAATAATGGCTCCAAATCTTGCAAAGCAGACTTAGCTAAATGCTTCCTTTGTAGAAGAAGTGATTTGTTGGTCTCCAACACCTTCTAAAAAACAAGAGATGTTACCATAAGTTCTCAATACACTGTTACTTTTCACAAAATTTTTGACATAATAATGGCCCATTAAGTAATTTGACTATTTATTTAATAAAAATGTATCTGGGTCAATTATTTTTTTATCCAGATCTAATAATTTATTTTTAAAAAATCCAAATGAATTACCTGAATACATATGACATGATACATATATATGATGAGCATGTCATTTCTGTACTAAAATTATGTAAATATAAGCATATACAATATATAAATATATATTTATATATGCACTTCTAATAAAAAGCTGTATAAATATATATTTTTTAATACATTTTTAAATGATTTTTCCATCAATAGATTGTGGACACTTCTATCACTACTAGACCAATCTATCAAAATAATGTTGTTCACTCAAATTATTTGAAATTTAATTAATTAAATCTATCCTACCTTGAACTCTGTGCATGCCTCTTGCAGCGTAACAGCTTGATGGTTTTTGTGTGAACCAACAGCAATGCACAGACAACACACAGCAATCTGGTCCTCCTGACAGAAGAGTTTCAGCTCCTCCCCATGCTCCTTACACTTAAAGGAAATCAAGTCTTCAGTTACTTCGATGATAGAGTGTCCTCTTAGAGCCTCTCTCTGCTGGTGCAGGAGGGTGTGAGCAGAGCACAGAGAGGCATCGCAGGTGATGCAGCTCTTCACAGCCACCTCAGTCTTCCCAATGCACTGATCACACATGATAATAGAAGGTGACATTTGAGATGATTCTTCCAGCAGAGGTGCTCTTGCAAAGGCATCCTGAACTTTCCTTTGAAGATCTGAGTTGATCTCAAGCTCAAGGTCAGGAGGAAGGAGGATTTGACATTCCGGACAGAACATCCATTCTCTGGATGTTTTTGGGTCATCCATGTTCCAGACCACTTGGATGCAGGTTTGACAGAAGTTGTGCCCACATGGAAGGTGTACAGGATCTGTGAAAGGCTCTACACAAACAGGACATTTTAGTTCTTCTTCTCGAGCATCCATGTCAGCAGAACTTCTACTGTCTATATGTGGTGGCCCGGCATTAATATTTCAAAGATGAGGTTCATATTTCAATGCCATTATGTTATAAGTGTATTCAATTACAATAAACTTTGCATGTCTTCTAATACAACAATATATAAAATATTTCAAACCAACTATGACATGCAGTGATCTTCAAATTCATCTTGTTTATTCAATTCTAAACTCAAATATGGAAGAAAACCACACCAAAAAGCACACAAATGCCTTTATTGCTAAGTTAACAAATTGTAAAATGTCATTTTTATATATATATA
Organism: Sinocyclocheilus rhinocerous; assembly: GCF_001515625.1. Classification (NCBI taxonomy): domain Eukaryota; kingdom Metazoa; phylum Chordata; class Actinopteri; order Cypriniformes; family Cyprinidae; genus Sinocyclocheilus; species Sinocyclocheilus rhinocerous. The sequence goes on along the minus strand of NW_015660877.1, from coordinate 1,210,742 downwards.
ATTCCATATTCTCATTCCTTTCATGTTTTATTATGCATAATTTCACATTTAGACCATTAATTTCATATCAGTATTTCTGCTATTGTAATTTATGTATAAATGTGTGTACTGAACTAAACAGTCCGTATATAACGTTAAATGCAACTTTTTGTGGTTTGTATTACAATATGCATTACATAACGAATCGTTGTCATGTATTAATGACAATCATCTGTAAACCACTCGAAAGCCCAAATATATAATTATTATACCTAACATGTATTTTGTTAATTTAAAGCAGCTTAAAGAAGCATAAACAATTGTTTGAAACGCACATAGCAAAACGTGCTTACCATGTTGACATTCAAAAATGTGCGGCAAAATCTAGCATTGCTTGTGTTTGTTGTCTTGGTAACTACAAAATTATTTTCTATTAGACAGAAAACAACGGTATAATTGCCCATTTTTCGTTAATGTTTTTATAACATGAAGCTAACGGAGTGTTAATAATAAACGAGCAGATTTGTTTTCAAACTGCAATAATCTCACTAACGCTAGGTGGCAGTGTATAGGTAATGGCGACTTAAATGCAGCAGACAAAAAACAAAGAGGAAACGTGCTGTGGAGGATGGAAAGAAAGTGGAAATGTTTTTAAAGACGTTTATAAAAGTAAATAGTTCCGAAAATTTAACTGATCAGAGTAAAGAAATAAGGAAAGATATGTTAAAAGAGTATCCAGATTTATGGTGTTTAAAATATTTATTTTGAAACGAATTAATTAATTTCTTAAACAAACAAACAGACTTACTGGGTGAGCACGGTAGGCTATGACAGCTGTCATATCATACCCTGCCATGCCCAGCTGATGCAAAGAATAGAATTTATATCTACACAGAAGAAAGCCCTGTCTAGACTCTGCCCCGGTATGAGTTGTGTCGAGCTATTCATTAGCCTGTTTGTTTGATGAAAAAAGATTAAATGTAGTTGCAATAAATGCGTTAAGAATCCGTACAACTGCAGCAGTGGAGGACTATTATTCTGCTGCGTGATACTGCAGAAGAACTGATGACGGCACGGTTTGATCTTCGGCTGACCAATCAGCAGAAAGGGGCGTTTAATTCCCGCCCACATGTAGAAATCGAATATTCAAGCTGTTTTTTTTTCTTTCATTTTTCCACCCATGAACGAAGAACGAAAATTTAAGCTGAATTCTTGTTTTTTTGTTTTTTGGAAAAAAACGAAAAAGGAGCCATTTTCTAATTTTTCTACTTTCACTATTAAATCAAAAAACAAATGATCGAATGATACACGGATTTATATCCCTGACTTCTGGCTTTTTTTCCTCAGAATTGACACTGACTATTGTTGAGTTAAATCGAGTTATAAAGTCAGAACTAGGAGATATAAACTTGCATTTGTGAGAAAAAAAAAAGTCAGAATTTTGAGATAAAATAAATAAATGTTATGTAAAATGTTAATAGTAATAGAAAATAAATAATATTTCATGCTGTAACTGTAGGGCTAATACAATACGTCCCCTATGAACTGCATTTGTGAATATTATGTAGACCTATTGTTTAAATCAAATTTATGCTTTAAAAGTAGAGTAATCATAGCAGATTTCATCCGTAGTCTGTCCGTTTAAACATCTGCGTTTAGCTTCAAATGGCTCTTTGATGACAGTATTCTATAAAAATGATTTGCATTCCGATTCTGACATCCAAAGGTACAAAAATCTTATTAATCAAAAATCTCTTATTTCATGAGTTTTGTCTTTTTCCCTTTACTTGTTACCAGTGTTTTTCTGCCACACAGCTGCAAGTGACGTAACTGTGACAGCTACTCCAAATTGGTCTATTATCCCAAATATTTATGTTTGTATGACCTGTAATATGTATTTTATTTTTCAAATAATGAAAGTAAATGGGGTCTGAGGATGTCATTTAAGATTTAATTTGAATTTATTTAAAAAAGCCCCTCAAAGCGTTTTTGTTAAATTAATTTATGTTTGTGATGCCCTTTAATTGTAATTAAATTTATTTTTATGTAGTTACTCTTGATCCTTATATTGATTTATGTTGTTCGATAAAAGTCTTTGGAACCTTCTTAATTTTTTGTATTTTTGAAATTCAATTAAAAAAGTTATCAGTACCTTGCATGTTAAAGTAAAAAATGGCCACCCGCTCCTATGTTAAAAATAAGGTTGACATCACACCTCACACCATAACATCACCTTTGTTTTATCAGGTTTCACCAAAGTCACCTAAAAAAATTGCAGCTGGGATTACAAGATTCCCCGTTTCATTGAAGACTGGTTTTGTGGAGGATAAAAATTTCCCCTGCTCTCCAACCCCTTCTGCTGTTCCAGAGACGCCTGACAGTCTGAGGAGCGAGAACCCTTCAGACACTTCCTATGAGAACCGCTCCCCTGTCTCCCGTGGCCTACATACTAAAGGTGTCAGGGGTAAACCTAGCCTGATAGCACGTAAGCTGATGCAGCCACAGAAAAACAGCAGTCCAGAGTCAGAGGAAACTTTTGAGCTTAAGCATGGCCTAAGTCACTCTGGCTCTGTGAAGAGGTTGTTGCACAGCTCAGAGAACATCCAGAGTGCCAAATGGCCCAGGACCATGCAAGTTCAGAAACTACCTGATTGTGACGCAAGCTCTCCAGGGGCCAATCGAAATGCTGAGTCTGTCAGTTTTGAGAGTAGCCGATTGGCAACTGGGTCTTGTGTGAAAATGAATGGAGGAACAAATGGTTTCACAAAGCCCTCAAAAAAATCCTCTCAACATCTGAGCTTTAGTACTAGTGAAAAAGAAAATTCACTTGCTGTAAACCTGAAGCCGGAAATAGACATGAGTACGGTTTCTGGAACGAATACTTTTGATCTTGTGATGTCATATAGTTCATGGATACAAAATGGATCTACTGAAGACAAAGAAACTTTTCTCAACTGTCCAGTTACTAAGAAGAGACCCTTGAGTACTGCTGATCTGCAAGCGAAAGACAAAATTGTTGATGAAAAAACTTTGCCAGTCCCTTTTGAAGATGATTTTACTGATCTGATAGACGATTGGTTTGATGATGGCATGGATCAAAAATCGGAGGCGCCAAAACCCAAGAAGTTCAGTCATGAGTATGAATGTTTTATTCAATCTATTTATGTGCATATAAGTGAGCTTTAGTAATATTTGATAGTATGGTGATTTTGTGTGTATTAAAACCAGTATTACTTATATACTATTATAGATTTTATTAATATTTTGAATTAGCTTTTATTTTTATGTTTCTGTATAAATATATTTTTATATTTCTATATAAATAGATTATGTTTCAGCTTCTTTTTTTAAAAGATTTAGTTTAAATGAACAATAATCTTGCTTAAAACGGGCTTCTTTGAATTTTAGAAAAAACAAATGTATACCAGAGCATGTTATACTGGCCTCTGGTGTTCATAACCGATACTGGGTACTGGATGTACGGGATATCACCTCATCACGAAGTTGCACTGAGAAGCACTTAACCATCACCTGCTCCAAGACGACACAGTCCAGAGAGACCTGTATTCTCAAAGATGGCTGGTACAAAATGTTACTTGGCGTATGAAAAAAGACTTTTGAGAGAGTCTTTCTTTCTGATTGTCTTTTTGTTTTTGAACTTTCCAAACTCATTTCTAAAGGGAGAGTACTCCGGTTGCTGTTGGGGATGTAATTCACTTGGAAGGGAGGTGTGTTTCTGGCTTGTGGATGATTGATAGAGACTCTGGTTTCCTGGTTCTGCTGCCTGACCTGCTGATATCGGGGACCAGCATTGCCAACAGTATTCGCTGCATGAGGCGAGGGGTTCTGGGAGAGATGTTTAAGGTGTGGAAATTTAATGTTGTGCCTCAAGCATTAGCATATGCACTGTCGTTCAAAGTTTTTGGGGTCAGTACTTTTTTTTTTTTGGTTATTCAATTGGTCAAAAATGACAGAAAAGACATTTATAATGTATTTCTAGAACTTTCTATTCATCAAAGAATCCTGGGGAAAATACTATGCAAAAATACAACAAAAATATTAAGCGGCACTGTTTACATTGATCATTGATAATAATAAGAAATGTTTGTTGAGCACCAAGAAACTGCTGAAAATGCAGCGTTGCTGTCAAGGAAACACATTACTTTTTAAAATATATTCAAATAGAAAATGGTTATTTTAAAATATTTCACAATATTGCTGTTTCCACAGTATTTTTTGAAATAAATGCAGCCTTGGTGAGCATAAGATTAAAAAATATTACTGACCAAACTTTTGAGTAGTAATATATTATAATGTATGGTATGGAAAATTTATATTCATTCTCAGATTTGCTAGATTATATTTCACAGCGTATTAATGAGCATGCACAATTAAATATCAATATCCAGTAGCTATCAAAAGCAGAATGTGTACATGCAGTGTATACTGCTCATATTAATGTTTTCAACAGTTGCGAATACTTTAATTGATGATGCAAACCTTTCTGTGTTCTTAATTGTTCTTCTGTCAAAATTGTGTTTTAAATAACCCAAAAAAGTGCTTATATTAATGAAACAGTTTGTGTGGTTTTTAAACAGGCATTTGATGGTGGATCTAAGCAGATGTTAAATGGTACCATAGTTCATGATATCTTCCAAAAAGCAGCCATGTCCTCAGATTTCTCCCTAGAGAGGATAAAGACATTTGCTGCAGAGGCCCTAAGAAACCCCAACTACCTCAGACAAATGTAAGAGCTATCTTGTAACATCTCCACCTTTAGAGGCATATAAGTTGTACTATCTTTAAAAACTATGTTTTACATAGTTTTCTGTCTTTTTCTAGTTGTCTTAAACCTCAAATACAGTGTTTGACGACAGCAGTAAAGATCTGTTATGTGCCTTAAAAGGACTGTGCTTGTCTTTTACTTACTTTATTTAGGTATAGTCTAAAGCTGACCCAGGCTGACATGAAACAGGAAGTAGAAGAATATCTTCCCTCTTTATCTGAGTGGTCAAAACACTACCTCCACACTTCACCACAGGCTGGACAAAAGCAGCTCGTTCTCAAACTGTGAGTGTATATATGTATTTATTTAAAGAAGATTGAGAACATGGTGGGTTCAGTTTAATATTATGAATAAATGTAATGGTTTGTGTGGTTATTTACCATCAGCCCTAGTGACGGGGCTCTGAGCAAGCAAGATGCCACCTGTAGCGTGACGGTCACAGATTTTGCGGACATCGAGGAGAACATCTGGTGTCCACGTTTTGGCCTGAAGGGGAAGATAGATGTCACAGCTGGAGTTAGGATTCATCGGAGAGGCAGAAAGCCCACAGAGAGGATTGTGCCACTGGAGCTGAAAACCGGCAAGGAGTCCAACTCCATTGAGCATCGCAGTCAGGTACAAAACGCAACTGTGTAGACATGTCACATGTTAACTTAAAAATATTACTATTTGTGTCACTACTGAATATCACTTATTATTTGAATTTTATTAAGGTTATTCTGTACACTTTGATGAGCTCAGCTAGACGTTGCGATCCAGAGGCAGGTTTCCTTGTCTACTTGAAGACTGGCAGTCTACATCCTGTTGTGGGCAACCACATGGACAGGAGAGGTTAGTTTTTGTTTCTTTAAATGTATAGTTCACCAAAAAGAAATTCTGTCATCATTTGCTTACCCTCATGTCATTCAGTTCATATATCTTCAAAACACAAGTTAAGGTATTTTAATGGAACCTGAGAGATTTCTGTCACATGCCTAAACTACATTTGTTCATCATTTTGTAACAGTTTATAATGTTTTAATTAGTTTGCACGGTTTGTGCAGTCAGGGTGAAAAGGGGACGTTTTGTTGTAGAGGGACAGTGTTGAACCGTGTTGCTTATGTGAGCGAGGTGATGGAAGGAATAAAGTGCGTTAACTGAGTAAACGTCGTGTTTATTTAATTTAACATAAACTATATATTGGACTTGGATCAAGCTGCTTGATTCATATGGATTACTTTTACAATGTTTTTCTGAACCTTTTGAAGCATGAAACATTTGAGGTAGTTGACAGCAGAGAGACAGAAATCCCTTAGGTTTCATCAAAAATATCTTCACTTATGTTCAAAAATGAATCAAATGGCTTATCAGTTGGGAGTGTCACGAGGGTGAGTAATGAATGACAGAATTTACATTGTTGGGTGAACTATCCCTTTGAATCATGTAGTTTCATACAAATATTGCAATCCAGAGCCAATTTACTTGTAGTCATAACAGAGTAACGTTGAAATCTAAGATAAGCTTACATCCTGCTTATGACTGTACTGATTAATATTTTTTTCTATCACAGAGCTGATTAAAATAAGAAACTCATTGGCCCATCACATCGGAAACAAACTTATTAAGGTGGATGGAAGAAGTCAAATGGCCCCATTGCCTGCCATTGTATCTGACCAGCAGGCATGCAAGTACTGTCCTCAGAAACTGAACTGTGCCGTTTACAACAGGTACTGTTTTTTTTTCTCTCTTCATGCATCATCTTCCATTACAACTTCAAACAGAGTTTTGTAATTCCATTGAGCTTCAGCTGAAATGCATCACTTTGTATAGAGCTGTAGAGAGAGATCTCATGGAGAACTGTAGTGAAGATCCACAGGCCTTTGTGCAGTCGGAGAGCGAGCACCTCAGCCATGTGCACCTCCAGTACTTCAGCCACTGGTTGCTGCTCTGCACGCTGGAGGCTGTCACCATGGAGAACAAAGGAGGTCGGCGCAATATATGGCTTCAGACTGCCCAGCAGAGGTGGGTGTTTTATAAAATATTACTTTTACTGTACATTGTGTTGTTCACCCATCATTTACTCCCCCTCATGTAATTCCAAACCCATTCAGAAGACTTTTGTTCAACTTCGAAACACAAATGACGATATTTGTAATGTCTAGACATTTTTGTCCCTTCATTGTGAGACAGTTTCACCAAAAATGAAGACATAATCCATATAAAACAAGCAATTTTTATATGAATTTTGAAGAGACATGTTTACTTTATATTATAAGTAAAAAGCCTAAATAAATAAAAGATTAACAGTGTTTGTTTGAATTAATTGAATGCTTTTGGCCTTAATGAATGATTCTGTTGCATCACTTTGTTTCTGTTATGTTGTTCATTCTCAGGGAGAAAAGTGGTGGCTGCGCGGGTAACATGCAGTTAGCTGGAGACGTCAGCGTCCTGTCTGATGGTGTATATAAGCACAGCTTTGTGAGGAAGGAGAGCGATCAGACGCTGACTGGGCTGATAGTGGGCGACAGGATTGTGGTCAGTGATCAGGACTCGGTGCTTATAGGCCTTGCCACGGGATATGTCACAGAAATAACTGTCAGTGGAGTGACTTGCTCTTTGGACAAGTAGGTCTCTTGCAGATGCTTTTCATAATACTGTTTAATATGACTGAATCTGAAATGTTCAAGGGTACATCAAAGCTTAATTCCACATTCATATAATTTCCAGAAACCTTTCCAAGTATTCCTCAAACACAGTTTTCCGACTGGACCAGGATGAAGGTGCAGGCGGTCTTGGCACCCATTTAGGAAACCTGTCTATGTTAATGGAAAACACTCCAACCAGGTCTGAATATAACCTTCTTTTTGTTCTTTTGACTTTAAATGTCTCGCTGATAGTGTTTTTTTTTGTTTTTTTTCTATATTAAAAGGTATAAAATGTATATTTTTCTGCAGTGAAAGACTGAGGGAGTTGATTGTGGAATTCAGGCCTCCCCAGTTCATTGACAGCCTCAGCAGTGTTTTGCCACGAGACGCCAAGGACACTGTGGCCAACATTCTGAAAGGTGTGTTCAAATGCTGCCTTCTCCTGATAACATTGAACCATAATCTCACTCTTTCTGCAATGAGTTGCTTTAAAACATGCCGTTGATGTGTTCTTTGAATAACAGAACTTCTCTGTTCCTATTTGATGAGTTTTAATCATGTTTCCTTTTAGGACTCAACAAACCCCAGAAACAAGCCATGAAAAAAGTGCTACTGTCCAAAGATTACACGCTTATTGTGGGAATGCCAGGTACTGGGAAAACTACCACCATCTGTACACTGGTAAGAACTAATGAATTTTGAAAACCAGTTGAGTTTTAGGACAACTGTATTCAGTTTCTTCTCATAATTTAGTTTGCATTACTTTTAATTTTTTACCCTCTTTCTGACCTGTGGAGTGAAATTGTTTTTGCTACTGGTTTCTATATACAGAGGAATATTAATCTGACATGCATTTTACACTTCCTTGTTTTACAGGTGCGTATACTCCATGCTTGTGGCTTCAGTGTACTTCTGACTAGCTACACCCACTCTGCTGTGGACAACATCCTCCTGAAACTAAAGAGGTTTAAGATTGGCTTCCTGCGACTGGGTCGTTCTCAAAAAGTGCACCATGACATCTTGCCCTTCACAGAGGAGTCATGTCAGGCCAAAGGCATCCAAACACTAGAAGAGCTGGAACAACTGTATAACAAAGAAGTAATATATATATAAAAATACTTAATCATATAAAATAATTAAAATCTTAAAGAGTTTAAAACAAATGCACTGTTATTCAAAAGTTTTGAGTCTTTAATGCTTTTTGAAAGAAGTCTCTTATGCTCACCAAGGCTGCATATATTTTATCAAAAATACAGTAAAACAGTAATATTGTGAAATATTGTTAAAATTTAAAATAATGTTTTTATTGTAATGTATTTTATAATGTTTTTTTTTATTCTTGTGATGTCAAAGCTACATATTCAGCAGTCATTACTGCAGTCTTCAGTGTCACATGATTCTTCAGAAGTAATTCCAATATGCAGATTTGGTGCTTAAGAATCTTTTTTTATTATTAATGTTGAAATGTTATGCTGCTTAATATTCAAAAGTTCAAAAGAACAGCATTTATTAGATTTTTTTTTTTTTTTTTTTTTTTTGGTAACATTAGAAATCTTTACTGTCACTTTTGATCATAAAGTTTTGATTTCTTTCTGACCCCAAAATTTTGAACTGTAACGAATATGACATGTAAGTGATAATGTTCAATCTCTGATTGATTGCTCTACATTTTAAAAATCCAAATTGTTTTGTAAAGCTTACCCCACTTTCTTTGTAGCTGATTGTGGCCACCACCTGTATGGGTGTAAAGCACCCAATATTCAGCCGTAGACGCTTTGACTTCTGCATCGTGGATGAGGCATCTCAGATCAGTCAACCTGTATGTTTGGGTCCGCTGTTCTACGCCCAGCGCTTTGTCCTGGTGGGAGACCACCAACAACTTCCTCCGATTGTACAGAATGCTGAAGCCAGGTAGTACACTTCTATACTCATTCAGAACTTGTCAAGAAAGCTTGTCATGTTGAGCCTCTGAATACAGCAGTTACACTATCACGATATTATTATACCACCCCCTGCTCAAATTTTTACTCAGAACACTGGGCATGGATGAGAGTTTGTTCAAACGTCTGGAGCACCATAGTGATGCAGTTGTTCAGCTGAATGTGCAGTACCGAATGAACAGGTGGGAGTTACACCAGTCAAACATTCAGACTAAGATATATGCGATTGTTAAATGGAAATAAAAAACAATATATAAGTCGAATGTGATATCCAACTTTTTCTTCTATTGGCAAGACTTACGGCTTATTAGCCGCTATAGGGAAATAACAACGTGCAGTAACTATCCCTTTAATATTAAATATCTCTTAAATGGGCATTAAAAACTCATGTGGAATACTAATAGGTGATTTTTCCTATACATATTTGAGAATATTCACAAGCAGCAGTTCCAGCTCTTACACTTGCCATTTTCCATCCTGCAGTGCGATCATGTCCCTGAGCAATGTTCTGATGTATGAGGGCCGACTGGAGTGTGGCTCTGAGAGGACGGCAAGCGCAGTGCTGCAGCTGCCCGGTAGAGCTCAGGTTGAGAAGGAGCTGGACCTGTTTGTGTGTCAGCCGCAGTATAGCGCTTGGGTCCAGGCTGTGCTGGAGCCCAATAGTCCTGTCTGTTTCCTGGACACGTCTGAGGTCAGTCTAACTGCCTTTTTTCTTAGTCTTCATTTCATTTGGCCTGTTATAGAATCCTAAATTTGTTTTTCGTACATTTTTATCATTATGTACTGTACCTTTCTTCAGGTTCCCGCCCCTGAGACGGTGGAGAAAAGTGGTATCAGCAACAACACGGAAGCCATATTGGTACAAGCCATTGCCACTCTGCTGCTCAAGGTCCGAACATCCCATTTGTTGTGAAACACGCTGAAATCTGTTTTTTTTCCCCCCTGTAATGCTTGAAATTATATTTAATTTTAAATGTGTTGTAGGCTGGATGCAGAGCGTCTGATATTGGGGTCATTGCTCCATATCGACAACAGCTAAAAACCATCTCCAGTCTGCTCCAGGGAGACGCCTTTAAAGCTCTGGAAGTCAACACTGTGGACAAATACCAAGGACGTGACAAGAGCGTCATCATTGTGTCCTTTGTTCGAAGCAACCCTGAAGGCAACGTAAGTGGCCTTCCCCCCTGAATTTAAACATTTAAAAATATCTAAATATTTAACATTTAAGCCAATTAACTGTATATTGCAGTGATCGAGTATATGATGCATGGGCCATTATGTGCTCGATTATTTCATTATTCTCATGTGTAAAATCATTTTACAGCTGGGTGAGTTGCTCCAAGACTGGCGCAGGCTGAATGTGGCCATCACTAGAGCCAAACACAAGCTCCTCATGCTGGGCTCAGCGTCCACCCTTCGCCGGTACGCACCGCTAGAGAAACTTCTCTGCCACCTTCAACAGGAAGATATGATATCCTTTACAACCGTGTTTATGTATGAGAATGTTATTGCAGGTTCATTCAGGGACTTTATCACTCTGTCATTGAAATTAGTTAATAAAGTCAGTAATAAATTATTAATACCTTTTTTGGTGAAACAACATTTTTGAAATTTTCCTTAATTTAAGTCACATCTTCCAGCTGCCTGCTGCTGCCCATGAGGCACTACCCAGAATCCACTTGTGATAAAAACAAAAACCTCTTCTGATCCATAATAGTGTATGTCAAGATAGTGCCGTGAAATGGTATACATAAGCTTCAGATGACTATAGACGGCTTTTATTTTGTTTTAATAATAGATGTGAAGTTTAATAATAAATCACTGCTGACAGGCCCTAGTACATAATTACACTCATGAGTTTCTTTACTCAATTAATTCCTACCTCGTGTTGCATATTTTTTAAATTCATTACAGTTTTAGCCATGTACGTGTTTTGTGTATGTGTTTTATATATTTTTTTTTTATGAATTTATCAAGTTTTGTTTAATAAAAAATTGCAACAAATATTACATTCTCTTTGACTTTCTCTTTGAGTTAAAATTAAATATAATAAAAAGGATAGTTTGCAGGTCTGTGAACTTGGATTTTATTAAATGACACATAACTTGCACCTACACATTAATTTAAATAGCAATTAAATGCACTTGATTTCCATCAAAACTACAAGTTTGTCCTGAGGTGCAAAGATTATCTGAAACCCATACTTGAGTAAAAGTACAGATACCATACAGTGAAAATTAGTCCACTACATGTTACATGTCACCAATTCCAAAACAACTTGAGTAAAAGTCTTAGAGTATTTGATTTTAACCGTACTTAAGGATTTTATAGGCGCAAAGATGCACTAGTCAAAGAAATATTCCAGTGAAAAAATTTAACATTGTGGAGAATCTGGGGAAAACACAGGTATAGGCAAGGATGGAAAAACTAAAAAAAAAAACAATAAACCAAAAACCACAATGAATAAAAAACGGAATGATGAGCAAACAGACAACCATTACATTCAACAACTCACAAGGAACTAAAGAAACACGGGGGCCATATATACACAGGGGGCTAACAAGACACACTTGGGGAGACTAATCAAGGGGAAACAATGAACAAATGGACTACAAACACCACGTGAGACAGGAAGTGACAAAAGTCCAAGACGATGCACAGAGAAAGGAAACATGTCGTTCAAACCGGAAACCGTAGCACAACGGTGCACACCGGTTTGAGCTTGAACTTGCCCCAGGTAACAAAAACAAGAAAGATTTGATTTGTGAGGAGAGCAATCGCATTTATTTTCTAAAACCAAAATAAAACTGACCACCTCAAAATTGCAAAAAAACAACAACATCCTCTAAAAAGGTCTCTTCACTGGTAGATAAAATAATGTTAAGTAAAATGAAAAAGTCAAAGCCTTCTTGCACTGCATGTGCTGGGTTCTGCCTCATTGCTGGCTGCAGTCATAATGTCCTCATCTCATGTAAAACACCTGTGATAAGCTAAGGAGCTCGCATTCACATAAAGTAGCATTGTTGACAAGTTTGGTTGAGTAAGGGTCATATAGTACTTCCAGAGCCCTGTAGTAGGAAGTACCACGTCTTTTGTAGCAGATATAAACTGCTGCAGAAAAGCTAGGTGCCATGCAAAATGTAATGTGTATAACTGCGACACGCATTTCAAATGTAGTGGAGTAAAGAGTACAGACATTCATTCAGAAATGTAGTGAAGTAGAGAGTAAAGTAGCTAATACCTATGATACTCAGTAAAACTACAAAGTATCTGAAAAGATACGCAAGTACAGTAATTAATTACATTTACTCAAATACTTTACACCTCTGAGTTTGTCTAGATTTTAAGAGTTCCCTGAAGAATGATCTGTGCCTGACCAATGATGTCCAGTCTACCATCATTTCTTATCTCCAGCTTTACCTCGCCTCCTCGACTGGAGCACTGGTAAGCTGCAAAAACAAATATTGCAGAGATGAATGCTTTATTCTGAGCCAAGAGCCTTTGTTCATGTCATCAGAACTTATGTCCTTAAACATTTGCTTTTAAACTTGTTTATTCGATCATGTTAACTTCCATTTTAATGTGGATTCTGATGTATTTTATGCGAATGTGTGTATGATGGCATGATGCAGGGAAGGATAAGGCGGCCTTTACCCAACATTTTCTTTTTCTTCAGCTTTTCAGACCAGTAGCCAGCAAGGACTGTATGTGCTGACCCTTTTAGAAAATGAAGTTGTATTATGATGCTTTGATTGCTCTGCATGTAAATGGTTTGAGTTTACATGATACACATTTCAAACGGCTTTTAAATGTTCTTCTCACCAGTGACTGGATCTTCAGGGACCCCAACCCATGGGGCGAAGACACGGGAGTAAAAGTCATACACAGACTGAGTGCTCTCTGCTCCTTTCAGTGTAATGATAAGACTGTTAATCTTACCAGTGGTTTCATTTCTCAGAAGAGACTCTGCCTCTGGCCTCAAAGACACAAGTTCAGACCTGCCAACAATTAAGAGTTAACACTGCAGAATGAAAGGGAAAATACTATTGTAAAGAGGTAGTATATGGGCAATTATTTTTTCTCTGACTGAATGTTGCACTAAAATGTTTTTTTTTTAATCTGCCTCACATACAATTTGCAATAGATTATTATTTTTTCTCTGCAAAGCTGTTTTCCTATTGCCCATAAACACATTGCCATCATCAATAGAATTTTCTTTCTTGTTCTTTTTTTAGAAATGCCTAAGAAAAGTCCAGCAGCATACCTGTCACAAGCGTCAGCCAGACGAACCATCAGTTTCTTTGTGGTTGGACTGTAACACACATCCTGAATGGGTAAGTCTCCTACAGCAGCCTGAAAATTTAAAACAAAATGCAGAAAATGAATAAATAAATGCTAGTTTCTACTTGTGTCATACTAAAACCAGAATTAGCACATGGCAGTGTTACCTTTAAAAGATCCTTGATTTCACGTTGGTCCTGCAAATAACACATACAAACTTAATCAATTCAGACAACTACTTGATTAATCATGAGAGACTATATGAGTTTTTTTGAAGAAAGCATCCACGAGGTGTGTTTTGGTCATACCTGGGGCTTTGGTTTGTTTAAGGGAAAGTCCATTATTAGAGATTCTTCATGCTGACGCACATATAGCTCCCCACTCAACGTCTCAAACACCAGTACAGGGTTGACATTTTCTGTGGGATGATATTGTGCTTTTAGAATAGTCACAGTCCGTTGTCTTTGGTTAAATATTAATGTAAGAACAAGTGTTTCTTACTTCTCATGTAAAAGAGCACTGCTGCTGAGGCCAGGGTTGCATGTCCACAAAGTGGGACCTCATTTTTTGGGGAAAACCAGCGTAATCCAAACCTTGCACCTTTTAAAATATATCAAATCATTTTATGACAAACCATAGTTTTTTTATATGTATAATAATGAAAGAAATAGCTTTCCACCAAGTGGAACTATTGTAGATACTAAAAGGTATGTATAAGTACTAAAGCAGACATATGTTAATCACACCTGAAGAAAAATCCATAGAATTCAGTCTTGTGATGAAAGCAGTCTCTGATAAATTCATCTCAGCAGCAATGCTCTGATAAAGATCATCTCTCAGCTCCTAAATGTATTACAGAGAAACATTTTATAATATTATACAGTGCTAGCACATTTAGATTTTAAATACATTATCTATACACTGTGGATAACATATATAGAAGACTGTCTTATGTAGTGTAATACTTACATTCTCTATGAGACATATTGCAGCAGGATTACCTTTAAAAGGCACATTGGTAAAAGCATCCACAGTAAATACTGGAATTTCCATTGATTACAGCTTTTCAGCTCTAGGATTTTTTCTTGCAGCTTTTAAATATTTTTAGAGCTGTATTTGAGATCAAGTTAGACTTTGACCCTAATGACATAGCAGTTCACTTTAACTTTAAAGGTACAGTCTCAAGATTTCGAAATGTCTTTTTAGACTGACTTTTTTACTGTGATGTGATCCGTAAAATAGTGGAAGATAATAATGGTAATTATTTAAAAAAACACACACACACACACATATACATATATATTCTACACTAAACCAGTTGCAGTATTGTTGTTTGTTGATAGCATTTGCATTATTGGTATTTTCTTGTAAATATATGATCTCTCGCTACAGTTTCTCCCTATGACTGTAAAATAGACAATTGTATTAATATTCTGCAATAAAATGTATAAAACATCCATTTAGATCTACAGACTTTTAAAACCAAATATTTTTTATTGTATTTTGGCATGCAAGTAACCACATTTGTCCATTCAGTGAACGAAACATCAGTTTGCAGATCTTTAAGAAAGAAAATGGACTTATTTCCATTAAGCTATTAACACATTCAGTGAGAAGGTTTTGCAGGTTGTCTAGATTTTAAGAGTTCCCTGGAGAATGATCTGTGCCCGACCAATGATGTTGAGTCGACCATCATCCCTGATCTCCAGCCCCAACTCTCCCCCACGACTGGAGCACTGGTATGCTGGGAAAACAAATAGGAGAGAATAGAACTTTATTGTGCATTTTATTTGTAAGTTTTTTGAGAAAACTATTTAATTAAATCATTCATGTGAACTAATGGGTCCTTTGATTCTTTAGTGAAGGGGGAAAAAAGAAAGAAAAGGCCTTTACCCAACATTTTCTTTTTGTTCAGCTTTTCAGACCAGTAGGCAGCAAGAACTGTATGCGCAGACCCTTTGAGAAATAAGTATTAGTCTTTTAAAGCAAGAAACAAAGTCATATAGTGGATTTTACCAATACCGATAGCTAGGCTGCACCACACTGGCCGATACCGATTAATCAACCGATAGTTCTTAAAATGGATACTGAATGAAAACTAAAACAGTGCTGTATTATTATAAAAAACAAAAACAAAAACAAAACAAAAAACAGTACTGAGTCATACTAGATGATGCTGAAATTAACATACTCTAACTAGATGGCCATCTTTTAAAGGGGTCATATGATGCGATTTCAATTTTTCCTTTCTCTTTGGAGTGTTACAAGCTCTTGGTGCATAAAGAAGATCTGTAAAGTTGCAAAGACTAAAGTCTCAAATCCAAAGAGATATTCTTTATAAAAGCCACGCCTACCTAAAACGGCTCGTTCTAACACGCCCCCACATATCTACGTCACGATGTGGAAAGATTTGCATAACACTGCCCAAATGTTCACACAAAGAAACAAGGCGTAACTTTTATTCTTGCTGTAGTACTGTTGATGCCGCCATGTCGTGAAGGCGCTGTGTTTTGTTGTGAAAGCGAAACTACTTTGTTTGGCCTTCCAAAAGAGGACGATATCCGCTTCGTCATGCCTGGAGCTGATCCGTGCTGGTCGCTGAGGAAATAAATTATGTCCCCACTGGATGCAACAAATGCCTCGTTTATAATGGGTTTTAATGTTTTTGTCTCATTGCTCCGGTCGGGACACGGCATCACAATATGGTACAAAATACACAAAATAATGTTCTTTTTAGCAACATCATATGACCCCTTTAATATCTACACACAAAGGCCATAGCATTGAAATTACATGCATATGGATATTGTATGTATACTCTCACACTTTAACTGCTTCTATTCTAGAACACTTGATGATTATCTAATCAAAATAACAAAATATGTCAGTCACTCGGGGCAAAAGCGCAGCACCACGTCTAGAACTCTCACTCGCAGGTATTCCGTCAGGTCACACCGGACGTGTCACGTTCAGTCATGATCGACATTAAAGGCTGCTTAAGAATAGCGTGCACATCAAATTATCTAGATTCATTGAACCTGGATCAAATTAGTAAGATTGCATGAACTTAAATAGTTGTTTATGGAACCGCTTTAGCCCCGACTGATAAAAAAAGAACCTATCGGAAAAACTATCGGCATGGATTTTTGCAAATAGCTGATCGTTCCAGCCAGGGCAGTCCTTAGCTGATATGTGGCCGGTGCGAGGTAGGGAGCAGTCCTGCTTCCAGCTAACAACTATCGGTGCCAATTGACAAAACCGATACATTGGTCGACCTCTAAAAATTGTGCACTTTCATTTGTAACCTATTTGAATTCATGGCTTTACTTTCACATGAGGAAGCGTCTACAGATTTCTCCACATGTATTGTAGGCTGCTGCATTTTGAGAATTATGTGATTATTTCAGCTTACCACAGACTGGATCTTCAAGGACCCCTAACCAAGGAGAAAAGTAACGGGAATAGAAGTCATATCCAGGTTGTGCGGTCGGAGCTCCCTTCATTGTAACAATGACACCATTCATTTTCCCAGTAGATTCATTTTTCAGCAGGGCTTCTGCTTCAGGCTTCAAAGATGTAAGTTCAGATCTGCCAACAACAAACAGTCAACAACCTTGCATGATGATTTAGATACAAAAATAAACTGCCATTTTGGACAATATTACCAACATACTATTAATTCTTGCGTGATTAGATGTTGCTTTAAAAATGTACTTGACACAAAATTTGCAATAAATTCTCTTTTTGCTTTGAGCGAATTGTCTTCTGTTTCTCTCTTGACATTATTCATCTCATTTAATATCCACAAATACAAAGCCATCCTCAATATAATTTTCTTCCTTGTTATATTCAGCCTCTGGATGTCCAGCAGTACTTGTCGCATGTGTCAGCAAGACGAATCATCAGGTTCCTTGTGGTTGGATTGTAGCACACATCCTGAATGGGTACATCTCCTACTACAGCCTGAAAATGCACATAAAAGCTTGTTTTTACTTATGTCATTTTAAAAACCTAACATAATGTTAAATTACTCACTGGCTAACTTACTTTCAAAAGATCCTTGATTTCATGTTGATCCTGCAAATAAAGCATACAAAACTACTTGATTAATCATGAGAGACTAAATGAGTTTTGTTGAAGAAAGCATCCACGAGGCAGAGTATGTGAGCGGAGCGGAGCGGCGTGATTTTGCCTGGAGCTAGGAGCGGATTTTTTGAAAGTCGGAGCGTTGAGGTTTTTACGGAGCCCCTAAAGGGACATGGTGGTGGAAAAAAATCAGATTGAGTGAAAAAATTTGGGGTGGGAGGAAAAAATATTTGTCAGATTTTTTGCGTTCCCTCGAGAAACTTTGCGTTCCCTCACAAAACCTTTGCGTTCTCTCGCAAAGATATTTGCGTTCCCTCGCAAAACGCAAATACCTTTGCGAGAGAACGCAAAAGTTTTGCGAGGGAACGCAAAATATCTTTGCGAGAGAACGCAAAAGGGAACGCAAATATCTTTTGCGAGAGAACGCAAA
>NW_015660877.1:1187419-1192146 GCF_001515625.1 Sinocyclocheilus rhinocerous | reverse complement strand
TTTGCGTTCCCTCGCAAAACTTTTGCGTTCTCTCGCAAAACTTTTGCGTTCCCTCGAGAAACTTTGCGTTCCCTCGCAAAACATTTGCGTTCTCTCGCAAAACTTTTGCGTTCCCTCGAGAAACTTTGCGTTCCCTCGCAAAACATTTGCGTTCTCTCTCAAAACTTTTGCGTTCCCTCGCAAAAGCAGTTGAGTTCGGACAAACACTTCCTGTTTACTTTACAGATTGTAGTGGTTCATACAGCTCCATACGTTCACAGTGGAGCAGTTCATAGAGTTTTGTTTTGAACTTGGACGAAATAGTCAGTGCATGCTTATCAAGGCACGGTTTTGGGACATTCTAAAACGCTTAATGTAAACCACTGGATGACTAAATTCAGTACATACCTTATTAATAAAGCATACAGACAAGCAGAATAGCCCAGAATATGAACGTAACCCGGTAAATTGAATTGCACTTTAAGAGTATCCCTCATAGAAAGAAAATGCTTAATTAATGGACTAAGATAGTGGTATAAAAAGGCCGAATTCGGTATGCAGTTTATTAATAAATTATACATGAAAGCAGTAAGCCCAGAAGAACAGAAGCGTTTTCCTTCCATAAAGAAAACGCGGCTTAATGAAGACGGTGATATAAAAAAAGACCAAATATGCTATAGAACTTATTAAAAATATATTCTGTGTACATGCAAGCAGATGAGCCCATATGAGCTGAATTGCATGATAAGCGTTTTCTTCCCACATAGAAAACCGCGCTTAACGTGGCTTAATATAAGAAGAAGTGATATAAAAAGCCCACATTTTATATTTTATTAAAAATATACTACAGGCAATCAACGCAGTAATCCATTAAGCCAGTGGTTCTCAAACCTTTTACAATGGCGTACCCCCTAGGGCATTTAGCCTAACATTCTTCTGAGTACCCCCACTTAGACCGCAGTTACAGTTTTCCATTAAGGGACCATATTTGCCCCCTTAAATTGATTTACATGTGCATTTTTACTGTTATAGAGGCAAAGTTTTTCTAGCCTTATTAATTGTATGTCATGTTTTATGTCATATTCCATTAAGTGTATTATTAATATAATAAATAAAGCAATAAATGATGGCAAAACGAAGTTATACTTGTAGATTCAAAACTAAAATCGCCAGTAGGTGGCGGCAAGTCACTGTCTAATGAGCAAGGCGAAGCATTCATTCATTCAGTAACCAAGCAAATGGTTGTAGTTATGAAAGGGTTATTAATCAGTTCCGATTATCAGTACTCTCCGAATCATTCAAAGCTGCAGATTCATTCACCAACGATTTCGTTGGAACTATTATTTCCTTGTAAAATATAACAAACAATATTGACAATATTGTGTTTAAAATGTAGGCTACATTTAAAATGTAAAATGTACACTTAATATTGCCTTTTTTGTTGAAAAAATCAATGAAATCAATGTCACATTTGCAGTCTTTTGGATATTCAGGGAAAATTGCATTCTCGTTTCGGAGAACGTAAAATAAGAACGTATCAGTGCTCACTTTATACAATTTCTAATAATCTTTTATATGATTGAATCTTCAAACTGCTAGCACTTTGCAATTTCGAATTATGCCCTATTGTAAGTGACGGAGTATTTTATGTTTCAGCGATTTGATCGCGCCGGCGCATCATGCGCACATATTCATTGCAAACGGCCTGTTCATTATTAAAATAAAACATAGAATCACCAATACAGATAAAATGTTACACAGTCAATTTAAATCTGTATTATAGTCTGTGCCGTACAGCGTGAGCCCCGGTCCACTCCAGTGCGGCACATTTTTGTTCATTATGATTTTTTCCCCTTCGATATTGGAACGTACAAAGCCCAGTTAATTTAATTTAATAAATAATGGGTTTGCTTCAAATACATTGCGAATATGGAAACATTTGGATTTGTGTTGAATGAGAGCGGTACGTGAGCCCATACTTTCAGTTTCGCTTTAGTCCTCCCACCCCGAATTTTTTTTCCACCACCATGTCCCTTTAGGGGCTCCGTAGGGTTTTCACTCGCTCCGTCACGAGCACAAATTATGCCAACTCACGCATTAAACATAATTAGTTAGCTTGACAGATATGTGGATCACATATTACGGTTAAAATGGCGATGGACGAGTGCGGGAGGTGAAAGCATGTTGTAATTTGTACAGTTTGTTAATCTCCGCTCGAAACTAATGTGCTGCTACATTGCTGCACACGGACAGAACACACAAGCTCGCACATAACGTACAGATCGCGCGCATACATTCAGGAATGAAGAAAATTTAGTCAACGTTGTCCTGTGATGAACCAGATTTTTTTATGAAATCAACTGCAAAATTGAAACTCAGCATTTACTTTTTAAATGGATACATTGCATCCAAAAACACAGACACAAAGAATTCTCTTGCAAAGGTATAAAAACACTACACGAGAAAAATCTTCACATATACACAGCTCACACAAACATGTGCAAACTTCTCTATGCACAGACCCATCTTAGTGCCAAAATAGTACAGATAACTCTCCTTGTCATTATCAGATATTTTCATTGCAGGAACAAATGTACATGAAGAATTCACAATAAGCGGTGTTAAAAAAAATTCACAAAACTTCACTGTTCAAAAACTGTGACAAGGAAAGAGGAAGTAATACAAGGTAACAACAAAACAGTCAGTTTGAAAAAAATTCAAGAATACCTATGACATAATACAACAACATCAAACCTCATTAGTTCTTGTGTCATGACATTTGATCAAAAGACTTGCAAGAACTAATGAGGTTTGATATTTATGTAGACTCAAATACAATCAAATATTTTTGTAACCCAAGACTGAAATTTTGATGCTTTCATCATACAAAGAGATTGTATGATTTCAGAAGACTTGGAATATGACATACATATCGTATAGGTTACTTTTTAGACACTTACTCTGAACACACTATGGTCACAAGTGAAATGCTTCTTCAGAGATAGTTCACTCTTAAATGTGCATACACAATCTTTATAGATGCATGGGAGTGGACAGTGACTTGCCTGATGGCAGTGTTTCAGCTTGTAGTGTGTGATTAGGGCACGCTGGTTAGGCGAGGAAAATCAACAAATCTTGCAACACCACCGCATCAATACGGAGTTGTGCTTCCACTCTGCTAGCACTGTACTGATCCTGCAAATAAAAAACAAAAAGTCAAACTCCAGCCAAGTACACATACACGTTACATACAGAAATATTCACTGAACATCTTACTTAAAACTAACGATAATGAGATCAGATTAAGAAAACGCTAAAAAGTCACTTATATGTACACGGTTGATCTATTTATCAACATTAACTCGATCCACAATTTTAGTAGTGATGGGAAGTCCGGTTCTTTTCCACGAACCGGTTCTTTCGGACAGTTCGTTTCAATGAACCGGCTCAAAAAACAGGTTTACTAGTTCTTTTACGTCCTTACCTAATGAGGTCATTTCTATCGTCCCAGCGAATGTAAATACGCTCAAACACATTCAAATAAAGTAATTTGTAATCATAACCTACGTTAAATAATAATAATCACCACCATCATCGTCGTCTTGGAAAAGTTTCTTACATTAGCTTTTTGCAAAAGCACCCATATAAGGCTCTGATGTGCAAACAGATGTTTTACAAGTCTTATAGATATAAATTGAACTAGTCTTCATTAGCTTTTTACAGAAATGAGGATTCAGCTCATAAAGCTTAAACTATAACGTGCATACAATAGTAAATAGCAAATTTCATTTACGTTTTCACTAAACAGTTGTTGCCTGTACATCATGTTAAAAATGCTGTTTGATATAACTAATAGCATTTGCATTTTCCAGTAACTTTAGGCATACGTTTTATTTTTTTATTAACTTACATTTCGCCAAATTCACAGTGTACTGGAGATCCGAGAACCGCGGCTGTAACAGTTCGGTAGAACACTCATGCTCAGTATCAGCTGTTTGTATTCATCAGTTCTCTCAATTCAGTGAACGTTTGGAGTTAATGGCGTAACATATACTCCGAAATATTGGTTTATTTCAAGTCTGAGGGACTGTCAGGAACGTCTGAAAGTGAATAAACACGAATTTGCCTGGCAGTGCGTGTGGCTCCCGATTAACGTTAGTTTGCAAAATGTGATTGCCTGAAATCAAAACGTGGACGGTGAGCGCCAAAGAAACAAGCCTAAATTAACATTATAGAAAGCACAAATCAGGGTATACTTACCCATTTTATTATCTGCAGTCCATCTGTAATCGTTCAAACGCGGGCTCCTTCGTCTTTTCTTGCATGATCAGCAACTTCTCGACTCGTGCAGAAAATGGCGGATGGCGCGTCTCAAGTTCGTTAAAAGAGTACGTCATCATGACGTAGAGTTTCTGACACATGCGCATCACACAGAAAATTGATAGAACTTATGCTTTGTTGTTATATGAACATGTTATTTAAAGTTTTCCATTTCCCTTCAAGTTGAGGTTGTTATAACTCATCCTATTGTGTAGTGAGACACTGCCAGTTGACAGGACATGACTTGTCCACCTGACTAAAACTCAGAATCATTTTTTACAGTGTAGGGACATAATTACAGATTATAATGACTTATACTGTCTTTTTACGCGTTGCGTTGCATGTGTCGAGTAAACATAAAACCATGTCTGCATTTGTGATCGGAGAAATGACAAACAACAAGTGCTACTCTACACTGCCCAAAAAAC
>NW_015660877.1:1170409-1181032 GCF_001515625.1 Sinocyclocheilus rhinocerous | reverse complement strand
TTTGTGAATTTAATTCATGTTTGTGAAACTTTAAGATTTATTTGTGGATCTCATTCTATTTATTTGTCAATATGTTTAATGTTTGTTAATCTCTTTACATTTATTTATGGATCGTAATCTATTTATTTGGAATTAAGCAACAATTCTATCTCCATAGATTCTGGACAATCAGATAAAGGTGATCCACAGGACGCAGCCGGTTTAGCTGCACACTACTTTTATGCCGACCATTTACATCCAAATGTTATTTAATTTTCACAGAACACAACCTTTAAATAGATTTTAGAATATAAACTGTTTATGTCTATTCAATAAGACTAAATAAAAAGTGTGCGCCTCATTGTGCATTAACTTGAATCAAGCCCAACAAATGTCTGTTTTAAAAACAGTGGATGAGTAATTCACTCCTTGATTTGCTTAATAAAAGACTCCTTTGAGATCGTTTTGACAGACATGTTTATTGTGCATTTTAAACGTGTTTATTGGTGTAGCAAATGTAGCAAAATAGAAGAGCAGCTGTAATTCGTGGCCAATGTATGTGGTTACCATGACAACTTGCCACTGCTGCCACTGCTCTATGTGAATATGTAGATTTACTATAGCAAAACTAAAATGTGTTTAAAAGTACGTCGGTTCCCTGAGAGCGGGAACGAGACATCACGGAGATATTTCTGGTTGGAAGGGAAGGAGTTCCCATAACGGATCCAGGCATGACGAAGCGGATATCGTCCTCTTTTGGAACACCAAACTAAGTAATTTCGCTTTCACAACGAAACACAGTGCCTTCACGACATGGCGGCGGCGGCAACAACAATACTACAGCGAGAATAAAAGTTGCTTTCTTTCTTTGCATGAACATTTGGCAGCGTTATGCAAATCTTCCCACATCGTGACGTAACCATGTGGGGGCGTGCTAGAACGAGCCGTTTTAGGTAGGCGTGGTTGACTCTTAACTTTTATAAAGAATATCTCTTTGGATTTGAGACTTTAGTCTTTGCAACTTTACAGATCTTCTTTATGCACCAAGAGCTTGTAACACTCCAAAGAGAAAGGAAAAATTTTAATCGCATCATATGACCCCTTTAAAATACTTGTTTACCCAACAGTTTTAGAAAACAAAATATTGGAATTTTAATTTGAAATACAAAATTAATTTAAAGTTCTTATTTTGGGGTTTTTCTAGATGTTTGAAAAAAAAAAAAAATGCTTGACGTTTGACTCAGAAACTGAGATATTGCCCATGTGACAACTAGCCCCAGCCTTCCATACATGAATTGAACAATTATTCATTAATAATCTTGCCGGAAAGCATCTCTCCTCCAAATTTATCAGCTTCAGCTGCCAGTTTGGGGTTTCTTTTTTCCTTTTCTTGAATAGCAGGCTTGTAGAATCTCATTACTTGTCTTTTTAGTTTCCTTCAATATCACTCCTAGGGCAGACAATGATAGTTTTTTGATTGAGTTTATCATAAAACACAAGTTATTTAATTTACTCTTCCAATCCATTATCAGCTCTTTCTGCACCTCAAATCTGCGGAGACGTCAAACTAACACAATAAAGGCAGTCAGGCCTGAAGAGTTTTGAAGCTGACTGTATCAGATCAGAGGAAGAGATAATAAAATTGTTTCTCCCTTCACTTTTCTTCTAGTATGTACATTTATATAAGTGTGCGCTGAAGGCTGGCAGATGGTTATCCCTCTGAGAAAGTGTGATATTTAGATACTTCATGCCATAGGAATATGACAGGAATAGAGATTAGGCTTCCATTTTATATTTGATCAGTCTTATTAGCAGCCTGCTTTGTTGTATATTTTTAGTGCCTTGGTACGACGTGCAAAGAGCGCTGTTAAATCTAATTCATTACCATTTCCTTTTACTGAGTTATTGAGTGTGTATAAATAGTGCTTTGGCTTGAGCAGGGTTTGGAGAATGAAGGGTCAGGCCATGTTTTGTTTGTCATGGCCGTCGTCCAGAGGAGATACAGCTTTTCCTGCTCCCTCAACAGACTGGAGGTCTCAGCTGGGAACCTCTTTCTTTTTCACCGCCCATCAGAATAAAAGAACTAACGGCTAATTTAGGAGGGGAAAAAAAACTCAGCTTCTACTTTTGTGTAGAGCTACTGTATTTCTTGTTTTACTGTCAGAATATGTGACCGGGAGTGAGATTAGAAGCTTGACCGATGAAGCTTGACCATGACCAAGAGTATCTCATTTCAGAAAACATGAGTCAGCAGCATATAAGTTAACCGTTGAACAGTATTACATAGCACATTATTCTAGGAATAAGTAAGTGATGTGTCTGTGATGGAGAGAGCACCCTCTCGCTAAAGAACCAACCTGCTGTGTCTTGAACCAGTTGACATGGCTGCAGCGTCAACAATACTACAGCGAGAATAAAAGTTACGTCTTCTTTCTTTGCGTGAACATTTGGGCTGCGTTTTGCAAATCTTCCCACATCGTGACGTAGGTATGTGGGGGCGTGTTAGAACGAGCCGTTTTAGGTAGGCGTGGTTGACTCTTAACTTTTATAAAGAATATCTCTTTGGATTTGAGACTTTAGTCTTTGCAACTTTACAGATCTTCTTTATGCACCAAGAGCTTGTAACACTCCAAAGAGAAAGGAAAAATTTTAATCGCATCATATGACCCCTTTAATATAATTTCTGAACAGAACTTTGATTTTTCAAGCATAGTGAAATAATTTAGCCGCGGAGCAGTGTTTCTGATCAGTGGAGCGAGGAGTGGGGCAGAAGCGGGAAATGGTGAACCCGGAGCGGAGCGGAGCTGGAGCTGAGTGATTATTGAACGCTTGGTGCGCGGAGGGGAAATTGTTGCCGCTCCACTCCGCTCACATACTCTGCCACGAGGTGTGTTTTGGTCATACCTGGGGCTTTGGTTTGTTTAAGGGAAAGTCCATTATTAGAGATTCTTCATGCTGACGCACATATAGCTCCCCACTCAACGTCTCAAACACCAGTACAGGGTTGACATTTTCTGTGGGATAATATTGTGCTTTTAGAATAGTCACAGTCCATTGTCTTTGGTAAAATATTAATGTAAGAACAAGTGTTTCTTACTTTTCATGTAAAAGAGCACTGCTGCTGAGGCCAGTGTTGCATGTCCACAAAGTGGCATCTCACGTGTGGGAGTAAACCAGCGTAATCCAAACCTTGCACCTTTTAAAATATATCAAAACCAAAAGCAAACATGTAAATCAGAGTTGATTGAGTATTTCAACATGCATCTCAGCAGCAGAATACCTGAGGAATAATCCATAGAATTCAGTCTTGTGATGAAAGCAGTCTCTGATAAATTCATCTCAGCAGCAATGCTCTGATAAAGATCATCTCGCAGCTCCTAAATGTATTACAGAGAAACATTTCATATTCTGATCTTTATAGCTGCTAACATGTTTAAATTAGTGCTGACAACTGATAAAAAAAAATTGCCAATTTTTTTCTGAAATTAATCACAATTAATCCCACCTAACATTAATGTTTTTAAATATACATTTCAATAATTTCACATGTAATCTTCAAATTAATGTAGAAACAACAAAGACAGTATTTTAATATTTGTTTAGTGGCATCTTTTTTATGACTAAAGGCAAGTATCACTGATACCAATACTACTACTGATGTCTCTATGAAATAGATTTTTTCCCCCTAATATTTCACCATTGACTATAGCCATTCAACATTAGCTACAGTATAATTGAGAGCTATCAATTTTAACATTTTTTAAAAATAACAGCTTCTAATTAAAGTGAACTTAAAAAAATTTCACATAAACCAATTATAATAAAGCAGGTAGGAAAAATACAGAAATTGACTAAAGTTATCAAACACTAAAATCTAAATTAAATATAGACGAATCCTTTAAGCTACAAAAGTTACTGATTTCCTCTTTTTTTCTTTTGTTCTTTGCAGAAATCTCAACAGCTGGGTTATTAGGTTTTTTGGTTGCTATTACTTTACTGCCACTGCTGAACTTGACGCGGATCTGACACGCATGGTATTTTCTCACAACTCGAGAGATGGTCCTCACTGCAGAACACAAGATCCAGGGGGCGAGGTTGGATCCAGATCCGACTCCTCCCACCTTACATATACCTAAACCTACCCATCTCCACCCCGATCCCTAAACCCATCTCCACCCCCTATATGTGGATCCAACCCCACCCCCTGGATCTTTGTTCTGCAGTGAGGGGCTACTGCAACTCGATACTATGGAATATGGAAGACCGTTAGGGCCAAAACGTGTGGAACTAACACGTTAACACATCGCGTTAACACGCAATTACGCATTACCGTGCGATTAACGCATAAATTGTGTGTTAACGCATAAATTACGTGTTAAGCCGTAATTACGTGTTAACGCGTATCACACGTTTTGGCTCTAACGGCCTTCCATACGAGACTGAGGTTTCTGCAGAGCAAAAGTGGGCGTTTCTGACTTTGTGGGTGTTTTCAAACTGCTACGTTTTCTAAATCATGCAATGAAAATGATGCC
Organism: Sinocyclocheilus rhinocerous; assembly: GCF_001515625.1. NCBI lineage: Eukaryota > Metazoa > Chordata > Actinopteri > Cypriniformes > Cyprinidae > Sinocyclocheilus > Sinocyclocheilus rhinocerous. The sequence continues at coordinate 1,176,521 of NW_015660877.1, read as the reverse complement.
CCTTACCTGACCCCACCCCTAAACATACCATCACTATGACGTGGGCCAATCGGGTAATGCCCCTCTATTTTGGCCTTGTCCACTGATCTAGTAACTCCCATTACTTTCCTGCAGAGACCTATATTTGTGGGGAGCACAACTCTTTACCTTTTCTGGCATGCTTCAGGTCCTAAAGTCTCTAATGAACTGACGAGTTGAATCGGGTGTGTTAGATGAGGAGAACAGTACTGGGATGTTCCAGGACAGTTTTGAAAACCACTGCATTTCAGAGACATGTTCTTAAATCTGACTCATATATAACAAATACTAACATACATGCAAAGTTTTAAGGCAGCTTTAATTTAAAATGTTTTAATGCCGTTGAACTGGAAAAAATAATTGCATGCGTTAACGCGCTAATTTTGACAGCACTAGTTTCAACAATCAGAAACTAAAAAACATAAAACTGTCTTGTGCAGTGTAATACTTACATTCTCTATAAGACATACTGCAGCAGGATTACCTTTGAATGGTAAATTAGTAAAAGAATCAACAGTAAATATTGGAATCTCCATTGCTTCTACTCTAGAGTAAAACAGCTGTAACAAGTTTAGCGTGACATTTAGCAAGTCATAGTCCAGTGCTGCTTTGAGGCTTGCTGAAACTGACCCCAGTAGTGTAACCCCCCTTTTTAAAGTTACAGGCAACACGTAATTATAAATATTATTACACAAATTAATTACATGTAATTACATGCCGGTATTTATTTATTTTTTGTTTACAATTTATTTTAAGGTGTGCTTGTTACAGTGTAATTATACATTTAAGTACTGAGTAATATTAATTAACTACATGTACTTACTATATGGTTACGGTTAGGATTAGGGTTTGGTTTAGGGTTACTTGCATGTAATTATGCATAATTTATTGTTATTATAATAGAAAGTACATGTAACAAGGACACTTTAAAATAAAGTGTTACTTTTTAAAATATTAATTCGAAGTAAAATGTATGTACGCAATAAGTGCATTGTATCAAATGATTCATTAAAACGTTAGTAGCTACATAGTTAAACAACACTTGTTGATCTGGAACCACCAGTTGCAATATTATTTGCATTGTTGCATTTTTTCACTGTCAACACAGTCAAAAACTGAAAAATGTCCATTATTACTAAAAAAAAAATTTTTCTTCATGACTTATTTAGGAGGGAAAAATCGAAGTGAGAGTTCTAATTAGCTTCACTAGCCTTCACAGTCTTCCCACAGCTGTACTTGTTTGTACAGAGCTGCAGATAGTCTCTTGCGGTAATACACATGGCCCTTTTATGTGTCTGGAGCGTTCGAATGTGCCACATTGCAGTATTATATAATATACAGGATTAAGTGCAAGCCTAGTGACTACGTTTGATGACTCTTCCGTGATGCATGCGCCACATGCGCTTGGAGCCTCGGCTCACACGTCAGACCGTTCGGTGCGCCTGCAGCGAGGTCAGTGTCCTCTGACAGGCCGCGTTCTCGCGAGACTTCGACTCAGAATTATTGGACTATCGTTCAGGGTTACGCTTGACGGTGAGAAGCTATTCGCTATTCATGTATATATTTCTTCATATTTAACTTTTCATGTATAAGTTGATAATTTACACGCAATGGTGAATATATTTTGTGTACTTTGGATCGCGGAAGTGCTGGTTTTTGTTCCAGAAACTGTCAACTTGTCGGTCGTTGATTCCTGTCAGAAGAATATCTCGCTTATGTTACAGTCGTTTTGTATAAAGTTCATCAGTTTCGGTTGTCGGTTGCGGTTTGTTTGACACATGACCGAACTGTTTTCCGAATGCTATATATAACATGTAACGTTACCATGTTAGCTTGGTCTCAAGTTTAAAACCCTCCCGTTTTTTGACCTACCGGTAGTGGTTGTCTAGCTGGCTAACTAACTTAAATTGACGTTTTATATAAGGTGCAAGGTAAGCTTGTCAGTATTCCTAACTACATCAAAACATGTTGCGTTTGTGTGAAATGTCATTATTGTTTGTGTTTTTCTCTCTTGAAGGAAGCCACTGGCTCTTGACAACATGGCTGTCTCAAAATATATCGACTTGCCTAACGTTACCTAGAACAGCATTTTTTGGGCGTCATACATACGTTCCAAACTCTGTTGAAATGCCCAGAAATTATTTCTAAGTAGGCAACTTCCTGGGTTTGATGCACTGCCAACGTTGTCACTACAGAAAACACTAATACAAACTATTTTGATCGAGTTAAGAGTATTGACTAATTAACACAGTGCCATCTAGGTAGGCAATTACTGGTTTTGATACACTGCCAAGGTTGTCAAGACACTAATACGAACTATTTTGATAGTTTAGATAGGCAGCTCACTAGGTTTGAAGGCACAGCATATGTGTTACATTAATTTGTTTTTCAGATACAGTTCTGTCAAGGTAAACATGTCTCATAATGATGAAGGATATGTGGTACGGATCCGTGGTTTGCCTTGGTCATGCACACAGGAGGAAGTGGCCTCCTTTTTCTCTGGTATGCAAACTCTCAAACTGAAAGCATCTTTTGTAGCGCTCTATGTGAGTTTACAGAAAAAGAGCTGCAGTTGTGATTTTCCTTTCTTTTTTTACTTACAGATTGTGACATTGTAGGGAAAGTGAAGGGGGTGTGTTTTACCTTCTCCAAAGAGGGAAGGCAGAGTGGAGAGGCGTTTGTGGAGCTGAAGACATCAGTGGACTTTAAAAAGGCTTTGGCAAAAGATCGTAAATACATGGGTCATCGTTACATCGAAGGTACATTCCTGTACACAATGTAGAAAATTCTGTCATAATGGTATTTAAAGGAATAGTTCACCCAGAAATTTAAATTGTCATCATTTACTCACCCTCCACTTGTTCCAAAACCAGTATGAGTTTGTCTTCTTTTGAACACAAAAGATGATATTTAAAAAAATGTTGGTAACGAAGCAGTTGACTGCCTATACTGGGTGAACTATCTCTTTTCCATGAATGATTGGACAATCCTTTTTTTATGGAATATTTAATTGTTTACTATAAATGGTTTATTCGTGCACATAGTTTTTTTAAAAATTCATGTGCCCTTGTAATCAAAAACATTAACATACCCTCCTTCTCACAATTGCCACAATTAGAAAATGACAATGATCAAGTCAATTCAAGTTGTACAAAATCAAGTCCTGCCCTACATTTTTTCCCCCCTTTTCGAGAAGTCGCTTTACTCAGATATGCATCACTATAGGAAAGAAAAGATGATTGTTTCATACAGACTTAAATAGCACAAGTTAAAGCAGTTGATATGTTTGTGCATTTGTTTGTTAAAATGTATAATAATTGATTGTCTGCCTCTTGACCCTTCCACAGTGTTCAAGTCAAACCGTAGTGAGATGGATTGGGTGCTGAAACGCTCCAGTCCCACAGACTATGACAGCAGCAGCGGTTGCATGTTGCGTCTAAGAGGACTGCCATTCGGCTGCAGTAAAGAAGAAATTGTACAGTTCTTTTTAGGTACATTTGTTGTTTCACTTCAACACTTCCTAGACTTGCAGATATTGCTAGGACATCTTTTTAAAACTACTGAAAATTGTGTTTTTTGGTTTGTGTCAGTTCTTCCTTTTTTATGTCTTTATATAATCAGTCATATCATATTTTGAAGGTTTTTCTTTTTATGTACTCAACAGATTATTAAGCATGTTTTGGTTATATTTAACATTATTTATATGTCGCCAGCATCACAGAGGTAGCTGTGCTATGATTTCTTGATTGATTGATTTTAATTTCATGGATTTATCCTTTGTGGTTTGCTCTAGGGTTTTTATCTGACATAGGGAATGATTTAGGGGCTCATTTGAGGGGGGGTGTATTTTCTGCAGATGAGAATGTTGCGGCTCTTTAACATGTCTCCCCATGTGGGGTTATTTGTCCTTGGGTTAAAGGGTTGAAAATCGTGCCAAATGGGATAGCATTGCCGATGGACTACCAGGGGAGGAGCACAGGGGAAGCCTTCGTGCAGTTTGCCTCAAAGGAGATAGCAGAAAAGGCTCTGGGGAAACACAAGGAAAGAATAGGGCACAGGTGGGGCCGGCAAGACTGGGCTGGGTGCTAATGCTATCTCTAAATGTGGGGTGGGGGGTCATGCATCTTCCTGCTCTGGAAAAAGATGGTATGATCATGTTATTACACTTGAAATGTTTAATTTTACATTACACTGTCATGAGGGGACAAAAAATAGGCAGAAATATGATTTCATAATGTCGTTGGGCAACATACTGCAGAAGCAAAGGAGCCTTTTAATGAACAGGCATTTTACAATACTTTTAAGATTCTGTTTCTGTCTGAAATTGGCCTTTAGATACAGTTCAATTTTATGACTGGGCAGAATGTCAGACACTTAACTACTTCTCCCTCTGGTCAATAACTGACAATAAACTGTCAGTTATTGTGATGCCATAATGAATTTAGTCAGTGGGCCCCAAATACCGTCTTCTCTGAAATCTTCCTCATTGCTGTTAAAACATTCAGCTGCCTGTACGTTTATTAACATGTTGCATTTCAAAATAAACTCAGGTACATAGAGATATTCAAAAGCAGTCAAAATGAAATGCGTGCATACTACGAAGTACCCCGGAGGATGATGGGACAGAGGCCTAGTCCATATGACAGACCCATGATGGGACGCGGGGGCGTCTTTGGGCCCGGGCCTGGAAGGGGAGGTGCTGTCCTGGACCAGATGTGCAGCGGAGGCGGTTACAGCAGCGGTATGCTACTTTAATAGTGCTTTGTAACTTTATTAACTCTCACTGGGTTTTAGTTAATAAGATGGATAGCTAATTAACAAATGTGGGTTTTAATGGCTATATGCACTACCGATTCAAAAGTTTGGGCTCAGATGGAATTTTTAAAAAAAGAAAGGAAATTAGTACTTTTAAACTGTGAAGGTGCATTAAATTGATCAAAAGTAACAGTAAAGAATTTATAACTTTACAAAGATTTATATTTTTAAATAAATAATGATTCATCAAATAATCATTAAAAATTTATTACCCGTTCCACAAAAAAAAAGTATGTATTATAATACAAAATATTTCTTGAGCAGCAAATCAGCATATTAGAATGATTTCTGAAGGGTCATGCGACACTGAAGACTGAAGTAATGGCTGCTGAAAATTCAGCTTTCAATAGCAATAAAATTTCACAATATTGCTACTTTTTACTGTATTTCTGATCAAATAAATGCTTTGGTGAGTTTTCCTTAAAAAAAAAATCTTACTGATCACAAACTTTTGAAAAGTTCTTTCACTGACAGAATGTAAAAAATAATAATTTGTCTCTCCTTCATAAGGATATGGTGGGTTTGAAGACTACAATGGCTTTAACAACAACTGCTTTGGTAACGGCATGTTTGAAGAGCGCGTGCGTGATGATAGAGGAAGAGGAAGAATGGGGGGTCATAGCTACAGCAGCGACTCAAACTCAGGCTTTCACAGCGGTCATTTTGTGCACATGAGAGGCCTACCGTTCCATGCTACAGAGGCGGATATCGCACATGTAAGAAACACCACAGTTTTGCCATTTCTTGTGGATATTTTATTACATTATTTTTAGGGGTGCTCCGATCAGGATTTTTGAGGCCGATCACAGAAAAAGTGCTCTTTTCCTTTAAAACTAGCCAACAAGCCATATGTGTTGACTGTGAAATACAGTAGACTTTAATAATATGCATTTATGGTAATTACTACATTTTCTTGTAAATCCATGTTCATATTTACTGCAAACAATGCGCTGTCACTTTAATTCAGGCTTGTAGCGCAGCAATAGACTCGAAAACGATCTCTGCACTGCTGCAGAGTAGACGCGCCACTACTGGAACGCACTGCCGGACCGTAACCGTGTGCAGTGAACGCTTTATTAATCCGTTAACATGAGCGCGGAAAAAATACGCACCGCATACACACTGCAAACGGAGTGTGTGTGAACTTGGAATTATGTATGTGCGCTGCCAGTGTGCATGAGTGCTCAGTCTCCAGGAGAGCGCGCGAGCGCTGAATGGTTAAACACTGGCAAGAATTAAAAAGAAATGCAATTTATAAACTTTAGTGACGATGTGACAC
>NW_015660877.1:1134055-1169702 GCF_001515625.1 Sinocyclocheilus rhinocerous | reverse complement strand
GCACCGCTCCTGGAACGCACTGCCGGACCGCAACCGTCTGCAGTGTGCACGCTCCGTTAACATGAGCGCGGAAAAAATACGCAACGCATACGCACTGCAAACGGAGTGTGTGTGAACTTGGAATTATGTATGTGCGCTGCCAGTGTGCATGAGTGCTCAGTCTCCAGGAGAGCGCGCGAGCGCTGAATGGTTAAACACTGGCAAGAATTAAAAAGAAATGCAATTTATAAACTTTAGTGACGATGTGACAATTCCTATGTCAACTGTGCAGCTCGCTTATAGACAGACGCGATGTGTGGTGATTTGAAGCCAATTGCGTATTTTGAGAGAGAAAGAGAGCGCGCGCGGTGATTCAACCACGCTGTTTGTGAAATTACGTCTCACAAAAGGTTTTCAAATTACTTTATAAGTTATTTAATGAAGAAATATGAAGGTGAGTACCTCACCTTCAGCATTATAATTATTTCACCCGCGCCGGACAGAGACTGAGACGGTGCTGCTGCATGTCGTGCCAAACCTCTCACGGCAGCGTCAGGTTTTTTGAGATCGGCCTTTTAGAGACCGCCGATCAATCATCCCAACGTGATTATCGGCCGATAGTGATCGGTAGCCGATCAATCGGAGCACCCCTAATTATTTTGTTATACAGTGAAGTATTATTGCCCTTGTGTGAGTGTTTTATTTCTTTTTCAGTTCTTTGCCCCTTTAATTCCTGTGAGGGTGCACATTGATGTAGGACCTAATGGAAAGTCTACAGGAGAGGCAGATGTTGAGTTCGGATCTCACGAAGATGCTGTATCTGCCATGTCAAAAGACAAGAATCATATGCGTAAGTTGTCTCCAAAAATCTGTCTTAGTCAAACTGTACCGCTGTCCTAATTGTTTTCAGTATCACATTTATCCTTGCACTGTTTTCCTCTCTGCAGAGCATCGTTACATTGAGCTTTTCCTGAATTCAACTTCAAGTGGGCCGTCCGAAATGGGTTAGTATGACTGCATGGAGAATGTTGTTATGTAATAGTTTTGTTGAAGTGGATGAGAAGGTGTGAAGACAACATTCAAATCTAAGTCTTTTGTTTTGGGGGCATAAAAACACTGCAGGCCGCGGAGGAGGTTTCTATGGCAACTCTGGTGGTATGGGCTCTCGAGGAAGTGGACTAAGGGGGATGTATTGAGAATGCTTACAAATCATGCACTTTTCAACCCAAAGTTGGAACTTCCAGCTTGGAAGGTCTTTTTATATGAATATGTTTTCACATGTTCCTATGAAATATGCCCAAACTATTTTCCAGGCTTGAAGAAAATGAAATCTAAATCCAAACATTAAAGTGTGACAAACATGCAAAAAAAAAAGAAATCAGGAAGGGGGCCAACACTTTTTCACACCACTGTATATGTATATGAGCTGTTGCATATAGATTGACCGGCTACTGTACATTTTGCTTAATGAATTTTATATGACATTCTGTGTTAAAGTCTAACTAAAGATATGCGCTTTGTATGTATTCTGACTCGAGTATGAATAGCTTGAAGCCCAAGTTGCGTGTGCGAGATTGCACTTTTATTTTCTTTCCCAAAGCAATAACATCATTTTGGATGTTTACCTGTTTTTGCTGCTCAGTAAAATTTCTAATTGAAACCTGTGAAATTTACACATCAATGGAATAAAATCTTTTATTGATATATTTTATTTTTGACCTAAGAATGTTCATTGAAGACAAATGTAATGTAAAGAATAAAGTGTGATATCTCGCTTTTGGTCAAAGCTAGATGAAACATATGGCATCAGTACATTTATATATTATGTTTTTAATACACAGGATGATTTGTGTAGCCTTGAGTTTTGTACATTACCGTTTATACGTTTTAAAAATGTTTTGGTGGCATTTATTTAATTTTTATTTTATTTTAATATTTATTTAATATTTCAAAAATACTATAAAAGTAAATGGTTAATAGTAATAGTAAAAAAAGTTTAAATAATGTATTTTAAAGCTGGCAAGGTGGAATTTTCAGCAGCCATTACTCAAGTCTTCAGTAATTCAGACTTAAAGCTGCAGTCCGTAACTTCTGGCGCTCTAGCGGTTAATAAACAGAACTGCGTGCGTCTTGCTGAAGCACATTGTAGCTGGAGCTACTTCTCTCTGTTTATGTCTATGACGAATCACGCAGGTACTGGGCTACTCTGCAGCGGTACCTACCCGAACCAGTCTAAATAGTCTGAATATAAACACTTATTATAGGTGTACCGTAGTGATTCAGGACAAGCCAAAAACACGGTTTTGAAAATGGATTCATTGTACTCGCTTATATAAATTTTGAACACAAAAAAGTTACGGACTGCAGCTTTAAGTAATTCTATACAATTTTAAACATCTATCTTCAGGCTGTGGTACATCTTTCAGCTGTAAAATCTTTACTGATTTTTGAAGTAGACAACATTAACTTATTATTAATATTTCAAGATGAACAATTATTGAACTGAGGAAACTTAGGTTTACTTAATTACTTAAAGCAGAGTTCATGTTCAAAACAGACAAACCAAAAAATATCTTACTGACCCCAAACCTTTGATTAATAGTGTGTGTACTGCAGCACCTAAATGCTGAGATCCATCACACGAGTCTTGGAATTATAATCAACTTTAGTGCTTTAAGGCGTATGTATATTTTCATACATAAACTTCACATTTAAGTTAACAGTTGTATTTCGAGTAATTATCCAGACAAACATTAGCACAAATATTCAAAGTGAGTAATGTTCCAGTTCTGTACCAAAGTAAATCTGCAATTGTAAAATAATACCGTTTGCAGACAAGAAACCTGAACATTATTATCTGTGCTATTTGATGTGAATCCACCTCAGTCATTCTCGAGCAGCACTGACAATATTTTTACTTACATATACCCATACATTTTTTGCCCATCTAGATTCAGGGAAACATTTCAAATCCCCAATTGTCAGTTTGGCTTGTTATACAGGCACACATGAATGTAAGATTATGTATTTCAACTGAATTTGAAATATAATTGCTCAAGAAATTACATCCCTTTAAGTAACTGCATTTGCTCACTTTTGACTCTTGAGGAATGAAACCCGTTCACCCTTAAATATCAAAAGTATACTTACAATGCATGGGAGTGTTGTACTAATATAAATAATCTAAATCAGTCTACTTGCAGCCCAGATGGAGACACTCAGAGTCATTAATCCATTTGTAAACTCATTTTCTTTCATTGCACGCTCTGTGACAAACACGGCATTGGCCATCTGCACAAGTGCCATTAAGTCTTCTCTGAGGCAACAGGCCTATGTGAAATGTAAACTTCAAACACAGAGAAACGTTGCGTACATTTTGGTCACTTTGACGATGCTGGACAGCGCAGTCTGTGAGTTAAAGCTGATTTTGGCCCTTGTGACGATGTGCTGTCATTTCTATCTTACGTGGCATTGGAGGAGCAGCGCTGGAGGAGCAAAGCGTGGCAGGTATCACAGACTCTCACGGGTTTGGGTGAAGCGGGGAGCGGCAGCTCATTATCCGAGCAGGCGTTGCAAAAGATCTCCCCACAGTTCCTGCAGTGGTGCTGTTCAAACAAAGACAAGCAAGAGAGCTTTCAATTAAAGGGCCTGTTGTTGTTGTTTTTTTGGTTTGGATCAGACTCAAAATGACTCCGTGTAATCTTCACTACTGATATTCTGGGACTCATCCAAACAGTTGCTCTGGGGAATTTCCTTTTAGTTGTTTTTCATAGGAGTTAAATATATAAATCAGAAGTTTTCAGAGTAGGGTCCCCTTTAATGATAAAACAGTAGTAGTAACATAGTTTTTTCCTGTATTGTGACATACATCAAAGTCAAATGGATTATCGAAATGAATAATGAATTATCGAACAAAAAAATGTAATGCAGGATTTGGTTCTATGCGTCAGTTGTTGATTGGATGGAGGCAGATCTGAATGTCAGCTTAATTGTATGAAAAGGGGCTGGGCTAATTTTATGATGGATTTATGCTTCAAAATCTTGAACCCCATTCCCTGCCATTATAAAGCTTGGAAAAACCAGGAGGTTGAGTAAATCATGGGGTAATTTTCATTTTTGGGTGAACCATCCCTTTAAAAAAGTGTAATCTGCCATTTTCTCTCTCTCAAATAAAAAAAGAAAGTCCTGTTGTCTCCGGGGCACGATGTCTAAGCCTTGCCACGTTGTATCCTTCTAGATCGGTACACAAAGGACTCAATTTGAGGCCGCATTTGAAGGAAACATTTGTCGCACCACTGTGACGCATTCAATCTTGGGATGCAGCCTCTGAATTGGAACACAGCTTAAATGTTTGGAGAAGTCTGGCATGCGTCACCAGAAACAGAAAGAAGTCTGTCATTTCACTGGAGGATCAAGTTATGACATTTTGGTTAATTATTAAAAGGTCCCCAAAAAATTAAACATGTATGGCTGAATCCTTCACAGTAGGATGGATAACAGGCATTTAGAATTTTTCTTTTCATTTCATGCCGACTTCAAGAATACAGAGCATCCTTTGCCAACTCAGTCTTTTATTCAGGCGTCATCTAATCCTTATTTGGAAATGTTTTCAAGTGCATAAATCCAGTATGTTCCTTGTGCCAGTAAATTTCTTTATTTAGAGCAGTTGAATTAGTGTGGATGTGTGAGAATGGACAGCAAGCTGTGATAGAGACACCGTTGTGTATTACAGAATAGCATTTTGGTTCTGACCTTTCTTCTGGAGATTGAAAATTCCTTCTCACAAAGTTTGCAATGCGTAGCATCTTTGTCCTTCAGCCAGACCTGTCCACCCTGTTTAATATAAACATGTTAAACTACAGAAGGTTGATTAAATTTTGACAGTACAAAAAAACACTGTGGTGGTTTCTAATGGTACTTTGATCTATAAGCCACATGTCTATAAACATGTTCCAGGTACTTTCTTGTTTATCTCAAACAATGTTTCAAACCTGAAGTGCCTTGTTGGCTTCTTTTATATCTTCGGTTTTCAACTTTGACCTGAATAAGAAAAATGTGTATGAGTAAATAAATAACATGATTTGAAGGCTCCCACATGACACTGATGTTTAAATCATACATACTCGCTGAGTTTGCAGCCCAGCTCCTCCAGCGCCTGTTCCTGCTCCTCACAAATTCCCTTCAGCTGCATATTCTCATCCTGCAACCTGTGAAACTCCTGAAAGGACACAAAGACACGTCAGAGCCCAACAGAGAATGTTTGTGCATTCAGCAAAACAAAAATATCCACAAAGAAGCACATTAAATGACACAAGCACTTTAGTCCTCATACAGATTTATTGTGGACCTAATGGTTACTATTAATTCTTCTTACTTTTTTGAGTCCGTTGATTTGCTGTGCTTCAGCAGTGAGTTGAGCGATGGTCTCTCGTTCTCTTTCTAAATCATTCTGTAACGTCTGCCGCCAGTCCCTTTCTATTTTCAAATCTGTTTCCAGCTGCATCCTAAATAAAAAGTGTCAATTAAAACCCACTTCCTATTTTCCACGCCAGCGTTAATGAGATGTTGTGATACAAATTCTAAAATTCGAATTCTATTCTAGCCTTTGCAAAACTTACATTTGCTTCTCTCTCTGGGTAATCTGTTTTTGGAGACTGTCAGCTTTGTTTGTGAAGTCCTGCTTGAATTTGCGCACCCCGTCTTCGGCACCAGCACGTTCCCTCTCGGCATCCTGCAATCTGGTGTAATTCAAACCAACTGGGTAAAACTACGGCTCTGAATGTAATGGAATGGGTGGGAATGTATTGGAACATATGGGAAACAAAATAAAAAGATGGCCATAATTCAACAGCCACAATAGAGCGGGAACAAATACAGAGCCAGACGACAGAAATGTTGCGCTGCGGGAAAAGCCTGAAAGTTGAAACGAGTTGGCAATTTCATAAGGGTCGAGGCTACTTTGATTTTCTAACGTTTTTTTGACAAATAATAAACAGTCACGAGTAGTTGAAAACATCAAATTTATTGAAGACGGTGATAAAAGACATGTCATATTTGTGGTTTCTTTGACTGTTAAATGTTACAGGTAAATATTTATGCTATAGAACCACAAGAAAGATTTGCTTACTAAATAGCATGTGGAAAAACAGTAAATATCATCAAATAAAACTTAAAAAGCGGCTAGTGAAGAATGATCAACTCATCACTTTTAAGAACACTGTGTATCGCCACACAACTAGCGTTAAGTAACAAAGAGCAAATTTATCTTACTATCAGAAGGAAATATCTTTGACTAGTTTGTATTGGTGCTCGGTATCTGTGCTAGCGCATTTTACAAACGACATAGCAAGAGTTCTTGTCTGGCTGAGTAGGTCTTTGTCGCTATTTGTTGATAAAGAAAACAATGGAATTATAGGAAGGGAGAAGATGAGAAAAAAAGAAATGAAAAGGGGAACAAAAAGGGAAAGAGGATGTAAATATCAGTGAATTTCAAATTCATCCCAAAGCTTTAAGAAATTATTAAGCAGTGCAGTCATAATACATCAGAAATACGATGGCGGTAAATCAACAGAGAAGAAAGGGAAGGATGAAGTGGACATGACAGCACCACGTCACCACAAGAAAATGCTAAAGGATGAGCGGTTAGATGATAGAAAACAATACAATGCGCCTTCAGAATACATGCATGCAAAGTCCTTTGCATGCTATCAGGTATCCGACACTTCTAGACCCTCTGAAAACCACTTCTACTGATGATGGTTCGGATGCCATCAATGCACACTAATTTGATTTAGCCTGGAAAAGCAGATATCATATCCTGAAATGCATTTACACTGGTACACTAACGGTAAGGTTTCTTAATGTTTTTTGAAAGACGTCTCTTAGGCTTGACAAGGCTGCATTTAGGCCTATATGTTCAAAAATTCAAAAGTTCAAAAGAACAGCATTTATTTGAAATGGAAATCTTTTGTATCATTAGAAATGTCTTTACTGTCACTTTTCATCATTTTAAGGTGCCCTTGCTAGAAAAAAAAAATCTTACTGACCTCAAACTTTTGAATGGTAGTATATGCTACTTTCTGGAAACAAAAATCTGAATTCATCTGAATTTAAATTAAACAAAGCCTTACTTAAACTTTGAACTGGCCATAAATGTTTTGAAAGGTTTTTTTATATACATCATATAAATACAAGGTTAAAATCAGGCTAGACTAAATATTCTAATTTCATTCAAATAAACACTTGAAACACTCAAAAGTGACTGAAAATCTTTTGAATGCACTTCAGGAGTATGATGACTAAACGTTATGATCGACATGAATCAAAATAAATTAGAAACTGCTTCCCACCTTTGTTCTAGCTGTTTCATAGTTGCTGTTATCTGATTGGTCTTCTCCTCCAACCGTGCGATCATGTCATTTTTTTGTCTCATGTTGTCATCTGAAGACTGTTGATGAATAAATCGATTGATTACAGTGTATTTTAACCACAAATTGTATAGAAAACTTAATAAAAAAGATGTTTTACCTGCATTTTTTGGTACATCTCCACATTGATGACTTTAACTTCATCTAATTGGTGCCGAAGTCCAATCAGAGTGTCTTGCTTTTCATGGATGTCCTTTTCTAACAGTTTCATGGCCATTTCCATCTCCTGCTTCATGCTCACTTGCACAACCAGCTCGTTCTCCACATCCTTGAGCACAGATACATTCAAAAACAGGTTTGACTTCTTCTTAGTGCCAGTGTGCCACTGCACAATCTGAATAGCAGGTTGCTTTTTTTATATATATAAACACAGACCTGCCTGAGTTGACATTCTTCTTTGAGTTGGCGTCTTGCCTCGTTGTACATTTCATCCAGGCCCTGCCTTGACTGCTTGTACGTGTCAAGCTCACAGTTCAAATCTCCTTCTGCAATCTGAATAGAGTTCAGTAAAACAGCAATTATAGTATATATTGAATACTGTGTATCTTACAGATAACATTTTTCACACATTTATAATATTTGTATTGATTTAAACATAAATGGATCACAAAAACTGGCAGAATGTTCTTCAGGAACACATAATATAATGTTTATAAGAAGAATAAAATACATTTGTGTGCATGAACTACTATCTGCCTGATGTATGTTGTATACAAACACATTAAAATCACACAACAATACCTCAAGACGCTGCTGTGTTTTCATAAGAATTACTGAATTTTCTGTTCTTAGTTGGTGGTTCTCTTCTTGTAATTTAATTATGTTGTTTTTTGCTATTGCCAACTGTAATAAAAATGATGACAGCAACAAGTTAGTATAGAATACTTCTATTTCACAGATAAGACTTATTCTTCTGAAATCAAACAGTACCTCTTCGATGAGTTTGGAGTTGGATTTTTCTAAGGACTCCACGCGTCCCTGTAAGCCTTGAACTGTAGAACTTTGACCAAGACAAAGTTTTAGATAAAATTCATAAGCACTCGTACCAAAATTTTAAAGTGCTTTGGTAGATTAATCTGCTTTTAAAAGCCACAATCACTCATCCTAAATATATCACAGAAGTTTTAGAAAGAGCATGAACTTACTTCAGCTGCCTGTTTAATTCTTCAACATAGTTCTTCTGATCCAAAATAGCTGCAATTTGTCCATTTCTATTAAAAACATATTTATGATGGAGGTTAATCGAACAGCAAAATACATCAAGGTAATTATAATGATTTAACGTAATCAATTATTGTCTACAAAGTATACTTTCTACCTTTCTTCACTTCTGTAGTCATCAATGTCATTCTTCAAGTACATGGAGAAGTCTATTACACCAACCTGTGAATTCCAATACAAGGCATTAATATTTCTCAAATATAAGCCAGATGGCAGGTTATTAAAAATGGCCAATACACAACGCTCATACTTGTGTATCGAGGTCCTCGCCCTTCACACATAAGTTGGCATCTATGACGTTAAGTCCCACCAGGAGACCAACGATGACGGCTCCCTCCTCCTCCAGCATCACTGCCGAGTTCTCATAGAACTCACTGCAAATGCACACACACAATGCTTTGACATTTATCACTGGTTTATTAGTATCAAAACAAAAAATATAAATACGTTAGATAGATAGAAAAATACCATTTTCTATGGATGCAGCTTAAATATGGATGCTACCAAATATGATCACTTCAATATAACTGTCCAAATTCTAGCTCCATTTATTCAGTCTAAAAAAAAAAGAAAAAAAAAAAAGGAGAAGCCACATGGTCTATAAAAACATAAATATCTTTGCCTCATATTGATCAAGCCATGAAATTGCAATGTGTCGATTTTCCATTGTAAAAGAATTGCATTACATAGAATCTATTGTGTTCCTAAAGCCTTAAAGGGATACTCCACCCCAAAATGACAATTTTGTCATTAATCACTTACCCCCATGTCGTTCCAAACCCGTAAAAGCTTTGTTCATCTTCGGAACACAATTTAAGATATTTTGGATGAAAACCAGGAGGCTTGTGACTGTCCCATTGACTGCCAAGTAAATTACACTGTCAAGGTCCAGAAAAGTATGAAAGACGTCGTCACAATAGTCCATACGCTGCTTGCGTTCAGTGGTTATTCTCCAAAATGGCGCTACGGTGATGCGGAGACGAATTGTTGAATAAAGTCGTTATTTTTCTTTTCTTTGCATACAAAAACAGTGTTATTTACTTGGCAGTCAATGGGACAGTCACAAGCCTCCCGGTTTTCATCCAAAATATCTTAAATTGTGTTCCGAAGATGAACGAAGCTTTTACGGGTTTGGAACGACATGGGGGTAAGTGATTAATGACAAAATTTTCATTTTGGGGTGGAGTAACCCTTTAAAAATGCCTTTTGACAGCATGCACAAAGGTAATATATTTTAAAATAATATTTATTCTCTTTATTATAGTCGTGGAGTAACCGATCAAAAATTTGGGGTCAATAATATATATTTTTTTAATGAATACTTTTATTCACCAAGGATGCATTAAATTGATCAAATGTGACAGTAAATACATAATAGTCATATGCTGCTCTTTGGAACTTTCTATTCATCAAAGAATCCTGAAAAAGAACATTTTATGATTTCCACAAAAATATTAAGCAGATCAACTGTTTTCAACATTGATAATAATAAGAAAGGTTTCTAGAACAGCAAATCTGCTTATTAGAATGATTTCTGAAGGATCATGTGACACTGAAGACTGGAGTAATGATGCTGAAAATTCTGCTTTCATCACAGGAATAAATTACATTTTAAAATATATTACAATCGAAAACAGTTCTTTTATATATATTCTTTTATTTTAAAAAATCCTTGCTACGTGTACTGCGTTAAGCTAACCGAGACTTGTCATAGCACTTGCATATTACTGCTCCTTTGTTGGTTTTGATTGCTTCTTCTATTGTCATCATTTGTAAGTCGCTTTGGATAAAAGCGTCTGCTAAATGACTAAATGTAAATGTTTTAAACTGTAATAATACTTCACAATAATACTGTTTTAATGTTTATCAAAAAAATGCAGCCTTAGTGAACATAAGTGACTTCTTTCAAAATAATTTAAAAAGTCATCACGACCACAAACTTTTGAATGGTAGTGCATATAAAATTATACTTTTAAATCTCAGTCAGTAGAAGCAGAAAGAATTTTTTAGATGGCTACAAGTGATGCACACCCTCTAGTGAGCACTGCTCACTGCACTCTAATGGCCTGAGCAGGAAACACGACACTAGTTAGTCTCAGACACAACTTATCACTTCTCAGATTACTACGGTAATACCCCACCACAACTGTTGTGACAAAGGAACAAAGAATGAATTACGGGAAAATACTAACCTAAGAATATCTTTCCTGGTGATGAGGAGACGCAGGTAATCTGCTAATTTCTTCTGCATCAGTGCCAGTCTCAGCCATGCTCTGGCTCTGCCCAGAGGCGTCCTAGCAAACACGTACAGACATGTTCAGCTTGATTTAAAAATCATAGATAGATAGATAGATAGATAGTGACAGACAGACAGACAGATAGTGATATGCTTGATTCTGGAAATAGTCCTTTCTTGCAGATGCAAGTTTCAGTTATGTCAGGGAACTAGAACTGAAATTTGCACTTCCCTATTCTGAATGGCACATTTCTTATTGTACCGAGGAATGACTGTGAGAAAGCATTTGTATATTTATATAGTAGTGGGCTTGATAGCTTTTTTTAGAGCATTTGAAAGATATAAACAAAATTGAAATGCTACAGATGTGTGTGCAATGTAATCAATGTAACAGTAAGCTGAACATTGTGCACTGAACATACTTAAGGCCAGGAAGGTCTCGTACACTGACTGCGATTTCGCCTGCTTCTGGGCAGAGCTTCTCAACCATCTCCAGAGGCCCCCACAACGACTTGTTGTATCCAAGAAACGATTTCTTCACTGGGAGATGGAGACGAACATGTTTGTTAAGCAACTCAGGGTCACAATATGTAATACGGAGTATGCAAAAGCTTTGATGAAACACTCAAAATAGTATTCAAATTTTGTTGCAGCACTGGCTCATGGACAAGAACTTCAGATGATCGGTCATCTGAGAATGAATAAAAAAGCATTTCCTCATTTTCTTTTCCTATAATAGATAAACATGGCATAACAGTGGCTGCTATCTGTCTGGTGCCTAAGAACAACACTAACATAGGCCTATAGGTAATATAAAAGAGATATTGATAACAGAGAATGTTTAACACTAAATCAGATATTCTACCAAAAAGCAAGCATATAAAGACTTTAAATGATTATGATGTTGTGTATAACAGTTGTGGTTAACAGATGGTTCTCTGTGGCTGGCTGTTCGGTGATAACTGAACATAATGTACCTTTGAGACCGTGCTTTAGGCAGTGCTCCATGACAACAAAGAACTGTTGCAGAGGCGGGTAGTCAGAGTCCAGAGTTCGTCCAAAGCTCAGAGCCGACTCAATCAGGCCTTTGATGCTAAGCTTTGCCATATTAAGCAAATTCGCTCGTTCCATTGCCATAGGATCTCGAAATGCTGGAAGACACAAAGCACACAGACTAATTTATCCAAAAATTATAGCATTATTATGGTAGAAGGACATGACAATGAAAAATAACAACCACAACTCATCACAGTGCTTTAACCTCTGGCTGTTTCTTTAGAACTAACATGTGACCACACTTTGCATGGCTGAGTTTAAATTTTAACAAACCCTTAAAGCGCTTTCACTGGTTTTGACTGTACTGTCATTCACCAGTCCTTAACAGCAGCATTTCACTTTTTGTTTTGTGTTTCAACAACAAATACTGCACAAATTATATACTTATCAGTTTTGAATTGTCAGTGATACATTGGACTCGGTTTTTATCATCAGGTGAATCAATAATTTGTATGCAAACATATTCAGACATGCTCTGTCGAACAATACTGACTGTGGTAATCTACTTCCCTCTTATGTCGGGTGGTTCCCATTTCCAATTTATTTGGATATTATTATGTGAATGAAGCCTTATTCTATCAGATTTCTGGTGTAAATAACTTCATATGTTGTGCATTTCTCCACTCTTCTTAATGTTGTTATTAAATTAATTCACCATCAGTTTGGTCATTTGTCATGATCAGGGGAGAGGGGTAAACACCAATCATGAAAAACCAGTAGCATACTAATTTGGCTGATTGGCCTATCTAATCAGTAAAATAAATGTTTTACAGTAACTGTATGAATGAACTGGTGCTTTGTAGTCTTAAAACAACAAGATTTATTAGATGCACAAATGAATACAAACCAACAAGGCACACTCTTCGTGACATCATACCACTATGACATCATGCAGAAAATGTTGTATGGCAAGCCATTTTAATAAATGTCTTAAAACTAATATAACTACTATGTATTTCTGTAACTGTTTCTAGTAATTACCAGTAAGTATTATTTAGTACACGACTAGTATATTTTTAAATTTCACTACAGACTAATTATTACATAATCATACTTATTCTTTACCTCCTAGGCACTGTTTCAATAATTTCAAACATTTGCTTTTTGGTTGTTTTTTGTTATCATTAGTCTGAATGTATACTTTATAGTTCAATTAAAAATCTCACTTGTAAGATTAAAAACGTAAAAACGTTAGTGAGAGATAACTAAACAATATAGTAGTAGTATCTCTTACTAGTAAAAATGGAATAGCTATTAGCAACAATTGTATTTACATAGGTCTTCTAATCAGAAGTGAACAGCTGATATATAACAGCACAGATCCAAATAGAATTCAATGGAAAAAGGTGCAATTTGTTACCAGTAATAATGGACTAGTTAGCCTGCTTCACACACCATTGGGATGCTGACTAGTAGCAATGGGATATATAATACTTAAGACAACTAAATAGATTTTAATCCGTGTATATATACATTTTACTAGTCATTTAAAATAAGTACTAGAAACAAAACAGTTAGTTTTAAGCAAACAATGTTAAAACGGCTTGCCATACACGTAGGCTCTGCATCTGAACAACTGAATCCCGACTTCAGCCACGGGCTTTAATGTTATCCATAACCTACCCTTGGCACCCCATTCTTCGGCAAAAGGCGACGTTTTGGGCTCTGGTACTTTGGGCAAGACGTGAATGCCACCCGAGAAGGTTTCTGACGCTTTTCTGGCTAATGCGAATATGGGCGCCTGCCATCTCCCGTCTCCAGATTTCATGGCAGCGCCGCTCGCTTTCTCAGCGGCCGATTTATCCTCCTGCAATCTGAGGATACCGAACACTTGCGCTCTCTCTTTGTTGTTCTCTGCTTCTGCCAACACAAGGTCCTGTTCTGCAGGTGTCGCCATCGATAACAAGAATATCATACAGTTTAGGATAACGCTTCACCTAACCACCACGGCGGTGATGTGTTGAGCGGCATTGATAAACAGGTAACGACGTAATTCAAGCGCTTTCCCTTGTGATGTTCCTTGTCAACGTCCCAAAGGCGACGTATGTTTTCCATTCATATGATATCTTTTGCGAACAGATGGCTAGATTGTAGATTTGTTTACACCCGGGCACTCCTGCACGATCCGTCTGCAGCAAAGGGGTGGGTGGTGTCATAACGTTAAAAAATACGTAATTCAGTGGAAGAGTATGGATATACTACCCTCTACCGCTTGTATGGAACATTGTCCTGAACTAGTGAATATTTCATTTAGAAAATTATGAAATAATCACGGGTTATTATGGTTTATCGTGATAATGGGGGAAAACATGGGGTAATTATAAAAATTGGTCGTGATTCGTTCGTGAAAGAATTTGTGTTTTAAAACAAAGTGAATCGTTCTAATCATGCACATCTCATTCTCATTCGCTTCTTTCCCTTTTAAGGTGAGTGACTGCGTTGTTTTTCAAGACAAAACTTAAGAAAAACTCTTAAATGAGGTCTCTCTTATTAGCATGCAAATTTGAATAAATTAAACTCGATTTGATCGTGTCTGACTGGCGTTGCATTTAAAAGATGCATACTTCCATACTGTATGTCCCCATTCACAGCATACAGTAGGCAAAAAGTACCCGGATGACATAGTACTTCCACCAATTCTGGAGTGCACATTTGATGGACACTTTTCTATCCCATGAAGCCACAGCTGGAGAGGATTTGCGAATGGCAGTGATGCGACTGGCTCTGGTACTGGCGGATGTACTATGTCTGAATTTCATATAGAACATATTTTTTTAGCAGTCACAAGTACCTACTAGACAATATGTGATTTCGGACCCATCTTTGTTTTTGCTTTAACAAATCATTAAAAAAAAATTTAATTTCAGCACAAAACTCACTTGTCACGACAAACTAGCATAAGGTGCGGTCAGGGGCAAAATTGTCTTTTGTCAATAATGTAGTGATGTATGAAACAGCTCACACAGAAGTCACTTTTAAACCAAGCAGATTTCTGTTAGTCAACGCGACGAACTAGTTGCGAAATTTGCACTGGGAATTATTTTTGCCATTATGTGATAATCCTGACCGCGTGTATTCCTATTGAAATTTACTGGTTTTTGCTTAAAGGGGTCATATGATGTTGCTTAAAAGAACATTATTTGGTGTAATGAAATGTGTTTATGCGGTTTAAGGTTAAAAAAACATTATTTTCCACATACTGTACATTGTTTCTCCTCTATGCCCCGCCTTTTTGAAACGCGTCGATTTTTACAAAGCTCATTGGTCTGAAAAGCGAGGTGTGCTCTGATTGGCCAGCTATCCAGTGCGTTGTGATTGGCCGAATACCTCAAGCGTGTGACGGAAATGTTACGCCCCTACTGTCCTGTGATGCCCGGAGCAACGAGACAAAAACATTAAAACCCATTATAAATGAGGCATTTGTTGCATCCAGTAGGGACATAATTACGGATTATAATGATTTATACAGCCGCGTAAACATAAAACCATGTCCGCATTTGTGATCGGAGAAATGAGTAGGTATGTGGGGGCGTGTTAGAACGAGCCGTTTTAGGTAGGCGTGGTTGACTCTTAACTTTTATAAAGAATATCTCTTTGGATTTGAGACTTTAGTCTTTGCAACTTTACAGATCTTCTTTATGCACCAAGAGCTTGTAACACTTCAAAGAGAAAGGAAAAATTGAAATCCCATCATATGACCCCTTTTGCTTAAGAAAATTTGCTGAACAAAAGTAAATGTGTCCAGTAAATGTAACAGTGGAAACAGCCACTGAACAAAACAATAAAGGCCCGTTCACACCAAGGATGATAACTATAAAGATAACGATAAAGATATAGTTCTAAACATCGTTCTCAATATTAAAGAATAGCAGAGTTCACACCACAGCTACAACGATAAAGGCACAGAGTAACGATATCATTGGAATCACTTCCAGAACGATTATTTCCAGCTGATAAACGATAAAATCTTTGACACCCAATCAGAATCCATCCTGCTATCATGAGCTGGAGAATTTAAAGCGGCAGACGCGTGTGCGCTTAGAACAAACAGACGATATCGTCCGCTGGTGTGGACGCTAATATTGTTATCTTTATAGTTATCGTTCTTGGTGTGAACAGGGCTTAACTCTTTCAAAAAGATTCAAGTCACTGGGATCAATCACAATCCCCACTATAAATTGAGTTAATTAAATTAAAAGTAACTTCTTTTTGAACTAACAGTTCTGACACTGAGGAATTTAAACTTGTGCTTTAAAATAAACACTAACAACCTCTGCTGACAACCACCTCACTGGTGCTGAGTCAGGATTATTCTCCGTGAAGAGTAGGGTGTCACCATACTATGCTAGTTACAATGGGGTGGGTCTGCAGTTCCAAACAATTATAACTTATATCATTTCTATTGTTTAACTTAGTATATGAAGTTCTAGAAGCTTACCTTGACTGTAGGCCAAACGCTCCATACTTTCACTATGGGTGATGCCCCACCGGTGGAGGCTCTGAGGGGAATACATGACTGCTGCTCCACAACCCCTTTCAGGGTGAAGACTGAAGATGAACGTCTTGTTTCTCAGTGAGCCCTGAATACACTGAACACATACAGACAATACAAGGGTGGTTAACATTTAAACATTACTTACTTATGTCTAACTGAACTAATAGCATACCTATTGTCATTTATTTGTAACTAACTGAAATTGCAGAAAATAAAAGACGACTGTTGCATACAGCTGATGACCTACATCCAGACTTGGTCACAAACTCAACATGTTTCTGTTGTTTTCTGCTGATCTGGATCTGGCCATCATATGACTCTGATTTCCTGCACCACTGTCCCGCCTCACATGGAAGGAAATGTATGCACATTCGTACTGAGCAGACAAAACACCTTAAGATTTCAGTGCAGTAAACATGTAAAGCTGATAACAACATTAATTCAAACATCTCATGCTTTGTCATCTTGCTTAGGCACTTACTTCTGCTTTAAAATGTAACTGAATCACTCAGTGGTGCTGCAGCAACATAATAATACACACTTACCCCTGTTATGTCAACACCCTGTGCTGGTGTTCTTCTTGTACTATTGGGCTGGGAAAGCTGATTAAATGAGGTGCAACCATTTGCTGCATTAGCGGGCAGTTGGGAGGAGATGTCTCTCGCTGGAACAGCTGAGTGCATTGGGTGCAGGGTAGCAGAGGCGGTCAAACAAAGGGGGCGGGACATGTAAGCATACTTGCCAGCCAATAAGTGTGGAGCTGCAGGCTACTCAGGAAGTGGGATTCTGAATGATACTGCACTGCAAGAGTAAGAAGCATGAATGTGACAGGCATACCACTAAGTAGTATTATGCACAATGCTTATTGCAGCTGCATTTTGTGTGATGATTTTGTGTAAATGCATGCACATTTCAGAGAAAATAATGAATATACACTATTGTTAAAAGAAATTAATACTTTTATTCAGCAAGGATATATTCAACCCTGTTCTTGGAGGGCCACTGACCTGCAGTGTTTAGCACCAACTCTAATTAAACACATCTGAAGCAGCATAACTGTAATACTTTTAATAATATGAAATGTTTCCTGAGCAATATTTTTTTTTTTTACTGTATTTGAGATCAAATAAATGCAGCCTTGGTGCACATAACAGACTTTCAAAAACTCTTACTAACCCCAAATTGTGTTCTACTGTTACTTGTGACCGATTTGTCCAAATTAAACTGAAAAGGTGGGAAATTCTCAGGACGGCCTTATTTAAACAAATCTGATCTTGTACCTATACAACATTGCCTGTATTCAGTCTTTCTTTAAATAAATAAAATGCCATTATTTTATTCAGTGACTTCCATGAAATTCAATACTAAAATCCCTCTCCTTTTATGCCTTATCTTTAACCAGAAGATGGCAGTGTCCTCCAAAAAGATTTTTTTTTAAATCATAAACTGTATTCATTTGGTCTTCTATCAATTTGGATCTTGCAATAATACTTTATTATTAGTGGTGAAGAGGTCTTTCCACAATTAAACTAAGTGTTTCTAAGATACACATTTTTTTTCTATTAATCTGAAGCAGGAAAGGTAACAGACAGGCATGAATCATTGGGTCAATCTTGCTAAATCATCATTAATTAATCTCCATCACATCATTACTTCTTCAGTTACTTCATCGACATTTTCTGCCTTTAATTTAAAATAAACGTCCACTTCAGACTTGAAGTCTTCACAAGTGGATTTTGTACTTGTAATCCTCCTGAAAGCATGAAGCTAAAGTATGTTGTGATGAGAGGGCAAGTGGCAGTAAAGAGCTTTCATCTGATTCATTGTCTTCAAGTGCTTTGCATTTAACTCATACAATTAGAAAAACTCCTTTTTGGGTTTTTGAATAGTTGCATTCATGCCTTTCATGCAAACAAACAAATCAAAAGCTTATATGTAAACACTGAGTGTGATAATGTGGCAGGGAGTGTATTTAAATATGCTCACTGTAGATAAAACCAACCCAAAATAATAGCCACAGTTCATAGTTCCATGGCACTCATTCACTATGTAGTAATCGAATATGCTTGAATAATATCTTGGGTGGCTTCCACCGATTCCAAGGACTTCCAACATAATCAATCAAATAAATATTCATAATTTGTTAATAAACAGTGGGTTTATTTAGTTACATCAACTTTTTTATATTGTATACCAGGTATACAAGGCAGTATGGTGTCACTCTTAAAATAAAGGTTATTTGTTGACATTGATGGTTCCATGAAGAACCTTTAAATCCATAGAATCCTTTCTATTATGCAAAAGGGTTTTATAGCAGGAAAATATTCTTTAGATTTCTAAAATGTTCTTCACACATACAGGTGTACCGACGAAACATGCTACCTATCAGATTGTGCTACCAAAAATATATTTACATTGTTTTAAGGGTAAGTTTAGGGTAAGGGTAGGTGTGGATGGGTGGGGTAGGTATGAAATTTTTAAAAAGCCTCAAACCACACGAATAAGATGCTGGTAGCACAATCTGATAGGTAGCATTTTTCGCTATGGATTTGTGCTACCTATCTTTTTAATGGGAGGTAGCACAATCTGAGAGGGTAGCACAAATCGTCAGAACACCGGCGGATGATGTGAGTGCGTAGCGCACGCGGAGGTGATTAGTGACAAACACTGAAGCACGACCGAGATAGAACAAAACAAAACGCTGGTCATGAATTAGAAGCACAAAACGAGGATTTGTAAAGAAAAATCTCAGAGGATTTAGATATAAGCCAAGAGGAGACTAATTTTTCTTTGCTAAAATTAAGGAAACTTTGCTTCCTTTGCTCCTGTAAACAAACGTTGTGCTGCGTCCCAATGTGCCTACTTATACTACGCCCTTTATACTAAGCATGTACACTTTTGGTGAAGAAAAAGTACACACTTTTGAGTGTGTAGTAGAGGAAGAAAATAAGTAGCTCGTTGATCTGCCTGTCGCGGGTCTTTCATGCGGAGAACTCTGCTCATATTTTCTGCATAATGATGCATTTAAAAGTTAACGACCAAATGGATGTTTATAAAAGTTCACATTGCTGTTACAGATGAAATTTAACACTGATAACAATAAATAAATATTTTTTACCAGGTTAAATGTTGATTATTAGTAATTCCAACCCCTTTTTGTAAACCTCTCTACCTAACCGTCGATCGCGCGCATCCGCCACGTTTTTCTAACGCGTTTTATTTGTGTTTGTAGTTCTGGACCGAATCCTTCGCCAAAGCACAATGGATTGTGGGCAATTTTAGCCATTAGAGTGTGCATGGATCCACACTTCAAAAATCGACCTGAAATAGTAGACCATCCGGGGACTTTTGGCATACTCTTTCAACATACTATGCTTTGGGACACACTTATTATAATCTAACATACTATTTAGTATGGAACGATATTCCGGACAATTTTCAAAAGGACTATTTAGGATGGATAGGATGGATAGTATAAACATTGCGACGCAGGTATGGTCTTCGCGAGACTCACACGCACATGCGCTGCGCCCTACGTCCTACGTCATCCGCTGGAAAGGCAGTCTTTCGTGAACGACAGTCAGCGGAAGTCACACAAAACTGTTTATATCGTTTTACATATGGATTTTTTATTTATTTATTTTTTTTTACAAAAATGCATCGATTCGCTACAGGAAGCCTTTATTCATCACGTTTTAATATGGATGGATGCGCTTTATTTAACTACTTTTGGACTATTGGAACAAAAACACCTACCTACCCCCATTCTAATGCTTGGAAGAGCCAGGACAATTTTTAATATAACTCCTATTGGATTCATCTGAAAAAAGCAAGTCATATACACATTGGATGCATTGAGGGTGAGTAAAACATGGTTTTAAAAAATTCATTTTTGGGTCAACTAACCCTTTAAAATTTACATGTAATTGCACACTTTAGCTTTCCATCTAGTAGTTATTTTATGCAATGAAACAAACACAAAGTCTACATTATGTAAAAGTAGCCATCACAGCCATCATTATGAAGGGTGAGGAGGGTTTTCATTATCACACAAGCCTTCAGCGTTGATGCCTTCCTGTGAAAATCACAAGAACCATCAAACTGGATAATCTTGCTGTTGAACAGAATCCAATGGCCTTGTTGGATTTGGTTGCATCTTTCTTGACACTTGACATCGGTTCAAAGGTGCCCAGTAACTCAAAAGAAGCCACAGGCACGGGACCAAGAATCATCGGCAATGCCATGATTAGGAAATCACATCTGATTGAGTTTGAAGGGTTTTTCAGACATTTAACCAGGCAACATTTGATTAACTGCTGGCTCCTCGACACAGGATTTCGGTTGGTTATAAATAGCATTGATCTTTCACATCAGTATAATGAGTGCATATTTTGTCTCTCCATTTCCATACCCTTGGGAAGAAGGTATTTGCCATAGAGAGGCACTCGACCGTCAGGGTGAAGCTCCTGTGAAATAGTCAAAGTTTAAAGATGTTCTTGTTGTTTAATATTCATAGTTTCTGTGCACAACATGACATGATGACAGGCTGGTGTAACATTTATAACCATAGGGAAAGGGAAGGTCAGTTAACTTATAGTACTGACATTTTATTGTGTGTTCAGAACTCAAGACAGCACAGTGATGATTTTTGATCTTAGACATCAGTTATTATGACCATGGCCTGAAATTTATATCTCAAAAGGATTTGTGTGTGCGCAGATACTGATATTGAGTAATACTTTAATTCATCTGCCAAAGGACATGATAAATGAGTCCAAGAAAGCCTCGTTTAGATCAGTGAGGGCTGTAGACAGCAAGACCTACAGTCATCTTCTACGTCATTATTAACTGAGCCCAAGGAGGTAATTATGATCTCGTCTATTTAATTAGACCTCAAGACCTCAGCTTATTAAATAAATAAAGACCTCCTGCTGGAGAACGTGGGCTGGCATCGTAATACATATTGTCTTTTGGTCTTCAGACACTGTAATTCAAATGTATGATCATAAAGATCCATTGCAAAGATCTTTAATTCATACATGCAGGGAAAAAATAAGGAAATGTGAGGAAACAAGATTCCGCTCTGCAATTAATGGTGCTTTCTAAGGCAAAAACATATTATTGGACTATTTACAATATTATTAATCTTACATTTTCAGAAACCCTGACCCTAAGTACTTTGTTATGGAACTTATCCAGCATTGTTTGTGCTCTAATTTTGTGCCTTATTCATTAAGAACAACTACTACTTTTGTATGCCTTCATACAATTATTAAAGTGATGATGAAATGGAAATAGCAACTAGTCTTTTCTTCTGTATTGTTTAACTTTAACTGACAGATAATAAATAGCCTCTAAATTATCTTAAATTTGGGCTTCTTTGATTTGGACCAGTGAACACCCTAGCAACCATTTAGAACATCTTAGCAACAGAATAGCAATGCTCTGGCAACCACTCTAACATTCTAGCATTGTGATCACAGGTTTTTCATGCACAAACATCTCTTTTCTGCTTTTCTTTTCACCGTTTTCTTCCGAAATGTAAAAATCTAGTTTCAATTACAATTTATATTCTTACTTAATGAGGTCAGAAATGCTTCTTGATATCTTTCTGAACCACTGCACTGTGTGTTGTGTTTCCATAAGCCTATGGAAAAATCCTATTGGCTTTTCGTCAAGGGAACCAGTGTGATGCTAACAGCCGATCAGCCTACAAAGTGACGTCATAGCTCTATTGTCATTCGCAATATTGTAGCCTAACTCTTAAAGTCATTAGGTAGCCTACACAGTCTTGTACCTTTGTCTTTTTGTCCAATAATGAACTCACTGGATGTTAAGTAATATTACGGTAAAAAAAGTGAAAAAATCTAAACAATCTCTAGTGAAAAAAAAGTATACTTTATTGTATTTGTAATATATTACCTGTTTTAATAGTACATTGCAAATATACTAACAAAAAATGTACTATCTTTAAATATATAAAAAGTATATTAGTATCATGCATTTGTCTATTTTCACAACTTTTAACACACTTTAAAACAATTGTAATTTAGTATATTTTCTAAAAAATTTATTTTACAAAAATATACTTGAATTGAATGTTCTGTTTATTTTTTATAAGTATATTTATTTGCACTTTACTTAAATATATTTTATGAATATTTTTTAACTGTGTGCTGAAAATGATCATTGTAACAATGCATTGAAAGTATACTTTCAAAGTACATTTTAAATAAACACTGTTTGAATTGTTAATAATGTGTCTCTGTCTGTCATTGAAGTTATGTATTTATTGTAATGACCTTAAAAAGTGGATTCAGCATTGGGGAAAAATTAGCATATTTTTACTCAAAAATAATACATTTATAGTATATTGCTTGTGTGTTTCAAAGACACTCATAATTAATTTGTAATGTACTCGTAATACAAAAAAAAGTACACTTTAATATCACTAATCAAGCATGTAAATAGGCATATACTTAAAGTGTACTACGTGTACTTGAAGTTGTTCCAATTTAGCACATAAAAGTACACTAAATACACTTAAAGTTATGCTTTACTACAATTTAATTACAATTAAAATATACTTAGTACAAAATTAGTTGTTCCAAAATAGCACACTTCAAGTTAACTAATTATTAACACACTTAAAGTATACTGACAATTAGTCTGGCTGCAAGTATACTTAGCATTTTTTTTTTTCACTAGGGATAGCTAATGTTCACAAACAACTTTAGGGTTAGCAGACCTGTCTTGCAATATCATTCACTATTCCTCTAACCTCTGGAGTTGGATTATCAGCAAATGCTGCCACACTGTTACATTTGAACAGGTAAGGCCTACTTCTTCAAGTGTTCCTGAAACAAAAACAAGTATATATGGCTTGCTATTGGACTTCCTAGGGCACAGCATGAAAGGGCACAATTTTCTGACCTAATGAAAATGACAGGTAGTTTGTGGTCACATTTAGAAGGTCCCACGTTGTTACAGTCTCCACTAAAGACTGCCAATCATATACATACAACACCTCACAGGACTCGTAGGCAAATGACTGCTTGATTTGTAGAGGTAGTGCCATTAAGCTCAGGGGGGTTGATTCATATTTCCTCTAGCCTGGAGAGGAAGCTTAATTATATACTATTAAACAGCAGGGGAGCGCTAAGGATGGATGAGCTCCTAGTCAATAAGAAGCTGTCTTCAATCTAATAAGGATGATGTGAATTTGGATGATGGGTTGACATTCCTCCTACAAACATTCCCATGAGCCCACAGACACAAAGATGTAAGAAGAGGTCATGATTTTATTTTTTTTTATAAGCATGAAGCACTCTCTAAATGCATAGCACACCCTATGAAAAACAAACACAAAAACCCAATAAATCCCAGCAACTGCATATAGAGTCGATGATTTTAGGTTTCCTCTAAGGATGTGTTCAGACTCTCCTAAATGAAATGAGGTTCTTTTTAAAAAGGGACACTTTGTGAAATTTTACTGGCACATAAATGACCTGGCCATGTTTCTGCCATCATCTTCCAATTGTGTGTGAGAAGAAAGGGAAAAAAATTAGGGGGAAAATGAAATAATATAAAAACAAAAAATATATAATAAAAAAAACAATAATAATAAGGTCACAATGATTCATATTTTGCATTTCAGTGTACAAAGATTGCGCTATAAATTCTAGTAAATTACATCATCTTCCAATTGTGTGTGAGAAGAAAGGGAAAAAAATTAGGGGGAAAATGAAATAATATAAAAACAAAAAATATATAATAAAAAAAACAATAATAATGTCACAATGATTCATATTTTGCATTTCAGTGTACAAAGATTGCGCTATAAATTCTAGTAAATTACGCATGACAAACTTACATTCCTTTTATGCCTTCTCTGAATGGAGGTCACTTACCTGCTGGATGACACTGGACTTCATAAAAGTTGAATTTTCTATGAAATTCTCTTTCACCCTTACTATAAAAGAAATATGAACCTTTGAGTCCCAGGCTGCAGTCAAGACTTTTTCACTACCTTTCCTAAAAGCCTCTTTTCACTCCACAGGAGAACTTAAAGTTTCATTCACATGCAATAGAAGCAGCCTATCAAAAATGCACGTTTCTTTGATGAAATGTAAGCAAGTGGGACTGATTTTAACGTACCTCCTCACAGTGATCAGATCAGAACTTCTCCTACAATGGTTTGTGATTGCAGCAACGGCAGTGGTCATCATCACTCCTCCTTCTTTTGACAAACCAAAAATCAAGAGGCACATTTTAGAAGATGCCGTGTTGAGATGACTGCAAGAACCCATTTGATTTCTTCCTATTTTGACATTCAGAAACATTTATTTAAAAAAACTTTTTATGGTAAATCTGGTACAGAGCTCGGCTTGATGTTCTAACCTATTAGGCAAAATGGGGAGAAATTACTGAGGAAGCTGTAATCTAACTCAATATATGAATAGGAGCTATAATACTTGATATTTCTTTATACATGATCATATTTTATGATCATATTTATAGGTACAGAAAATGTTTTAAAGACCAAACTGATCCTCCTTTTCATACATGTAAAAGTTATGAAACAGAAAGGATGCCCAATCACAAGCATTGAGAACGTCCAACATACTTTATCAAAACCTGTGGAACTTGTTATTATAAAAACAGTGACTGTATTTGTTTACTGTTTTAAAAGAGATAAAGGAAATGGAACAAATAAGTCGGTAAAACACAGACTGCCACATATTGACCATAGCAGACCATGTCTAAAGTGCAATATTGAGAGTGCTGCAGTCCCCCTGCAAACACAACAACCAGCATGACAGAGAACAGACAAGAAGATCCACTGAAGCAGCAGAACACAGCTCTGTAAACATCATTTATTCATTCATTCGGCAGGACACTCACTGTGTTCAGGGCAATACTCAAGCTTTAACAGTCAGGTCAAGATATAGTCATTGAAATCACATTAAAAAAAGAACAGAAAAATGTTAAGGCTTAATATCATTATTCACTTCAACCTGCTTGTTTGCAATTATCTTTCACTGAAAAATGTGAATGTGAATGCAATATTTGGTGCATTTAAATAAATATGCCATCAGATGATTCTCTTGTCATTTGATGACAAGAAACATCCATCTTATGTATTTATTATAAAAACAGGTCAAGATATTTTCATGCTTAAAAAGACACAGCAGACAACAGAATAGAGGAGAATATAAAAACCATCACCATTTGGCAAAAAAACACTTTTGACAAAGATATATACAGTAAGACATACACATGCAGCTCTGACAGAAATATGTTGCGTCTGAAAAAGAATCTAGACAAAATAAAAATATCACGAGAAGCACAACATGTAAACGATGGACATTCAAATCCCCAGATTACAAAATAATCAGCTCATAATAAGTATGTATTTTAGCTGTATTTTATTAAAAATTAAGAGGAACAACCCATTTCAGGTAAAGACTCAATCTGAAGTAAAACAATTATAAAATAAAAAAAGTTTTACAGCAAATATGGTGAACTAAAGGATTGGATTTACACAGCTTTTAAATGTGGAAATGTTTTATAGTCAGGATTTATACTATTACTCATCTTAGACACAATGTACAAAGGAAACAGCACTCTTATTATGATCGATGTAGCTGCTGTTTTTGTAGACTTTAATGGTAGAAGTTCACTTATGTGAAGCACTGTTTGCACTGGAAAAAAGAAACCTTGACTTGCATTACCTGAGACTGACAGGGTGCTAATTTTCAAAACAGTTTCCCTGTTAAACACAACTAAGCTGTGTTAAATCTAAAGGCATTCTGACTGTCAACATGACGCATCTTTAGTGCACTGCTTCAGATCTGATTTAGTCCTGAGACAGAAGGTCAGTCCTAGTATCATTAAATTTTGATACAAAAAACTACCCATTTTCAGCTGACAGATGAAATAATGAATCCTGGGAGTAACTGCGAAAATGATATTGACACTACAAAAATTGCTTGCATCAATGTGTCTGTGGCTGATATTACAAAAGTAACAGCACGGTTGAGTTTTGCAGAGCTACAAACAGTTCATTTCACCCACAGCACATGATAGTATCTGTATAAATCCTTTTTTTTTTATGAGTTTGCACTCAGTCAGTTAAAGGCATGCATTTGCAGCATTTGGCCCACTTGCTTTGGTACTTGGTCTCCTGGGTTCCGCCGTCCAGCAGACCATCCAGAGCCTTTATAAGAAAGACTTAAATTACATTTGGTGTGCATGTGCTTTCTGTGCTGGTGGGTTATTATCAAAGGTGCAGCATTATTTAAATTACTACAAAAAGGATTCAGAATTTATGTGATTATGATAATCTACATCTGGGACTGTGCTGTGGTGTTTTTCAGGGCATCAAGGCACCTCTTTAACACTGGTTAAAGTGGGGGGACACACAGAAACAGCTGCACATTAGAGGCTGCTTTTGAAAGTGAATCGGATTTCTAGACTGCTAATTTGTTGAAAACCCGTCTACTCATGGTACTCTTTTGAGAAATATTGAAATTCATTCAAACCACGCCTCTCACCACCCACCTCTTAATCAGTGTGGAAAACACTTAATGAGAGGATACTTTATAAAAGGTTTCTTAATTACACTGAATTTATGAGTGGGCACAGATAATGATGAAACCTGAATAAAGACTAGATGAAATATCCTCATAAATCAAATTCTTGGTCTTTTGAGGAGAAAAATTATTGCCTTTTTTTGTTTTGGAAAGTTCTGTCAAAGTAAATATATGAATATGAATAATAACGTATTAATAATGCTAATAATAATTAGTAGTAGTATTACAAACTTTAAATATAGCACATTTACACAATTAAATCTAATAACGTCCTACTAAAGTGAAAATTGAATAGAATTTTGTTCACATTCTTTTCTAAGAATGAGTAAGAAAAACTGAGTGCTGGGGTACTACCGATTTTGTGACGTTCAATGCAAAAAAGCATGTCTGAGTGAGACAAACCCCCCCCACACACAACACCCTTGTGAAAACCATTTAAAACTACATTAATTGCTGTCACAACTCTTATTTTGAACTCCTCAAACACTTTGAAAGGTTCTTACAGCCAAAGAAAAATGTCATTTTTGTTGCTGGCAAGCTTACAGACTTTTAATTAAAAGTGATAAGAGCATGTATGTTTTATGTAAAGTAGATAATTTGTATTATTAAAAAGTCTTATGCAGACAATCTGAATCTTCTTCACTGACAACCACAAGTCTTACCTGAGGAACTAAGATGCCCAGAAGAAGTCCAGCCATGATTTTACAGTTGTCCATGAACCAAATGAAGACGGCATTAGTGCAACCACGGGTGTAGATCAAATCTATATTTTCTATCCTCTGCGGGCAAAGGTCAGGCAATAGAAATGTTATTACATTGCAGTGTCAAAAAACTGCCATCACTTTATGTCTCATTAACAACTAGTGTTATAAAGTGATTGATTGAAAATGAGAGATAATTGGATGCAGTTATAAGGCAGATCATCATTCATCTGAGGTGTTGCATATCCTCACAGCCTGTTAAAATTCAAAGGCGTTTCTCATCGCTCTTCTCAGATGATCAGACCTTTGACCCCTCCAAATGAATGTATTTACACCAGGTGGATTGACACAGGACACACAGCACTTATATCAGAATGCACTTATAAGCTACGTTAACTTTCTTCATTCAAGGAGGTGTGATCAGGGCACATACCTCTTTCTCCAGGGCCTTGTATCCACACAAAGTATTAACAACTTCAGAAGGCTGTAATACACAAGCAAATGCAGTCTTAATATTTTTATGAAAGTAAAACACCTAGATGCATACAGTAGCTAATGGTTTATTCAGCTGTGAGATTATGTAAAAGTACCGATTTGGCAAACAGCAAAACCTTTTGTGGGGAAGACATTTAACATTCCCAACCCGCTGTATCATAGGTATGAAATTACACTTGGTGCTGATTAATGACTAGCGTACTCTCTACAAAACATGTTTCCATTACACTAGTTTTGATCCCTGTTTTGTCATTCTAAGTTATAGAGGTTTTAGTCTTAACCTAATGTGGTGATAAGACTACTACGCTTTATAAATTAAGCTGATGTCATTCTGTGAGTAACTGTACACATTTTGATGACATTTAAATGGTTAGTTCACTCAAAAACTAAAATTCTATCATCATTTACTCATCCTAATGTCATTCCAAATTCATAAGACTTTGGTTCGTCTTTGAAACCCAAATGAAGATATTTAATGAAATTATAGATTTCTATCCCGTCACTGAAAGTTCAAGCAACTTTCAGTCAATGTGCTCTATGTGCATTGATAAATGTTTCTAAGTAAATAGACGCTTAAATTAAATCTATTCATCATATAAAGTGATAGCGTCTCTTCATAAAAGTTGGACTGAACTGCTTGATTCATATGGGTTTCTTTCCTGATGTCTTTATGAACTTTTTCGGTTGTATGAACTTTCAATGGAGGGACAGGAATCTATCAGATTTCATTCAAAATATTTTACCTTTTGATTCAAAGATGAACAAAATCATAAGGGTTTGGAACAACATGAGGGTGAGCAAATTATGACCATTTTAATTTGGGGGTGAAGTATCTCTTTAAATCAGTGTGGCATGACCTCATTTAAATGGAAAATGTTCCATATATAGAGTTTTCAATGTAATATGTTTACCGATGACCAACAATTTACATTTGGAAAACATACATCAGGAGACAACCCAAAAAGACAAACTGATGTGTGGATTGAGAATTTTAAACCTCCTTTAATCTCAACATATTTGTGTTGATGTGTGATTTTTATTTAATATGAGGTCTACAAACAAATAGGCAGATAAGTTATCAACATCTTGTTTCATTTTGCAACAACTGTGTATCTAAGACGATAAGCAGACATTGTTGCAACTAAGGCACCTTGAGGAAATTCAGTCAAAATGACTGTGATATCAAAACCTTGTAGGCACAATGCCTTAGGATAATATACTTTATCACTTAGGAAAAAAATGTAGCAGAATCAAATCAAATATGAGAATCAAATGTCAATATATTTGCATTTGCACTGGGATTTTTGTTTTTGGAAGATGCATCTGCCAAAATATTCTACAATTTATTTCTTCATACACCGAGCTGGTGAAGTGATATAAGATTTCATATCTTGTAATCTGATTTAGAAGCAAAGAAACAACAATCAACAAATTGATCTCCATTCTCCATCAGGCTTAATGGAGTGGGATTAAAGATCATTTCATTGGTATTAAAGGTAATGCCCTCAGATTACATTCTGCTATTTGATTTCAGACAAAACTTTCTGATGTAATCTTCATATATAGACAGCAGCATTGCTTTGTCTTAGACTGAAGTAGTGATGAGGTAATGCTTGTCCATAGGTAATCTGCACACAGCTGGACGTCGGCAAACAAGCTCTGTGCTTTTTCCAAAACTAATGAAAAATGAATGTCCTTTTTGACTGTAAGACCTGCTTTAGTATCGCACTTTAGAGGACCTATTTTTTAACTGTCCTATGCAACTCCAAAAATGGGCTCTTTTAATATTCAGATAAATGTAATTTCAAGCTGGGTCTTGTTACGAATGCTCTGGCTTGTGTTGAGAATGACAAGAAAATAAATGCGCAAGAAACTAACAAAAATAGCTTCCGTCTTTATCAGCACATGGTGTAACAATATCTTCCAGACACTTCCAGACTTGCAGATGGGTCAATTCCTGTTAAGCAGCACATTTTCACGTCCCCATCATATGTCATATAATGGACTTTATAAGACATTTCAGATTTGGGGAACACAAAAAATATATTTAGATTTTTTTCTATACAATGAAAGTGAATGAGAGCTAATGTTGTTTGCCGCATTATCAAATGATCTCCTTTTGTGTTCCAGAACAGGTCACACAGGTTTAAAATGACACGAGGATGAGTAAATTATGACAGAATTATCAACATTTTTAGGTGAACTATGATTTAACAAAAGCCAGGTCCCTTCCACCAGGAAGTGATATCATTTTTGGCACGACAAAAGCAGCACAAATATTCCAGCCTAAATTGATACTCATGTAAACGAACTCTCAGCCCCTCACTGGGCAATGGCTAGCTCTAGCTCTTTATTTCCATCCTGTTAGACAGCTTGTTCATGCTATTGCCATTGTGTAAATCATCAAGCTATCAATCAATGCTTCATCAGAGCATATTTTCGAAAGTCTAGTACCCATTTATAGACATACTTCTTAAAATATAACACAATAATATTCACTTTCAGCAGTTATAGATTTCAAATGTACACAACACAGGAATGATCCAGATAACATAGGATCATTATGAGCTCAACGTTTTCCATAAACGAACAAAAGTAAAGCAAAGCAACTGGGTATTATAAAAACTGGAAAACCTGAGCAGAAAAACACTTCATGCATCATTTCAAAAGTATGATGTGTGGACAAAGTTCTTTCCCAGTTCACTGGATGTAGTGCCATTGTTTTTGCACCTGTAAAATTTGGAATGTGCCAGTTATTTGTGAAACTGAAAGCAGATATGAGCAGAGCTTAAATGGGACAAAACAAAATGGGGAATGCTGAGAAACACAAAATGACCTTTTTTTTATGCTTTCCATCTGCCCACATTTCTCCCTTTAGATCTCCTTTCAAGTGAGCAAACAGTAACCTCTTGAAAGACTCACAAAAGAAATAAATGCTTTTGTTTCCCGTCAAGTGAACCAGGGCTGATCTAAATTTAGAATTTAAGTATTTGCTTCCATTCAATTTAAGCGCTAACACTTAAATCTTTCCCAGTTCACTGGATGTAGTGCCATTGTTTTTGCACCTGTAAAATTTGGAATGTGCCAGTTATTTGTGAGGGGGCGCCTAGATATGAGCAGAGCTTAAATGGGACAAAACAAAATGGGGAATGCTGAGAAACACAAAATGACCTTTTTTAATGCTTTCCATCTGCCCACATTTCTCCCTTTAGATCTCCTTTCAAGTGAGCAAACAGTAACCTCCTGAAAGACTCACAAAAGAAATAAATGCTTTTGTTTCCCGTCAAGTGAACCAGGGCTGATCTAAATTTAGAATTTAAGTATTTGCTTCCATTCAATTTAAGCGCTAACACTTAAACTACACTTAAAAATGCTAGGATTATATTTCGTTAACAGAAGGTTTATTTATGTAGGTTATTCGACAGCCGACAGCAACGACTATGCCAAAGTTTACAGACATACAGCAATATTTG
The DNA here is from genome assembly GCF_001515625.1 of Sinocyclocheilus rhinocerous. Taxonomy (NCBI): domain Eukaryota; kingdom Metazoa; phylum Chordata; class Actinopteri; order Cypriniformes; family Cyprinidae; genus Sinocyclocheilus; species Sinocyclocheilus rhinocerous. The sequence continues at coordinate 1,138,024 of NW_015660877.1, read as the reverse complement.
TTTATGAAACATTTTCAAAAAGATCCTGGAGATAAGAGGACTCTGCAATAACATGAGTTAACGTTCTGTGTTAACAGGACACCAAATGAATTCATGACTGCAGCTTCAGACACATTAATTTGACTATTTGATCTAATGTGCACACCAGATTTTAATTTTTTTGAAAGATGTGTCTGTAATATTGGAAGATATTATTAGAATTTAAAATATCAGCTTTTTGTTGTTGTTTTGAACATATTTTAAAGTGTAATTTATTCCTGTGATGGCAAAGCTGAATTTTCAGCATCATTACTCCAGTCTTCAGTGTCACATGATCCTTCAGAAATCATTCTAATATACTGATTTGAATTTGCTCATGAAAACATTTGTGCGGTTTAATATTTTTGTGGAAACTGTGATTACATTTTTAAGGGTTCTTTGATGAACACAAAGTCCAAAACAACAGCATTTATTTAAAATCTTTTGTAACAATGTAAGAAGTCTTTAATGTCATTGTTGATCAATTTAATGTGTTTTTGCTTTTGAATTAAAGCATTAATTTCTTTAAAAACAAACAAACAAACAAACAAAAACCCTTATTGGCTCCAATAAAACCTTACTGACTCCAATGAAAATGGTATTGTGCATGTGCTTTATGACAAACTAGAGTCATATAAATGTGACTCCTCTCGTAAAAAAGTAATATATTTAAAATACATTTATTTCATACTAAGTATAGTTCAAAACTATTAACATATTTACTGACATATTGCTCGAGACTTACTGATATAAAAATTATAATTAAACTTTATTTAGAGTACTACTTGTGCACATTTCTTAATTTTAAGCCTAAAATGTGTTTTAATGTCCCTATTGATGAGGATTGTATGAACTTTGAATAATATCAGTCTTTAAATGCAAGATATTTTAAGTGTTCCATGAAGTGTGCTTGCAAATGTTCCACTTTAGCACAATCAAATATACTTTAGTATATCTTTAGTTGAACTTCAGAACTACTTCTGCACAATTAAAGTGCATTAAGTGCAAAATTGGTAGTTCTAATTTAGCAGACTTCCAGTATACCAGTTTAGTATACTAAAAGTACAATTGCAGGGTATTTTTTATTTTTCACTAGGGTCTTGTTGTAAGAGTAGTGTTAAACAGCAAACATAACATAATGAGCGGTGTGTGCATGTGTGTATAGCTTTACAGTTTTACAGTACCTTTTTCTGCATAACCCTTTTTTGTGCATAATATCCCTAGTAAAAAAGTAATATATTTAAAATACATTTATTTCATACTAAGTATAGTTCAAAACTATTAACATATTTACTGACATATTGCTCGAGACTTACTGATATAAAAATTATAATTAAACTTTATTTAGAGTACTACTTGTGCACATTTCTTAATTTTAAGCCTAAAATGTGTTTTAATGTCCCTATTGATGAGGATTGTATGAACTTTGAATAATATCAGTCTTTAAATGCAAGATATTTTAAGTGTTCCATGAAGTGTGCTTGCAAATGTTCCACTTTAGCACAATCAAATATACTTTAGTATATCTTTAGTTGAACTTCAGAACTACTTCTGCACAATTAAAGTGCATTAAGTGCAAAATTGGTTGTTCTAATTTAGCAGACTTCAAGTATACCAGTTTAGTATACTAAAAGTACAATTGCAGGGTATTTTTTATTTTTCACTAGGGACTTGTTGTAAGAGTAGTGTTAAACAGCAAACATAACATAATGAGCGGTGTGTGCATGTGTGTATAAGTTGACACTGTAAACTGTAGGTTGACATGAAAACATATTCATAGACAAACCTTGCTCGGACAACAGGTGTAAGGCACCGCACACGCTAGAGGACCAGGAGCAGAGCAGTTATGATACATGTTCACCTGCCAGTCCGTGAAGTCGGTTCCCCCACAACATTTGAACTGGAAAAACAAGAATCAAAGCAGTAAAAATCGCTTGTAGATTGAAATATCAGCAAAGCTTCAGACGAAGGCCAATATTATTCGGAAAAGTTGGTTGTTTCCTCATCTGGCACTGCTGAAGACATTACAAGACTACTAGAAGAATAATTGTACATTGCATTTTTAAAAACAACATTTGGGTAATGTACAAATGGTTGGACATGAGTTGAATTTTCTAGTGTGTCATCAGCTAAATTGCACCTAGGTTGACAGGGAATGAAACACGAGTTGAAATGAATAATCCGAGCTGCTCTGTATACATTTATAGAGCCAAAACTTTCAGAGGACGAGCATGAATAAATATTAGGCTCCTGTCTTCGCTCTATGAATGGCACAATTCATATTCCAGCACCACAGCTCATTTAAATGGCAGTGAATAACATTAGCGGTAATTACTTAAGCACTTGCTTGATTCTCTCATAAGAAACACATCTCATACTAATGTACAAGAATTCTATGACAATCAGCTTAAGGAAAACAAAGAGCATAATTTTTTGATGAAGATCCTACTGTGGATAGCTAACAGAAACTAATGCAGCATGGGATGTCAGTCACAAAACAAATAAATGAGGAATGACCAGGACCACTGGACATAGCAGCCAGACAGAAAACAGAAAACACTAACTATGTTCCGATTCACATGATCTTGTGCAGTGTTCACTGCTCTCTACACTACTGTGAATGGGATATCTGTAAAAATCCACTTCACTTAACAAAACTGGCTCATTTGGAATGATTTTTTTTGTGTGAACACTGTAGAAACTAGATTACTTAAACTGAATAGAATAACAGAATTACTTTTCACTGCTTATTTTAGCCAAAATTTGTGTTGTACTGAGGGGGAGCAAAATGACTGTCAGGTTTCTTTCTCTCTCTAAATCTTGTGAATTGATATTCTGATGTAGACTTGCTTCCTGTGATGTTTTCATTATCCTTCAGATTGAACACATCTTCCCTTCTATTGGAATCTTATTCAATATAATTATCCTGTGAAGCAGAAACAAATACCCACTGTGTCATGTTGAGCTTTTTAGGATACTGTTTGACAGGGAAAAAAAGAAAGAAAAATTTCAAATAATAAAAAAAAAACATTCAAACCACAATGAAAGACTGCTGTGACAGGCACTGAATGTGGTTTAAACAGAAATATATAAAATAATCCCTTTTTCTTAACAATGGACCAAACAGAATGTGCTAAACCTTTTCCTTTCGACCATCACAGAGTAAGGGAATGATTACTAGAAATTGACTGTTCTTAGAGGTGCCGCTCTACTTAATTTCTTTAAAGTCAAGTCAAAAAGGAGCTTGTTAATAAAATGAAATTGCTGTAATATTTCTGTACATAACTGAGAAACAGCTGGCTGTAATTACTCACATTAAACAGGTACATGCAGATGCTCAGTGTGAGGTTGTGCAGCTGGTGGACTGGCACAGAGTCATTCTCATGTGCCTGAATGCACCTCAGAGCCACTGGGCTCACTTAGAGTGTTTCCATTGAAATGTCTGAGCATTGAAATGTTGTAGATGTGTCTGCTGGGTGCCTAACATTTTTAACTACAGTACAAGCAGTGCTCTTTAAATGGACTCGTCCTATAAATAAACACAAAGGAATTTCTAATGGTTGGTTTCAATGTGTTAATTCTGAATGCACTCAAAGAGTTGTTGTTACCTAATTAATGGTCATAAAAAAGTACATCTGAATTGGCATTACATCTGAGTTACATGATTATAAGGGCCTTGATTTTCGTAGTTTAGAAAACACAGAATGAATTGTATTATCCAGTCATTAAAACAGAATTTATAGAGCAGAATGTCATGGAATTTGGAAAATAAGTCAAAATTAGAGCTGTACAGTTGATGCTCATGTTTTTTTCAGTGTCTGCTGACTATATGAGTACATCCACATGAACTTCATCGAGATCTGCAAATAAATTCTTTAAAGGGTCTTCACTATAACATTCAAATAAAAGTTCTGTTTAGCCTGAAAAATTATGGCAGAATTGATAACAATT
>NW_015660877.1:1125641-1133703 GCF_001515625.1 Sinocyclocheilus rhinocerous | reverse complement strand
TTGTTATTATTATTATACTATTTTTGTAGATTTGTAAATAGTTTTTCTTTTTGTAAAAAGGAACCCTTCTATTTTCATTTACAATCTTTAGATTAAAAGATTGATTAAATTAATATATATTTTTAAATAAATTAAATTAAATCAAATCATACATTTGTATTAAATCAAAACTGAAAATCTAGAAAAATTAAACAGAATATCTAGAAAAATTAAACAGAATTTAAGATTTCATATGGCACTATTGTAATTTTTTTAAAAATAAATGATTACATTATTTAATTCAAATGATTATACATGCATTTTAAGGATGAAAAAAGAAAGCCTTTGAAACAAAATTGAAATAGAAAAAAAAAAACTTCACAGGACCCTACTAGCTTTCTTTTATTTTCAGAAACAAATAAAAATAATAGTTTGAAGTTCAACCAATATTAAACAGAATGGCTATGCTAATGGAAATGCAGAGTGAGTACATGCAGAGAGATCTGGACCTTCATAATTTCATTATGTGAAACTTTGTTGACAGATCAAGTTTAAAGATACCTTCAATGCAATCTTAAAAAAGTCAGCATATTAAATCTGTACCTTTCATGTGTTCATGATTGTACAATTGATGCTCATGTTTTTTTCAGTGTCTGCTGACTATATGAGTACATCCACATGAACTTCATCGAGATCTGCAAATAAATTCTTTAAAGGGTCTTCACTATAACATTCAAATAAAATCTCTTACCGTTTTCTGAACAAAGTCCATGATGTTTTTGAAATCAAGGTCATCATAGTAATTGACCATGCCTTTGCGGATGTTTTTGTTGAGAAGGTCCTCTGTCTGATTGACAAAGAAGGTCAGTGTTATAACAGGAAGATGTTGTTTTTGCAACAAAATGTAACAAGTCTGATTTCTTTTAGCATGGGATGTTGAGCCTTTGTTGTTGCAGTTAGAAATAAACTCAATAAAACTGTAATATCTGAGGACTGGTACAATTAGTTTCTTAAAAAATATGATTGAAATTATGTTCACAATGATGGTAATTACGCTCTGGCATCAAAATTATTTTGTTTATGATTGCTGAAGTGTCAAGCAGCCAAACAAATTTCCACATCCAGCAGACGCTAAAACACAACCTCAACTAATCACAAAACAGTCATTACCCAGCAACCATGTAACAGTACTCATAATTATCTTTTTCAAATGAGCATGGATCCCATTTGCCCAATGAAATGAATAACAAAGAAACTTCCAGCAGTTATTGTCACATTGCATGGCTAATGACTATAAAATACTGCAATACTGAATTCTGTATGTATACATTTCTTTTTGTGAGCCATGTCACAGTCTGCCACTTGGAAATGTACATCAAAAAAACAGTCTTATTATATAAAGGAAGGGATTTGTCAAGAACATTATAAATGAAACTAGAAAGAAGATAAAAATGGCTGTACCTGTCTCCTAAAGATCAAAGCAACAATCCCACTGACAAGCTCCAAAATGAGACAGAGAGCCAGCATGTAAAGAAACTGCAAAGCAACAGTAAACAGAGGATCTCAAATGAAACAGAGACACACGCACATTACTCAGATACAAATGAAACAACAGTTGCAAGCCTCAGATTCTGCCCTACATGGGCAGTGAGTCCGTCTATGCGTGCGTGTACAGCACCCAAGGCATATGGACTAGTGAATACAAATAGCTCATAACATGATTCAATTCCCATCAGCTTGTTTTATAGCTAGTGGGATTAGGCAGTTGTATTAACAGAGAAACTGGAAAATAAGAGTTCTTCATGAGACAAACTTCCACTTCTGCTGAAACAGGAAGCACTCTTAGTACTGTTTATCATTTTCAGCCCTGTTGATAATAACAGCACTTTAAGAATTTAATATGTTGATAGCCCTGCCTTCACCATGTGATCTTTAGGCAAATGAGAGTGGTAATTTTCATAATGGGTTTGACTGGTATCAAACGTCTGCAACGTTCATGTTAATTCTACATCAGACGATCTGATGTTTGACGCATTGTGAATGTGTAGTCAGAAAGTGTTATTCAAATGATTCCTTTATTCAAACTGATAAATGACTCATCCCTAATCACTCATAAACTAGTATAGTGTGGTTTGTTTTACTACTTTGTTAGTACAAGTGATTTAAGTAAGAATGTTTTCTGCTTTACTATTGACCCCCTTTTCTTTTTGTGGAACGCAATAGAAGTATTTTGAAAAACTACTTTGTTCATATAATGACAGTCAATGGGGAACATAACACTAGACTTTCAATGTATGGACAAAAACAAAATATATTTTGCACTCCCCTATAAATGAAAGTCATACATGTTTGGAACAACATGAAAGGGTGAATAAATAATGACAGGATTTTCATTTTTAGGTGAACTGTCTCTTTGTGCTAATGATATTATTTGTTTGTTTCCTACAAAAAGAATCATTAAAAAAAAATAGAATATGAAGTGTTGTGTACAGAAAATCAATATGATTTACATAATAAGCGATGTGCTGAAGAGGACACTACTATATGCAAGAGTCTGATGGAAAAATAAAAACTTACCACTTTGAGAAGGCACAAGTTGTCTCTGAGAGATGCCAGAACGCCGATGAAGGAGACGATGAACATGATCACACCGAGCACAATGAGGATAACGGCAGGAGCCAGGAATACTCCTTCCAGAGTTTTGTACTGTTGCCTCTCCACCTCCGCATAAATGCCAATGGCCAAAATAAAGCCCCCTATGAGCTGAAATAAATCACACAAATCAGACCATTTGGGTTTCATGCAAAATTACATTACATTACAAATGGGAAGAATATCACTATTTTAGCTATATTAATAACTTTAAAAAGGCACATGGGTTAAAAACAACACAAAAGAGTACATTTAGTCACATTCAGGGCCACAAAAATGGACATTACTGAATCTAGCAGTATATTCTTCAGTATGTTTTTCATATTTAAAGGTATTATGATTCAAAACAGAGCAAAGTAAAGCTATGTGAAACTGTGACCTCCTGGGTTAATGTATTCCAACCTTGAATCTTAATGGCTCCCCAAAGCGCCAAGTGTGATTTCCATTTGGAAATATTCTACATGATTATCATACTCTACTGATCGGAGCTGTGGTTGACAAATCGTAGAATTAAAGCATGTGGTGTGAAATCCAAACCATTTCTGTGTCACAATAAAAAGTAGCAGAAAGTAGATCTGGGAGAAGCATATTCAGACGAAGTTGTGCAAAACTGACATAGCAAATGCACTTCTGTAACCCTGAGAAACAAACACTGAGCTCCAGTGACATGGCTTAATGGCATAATCAAATAATAACCATCATAATGCTGCCCTGGTAATTGCAGTAAAACCACTCCACGCCTGTTAACTCATTGTGTGTGTGTGTGTGTGTGTGTGTGTGTGTGTGTGTGTGCATATGGGCTTTACAACACATTTGTTGTGCTAATGCATTCCTTTCTCATTCAACATCACACCAGCATGTAGTCTGTACGGATAAGTTGTAATCATTTTCCTCAAATGAATGGAGGCACCATCAGTATGTACCGATTGGATGTCTTATCAACAGCATTCAGATGAGAAAATAATTGGCAGTGCATAGATAAAACAAAGTAAATATTATAAACTCAAATAGTGTGTAAATCACAAATTTTTCTAAAATTATACTGTACTGTTCAACAATGACATCAACGGATCAAGTTTCAGGAGGAAGCAGCTAAAGTGTATGGTGAATGTGAGGGGGTGTAAACAGGTCAAACTGGTGGAAATGAATGGACTAATTACACAGTAAACAACTCACCCACTCGGACCACTTTTAGTCTTATCCAAATTAAAATGAAGTTGAAACATGAAATGATCTGTGGGTGATCCGGATTTAATGAAGGTCTATTCAGTTTGGTAAAATTAAAGGTCCACCTCTATGTCTACCATCATCATTAGGTTTCAGAGGGTTTGTTGACTAGTGGGCTAAAAAAGAAGGTGGGTATTCATATAATTAAACAACAGGTAGCAGTGTTTGAGATAAACAAATGTGTGTTACTATATTTTTTTATTAGAAAAGAAATATAAAACTATTAACATATATTAAAATGTTAATTCTCACTACCACACAGAGCCGTTGTTCACCGACAAGCTGCGCAAAACATGCGCAAAATATGATTGTGGTTTTGCACAGCTTGTCAGTGAACAACGGCTCTGTGTAGTTAATGCTGCTCCATGTGAAAGCCCGCACGTGATGGAGATTTACCGCTGATTAAAGAACCGGCTTTACTGACAAGATGCGCGTTAAATATCGCATGCGATTTATCGTGCAGCCCTACTACCTATACATTTTTAAAAATGTTTTTGAAGTCTTTTATGCACACTAATGCTGCATTAATTTGATCAAAAATAAAAACAGTAATATTGTGAAATATTATTATAATTTGAAATAACTTTTTTGTATTTTAATATATTTTTAAATGTAATTTATTCCTGTGATGGCAAAGCTGAATTTTTAGCAGCCATTACACCAGTCTTCAGTGTCACATGATCCTTCAGAAATCATTCTAATATGCTGATTTGCTGCTACTACTGACCCCAAACTTTTGAACAGTAGTGTAATTGTACGTTAATGAGAATTTGATGTGACTTGATTTTAATCATTTTATATACAAACATATAAAAGAATATGGTAGCATTGATTAACCCGGATGTGTAAACATAAATGAAACACAAATTTACAAAAAACAACAACAAAAACAACAACAACAAACGAAGAGAAGCAAAGACCCTCTCTGCATTTCAGAAGACCACCAATAATTATAATAGTTTAAAAAATTTTATATTTGTATATTTATTAGTTATAACGTAAATGGCAACACTAAATCCTTGAGGTATTGAAAGATTAAAAAACAGAAACAAGATATGGCTTTATATTTAGATCCCTCAATAAGGTTACAAAAGCCACCTGGGAAATTGGTTGGAAAGTGTCAACCAGAGTTATGACCTTTGGCAGACTATAAAGACTGAAGGCAAAAAGATTAATGGAGTCCGAGGCCACCACCACCTAATTTCAACAGAAAATCTCTCAGGCTGAAGCTGGCTCAATCTGGTTGCTCATAATTTATAATCCATTTATTTTCATGCATCTTTATGTCAAAACATATTGCTTAAACACTATATGAAAACAAAGAGCGTCTGGATAGTAATCTACAAAACCTCTAGCACATGCACCTGCAAATATATACAATTCAAAACTATTTCGTAAAAAACATCCAGAACTGCCATTAAGCCAATCTATGAAGTTAGCACAAGTCAAGCAATTTGTACGCAGTTGTTCACTTCAGAATGCCTTTTACCAATCAACATGAGTGCACATTAATCAACAGAGATGGTGAGCAGATGTACTCCCTTGCCTTCGTGAACAGAATAGCCATCCACACATAATAATTCACCCTTGCAGCCCTGCGTGAGGCACGTGCACCAGGTCTCTTGTGAAACCCATGATGAAAGCAGCACAAAGTGTGCACTGGGTCAGCCAGCACTGTAATACTGGTGCCAATGGGCCACCAAGAGCCTCGGCGGGTGGCATAATGGTCTGAAATGGGGTCCTATGGGGCCCATTGTTTATGCTGTCAGTGTGATGGGTTCAACATGTGCAGACCTGCTCTTGACAGAAAACAGGAAGAGAAGCACAATGGTGCAGCCCATAGCATTTCAAACCTCTGCTGTCACATAGAGTAGCTTTGACACCAGCCTTTTACTCACAATAATCTTTTTCAAATGTCAATAACAGATGAGAATAAAGATAACTACAGAATGTCATAGTCCCTATGCCATGACAGCACCTCAAACTTGAATAACACTTCTATGAAAAGCATTATTTGCATATAAAACAGTATAAAGAATACATTAATGGCACAATTGTGAAATGTATACAAAATATTATTATCAGAATTTATGCAAAGATGATGCAAAATAATTCAAACAATAGGAAACTCTATTGTCTAGTGAATAAAGAACATCAAATGTGGAGAATATAGAAACAAATTAGACAGAACATTAAAATGAACAATAAAACAAACATTGCATTGTAATTATAATCTGGATTTCTGTTTAATCAGATCTGAGTTTGAACTGTCAAAGGAATGTAAAACTGAAAATATCAAGGCTTATATAACCCCAAATGACTCTCTAGTTTATTTTTGGTAAGTCACAGGCTGACAACAGTAAATAAGAGTATTAGGTAACTTGAGAACTACAATATGGAAATACATGCTTGATAATGTTTTGAATTAAAAGCACTGGAATATTCACTAATGACTTAAAGTACAGTGCAATAGTAGCGAGAGAGAGAGAGAGAGAGTTGTGTGTCTATAATATGATATTTTCTTCAATACTATATTTACTCTATTACCTAAGGTACAAAACCTAATAGGTACATCTTTGTACCTTATTTACCCATAAATAGTACATATTAGTACCTTAAAGGTACATATTAGTAGTTTAAAAGTCAATATTAGCACCTAAAGTGTACATATTAGTAACATTCGAAAGGCCACTGCTTCGGTGACAGTTTGATATTATAATCTTAAAGTATAAAGCATACCCAGATGATTTATCCTACAATTCTATTTTAGGGTCAATCAAACTACACTCGCCTCATGAATTTAATGTAGGTTCAAAACAAGCTTGACCTTATAAATACAGGTCTTACAAATAGCAAACAAACTTCATAATGAAGACAAAAGAAGAAACATACTGTTCATGAAAATGGGAAAAGTTCTCATGTGGTAAATTCTTAACACATATTCAACAATCTTGAGCCAAGTAATAATGATTAGCCTATGTGCAAATGAAATATGAATGATGAGTCTAATGGTCTTTGACTCCATGCTAGATAATGGCCAGAGGTTTTTTTTTTTGTTTAAAGGCACAGCTTTGCACAGTATGACCACACAGTATTTTGGTCATCTGATTATCATGCAATCAATAACAGAAGCAAAACAACCACTAACCATTCAAATGAGTCTGTTTCAGTTTCTATCTGCTTCGTTTAAATGTAAATACTATTTATTTGTTGTTTTTTGTACAAATTAACACATATATTTACCAAGAAAGTTGTTGCTATTTACAGTGTTTTCATTAGCCTATACAATTGCCATTTTCGCTTAATATTTTCTACAGCAACATCAGATATTTATTAATAAATCAATGGATAAACATTTGCAACGTCATAAAAAACATTTGTGTTCAACATACTCTACTAAGGAGATCGATAATTCAATGAGTAAGAAACCCATAATCCCAGAGTACAGCAGAATTACTCGAGGAGGGTGTGGTCAAGAGCACTAGAACAGGTAATGCGTGACATAATAACATAATTAAAAATATATAAAACTCAAACGTTACTGCTAGCAGACTTGTAATATTATTTGCTTTCTCTCTGTTCTTTCCGACTTTTTAAACCGCACTTGTGTACATTTGCTTGACTTAGCCTCATAGACTTACCACACCGATTTATTATTACGTATAATAAAAACAAATCAAACTCACCCAGAAAATTGTTGCATATACGATTAACGAGAACTTGAGAAAGAGGTACGAGCACCTGTCGCAATATCGGACTTCATTTGACATGTTAAAAACGTATAAATAACACGAAATACGGTCGCGTAGTAGACACTTCCTGGTTTGTTTCTATCTTCTACCTGAGTGACCAGAGCACGCGCTCCATTATCGCACAAGCCTTGATTGATGGGTGGTTTGTCCAATGAGAAAGCGGGATTTCACATGGCTTGTATATTGTTTGTATTTCAGGAGTTTATAGACAGTTCATATTCTTAAAGGGCATTATTACTTTTTGATTTAACACTACAGTTAACACGAAAATGTTATATATTATTGTTATATATTCATGTAGGCCTATATTAATGATATTTAAATATATTGAATGTAATAAAACTCATAAAACATGAACATTTTCATTATAGATTTATGCATCTAAATAGATTTAGACACCACTGATTTAACCTCTTTTCTGACTGCTGACAGTGTCCTTTTTTTTTTTTTTT
>NW_015660877.1:1093226-1125631 GCF_001515625.1 Sinocyclocheilus rhinocerous | reverse complement strand
TTTTTTTTTTTTTTTTTACATAGACCTATATACAAAAATAAAAATAATAATAATAATTTTTTTTAAAAGGTAAAATGGAGGTAAGACAGGGTAAGATGCTCTCCTTAAAGCTGCAGTCCGTAACTTCTGGCGCTCTAGCGGTTAATAAACAGAACTGCGTGCGTCTTGCGGAAGAACATTGTAGCTGGAGCTACTTCTCTCTGTTTATGTCTATGGCGAATCACGCAGGTACTGGGCTACTCTGCAGCGGTACCTACCCGAACCAGTCTAAATAGTCCGAATATAAACACTTATTATAGGTGTACCGTAGTGATTCAGGACAAGCCAAAAACACGGTTTGGAAAATGGATTCATGGTGTACTCGCTTATTATATAAATTTTGTACATTTTGAACACAAAAAAGTTACGGACTGCAGCTTTAAGAACAATGTGGATGAGGATGATTATAAATCAGCCATGCAATGTGTTAATAAAGGATTGCTAATTTAGCAATGTAAAATATTAAATGAGGGGTGAGAGGAGTAACTGCACCAGCCCTCACCCCAGAAAGTACAGAAAGGGGTCTAATTTTTAAAGAAAGTAATAATAGCTTTTGATATAATTAATAATGTTTACATTTTTAAGTGTCATTAATGTAACATACTAAATTAACTACTCTGTTTAAATTTTATTTTGATAATTTAGTTAAATAATTGAATAACTGATGACAGACAATGCAGAATCCAAGTAAAAGAGATTCATATGAAAGGTAATCTGTTAATATATTTAATTGTCCATTAAAAAGAAAAGCTATGTCATAAATAGCAACACTATGAATACAAATTTAATGATTTCACTCAACTAACCTACAGATGTCTGAAATGTACATAAAATTAATGGTAATATTACATAAAACCCTCACTAATTACAATAAATATTTAATTTAAAAATAATAACAACTTGGGTTCTGTGCCAAGTCATCATAAGGGTCTAATTTTATCTTTTTACTTCAAAATAAAAGCTGTTACTTTTACTACACAAATCCAAAAACATTGATGTGTCCACAACTCCCTCATTATCAACATTTGATATTCAACATAACACGTCACAGATTGCAATTTTCCAGAGACAAAAAATAAAAATAGTGCATAGCCATTAATTAAAATGATAAGATTTTGTGCCATCTTAAGAGTAAAAAATTAAGGTAAGGAGGGGGGGTTGGTTCATCTTACCCTAATTCGCACAATAATGAATAAGACAGATCTTCAGCCATCAACCTGAAATATCATATAACACTCGAAGTGTCCAAATAAGAGTAATGTACACTAACTCACTATCCACTTCTTCCACCTGCTGCCCAGACACCTGTCTCACTGCTCTGACAAAATGAACAAATATCACCTCACACAATTGGAGAAATGAGGGGTATCTAAGCAACGTCTCAGCAGAACAAGTACAGCAGACCTCAAACATGCTCTAAACTGTGACATATTTCCATTAGTGTGCGCTACAGCGGTTTGGCAATTATTAATGACAGCAAGATGTCCACGGTTAACTTCTCAAATGCATACCAATTAAATATTTTGCGGTCTTTTACCGGGCTTTTTAGTAGGAGTGTAGGATGCTGTGCGTCACAATGCGCGCTGGCAAAAGTGTTTCATTCAACGTCATTGCCTTGGACCCGACACACCTCCAACACTTGGCACACATTCCTTCAGTTTTTCAGTGCTATATCATCCCTTCGGTCGCAATAACACACTTCAGCAGGCGGTTTGGACACGAGGCGCACTGACCACACTCACAGTTTGGAAAACGAACTTTCTCAGCAGCTGTCTAAAATACACAAGTTTACCATGTCGTAGCGACAGCAGAGCGAGTCATTCACTGGAATAAGCATACAGATTTATTTATGTGACTACAGACAAATACAATGGATACCACTTTGGACCCCCTTTCAACATCTCTTCTCTACGACGAGGAAGATGGTAACCAAACCTCCACCAATCTATTCGAGCAGCCGGACTGGCAGGTGGCACTATGGGCGATTGCATACTCTTTAATCGTAATTGTGTCCATCATTGGCAATGTCACTGTTATTTGGATCATTCTGGCACATAAACGCATGAGGACAGTGACCAACTACTTCATTGTAAACCTCGCCTTTTCTGATGCATCTATGGCAACTTTTAACACCGTCTTTAATTTCGTGTATGCTTTGCACAATGACTGGTATTTTGGTTTGGGATACTGTAAATTTCAAAACTTCTTCCCAATAACAGCAATGTTCTCAAGCATTTATTCAATGGCGGCTATTGCTGTTGACAGGTAAGCAGCAAAGCACTTCATTGAAAATCATTGTGGTTATTTATACATTACAGTTTATAAATTGCAATTAACAATCTAAAGATTTTTATTTCTTTTTCAATTCACCATAACATGTTCCCATGGATTAGGATAATTAATCATCATACTATGATAACATGACATTAATCGTGCCATAAATCAGTTACAGATTGTAAGTTCCTGTGATAAAACATAGATGAGGTTAGATCTGTTACCCTTCTGTTTTTGCTGGTCATATATGGTTAAGAGCTGATCTAAGATCTAAATGATGAATCAGGTGGACTGACATCCACCTGGCAGACCTTGATGAAACTGGTTAGAGCTATTTTCCCCAGCAGGGATATAAACCTAATTCGACCAAATTTTAGGTTTTGTCAGTGTACATAGAGGAAAATAGCTCTAAATCCATCAACTCGAAGGCTTAAGTAGCCAATAAACCTTTTATCTGTGCACTACCACCAATCTTCCATAGACGGTCAAAATTAGTTAATGATATTTAATATTAAAACAAATCTTAGATTAATATTCATTTTGGCCCCTTTTAATGATAAATAGCCTAACTCATATTTTTATGAGCAATCGTCATGGTTACTTAAAAGGGTTGAGAAAAGCGCTTAAAACCCATGCAAACTCAATAAAAATGGTGAATTGATTCGGACCCACACTTAAGCTATCAATGGGTCTAAATAAGAACCTGTGAGCATGTAGTTCGAGCGCGCAACGTCCCCGAACATGTAATTTACCTGCGCGCGTAATATTCCGTTTCCCTGAAAGTCCGTTTAGTGCGCGCAAATAATGCATTTGTGATATTCCTGGATAATCGATTCCAGTTGACCTGGTGACTCATGAGCAAAATTGGTAGGGAGACTTCGCGCTGAGTGTGGATTGTGTTCTGGTAAATAAGAGTCTGATTTAGTGACCAACAAGTAGATGATAATAATTAAGCATGGGAAATGACGCAAACAATCAATCTTCTTTTTCTGGATGTGCTCCAGTTATATATTATGCATGCAGAAAATTCCGTCCAAAAAAGCTCTGTAATGCACTGAATGGCAATAGAAGGGAAAGTCAACAAAGTGGTATTGCCAGCCTTTTCAATTTTGTTATTCATATATATCAAATTTATGTTACCCTGTCATTTAAAGGCACAAGTTCACTTTCATTAAGATGTTGTTGGCTGAAATCCACAGATACATGGCTATAATCCACCCTCTGAAGCTCAGGCTCTCCTCCACTACTACTAAAGTTCTGATCGGGGTCATCTGGACCGTGGCTTTTTCACTGGCCTTTCCTCAGTGTTATTACGCCAGCACCAAGTTCTACTTCCCTCGGACTGTTTGTATGGTGGAATGGCCTGACGATTATGGAGGGAAACATCAGCTCTCGTAAGAAAAGTGGACAAAAATTGTATCCTTTTGCCTTTTGTTCTGTATGATTTACACAAATAGCTTTGCTCAATTTTTACTGACAAGAAAATCATTTTAAATGAGGTTAAACATTGAGAGTAGCCTAATTGTTCACTTCTCAAATATTTTAATGCCCATCAAAGGCATAACATAGGAATTTAAAAAAATGACAGTAGAGGATTCTTACCTAAAAGTGCATTTATGTAGATTTGACTCATGAAGTGCTGCTTGATCTCATAGGTATCAGATTGCTGTGATTATCCTGATCTACTTGCTCCCTCTGCTGGTGATGTTGGTGACCTACAGCCTGGTGGGACGGAGGCTGTGGGGCAGCGAGATCCCTGGAGAAGCATCAGACCACTACCAGAACCAGATGCAGGCGAAACGCAAGGTAAGTGATGCTAGTATTTACTTGTGTAATTTTGTTATTTATTCCAGTTTCTCTGCATAGTCACCGAACTAACTTAAGCCATGTGCCCACATGCACACTCAGATGAAGACAGTTGTCATGTTTCTAAACTCTAAATAGATACATATCACTGGTAGCTACATCTGGGGAAAAAAAGTGTATTATCATGAGCAAATGTAGTTAAGTTCCATAAAATTTTAAAATCAGTGGTAAAACCTTCCCTGGGGACAGAAAGCTTTTCTTCTGGCAGAACAGAAAATGAGCTTTTTCATTCCTTTCACATTTTTCTTTCTTGTGTCCTTCACAATAATAAGCCACTCCAGAGAGATTTTTCATTGGTGGCAGCAGCTATTTATGGTTTTGGATTATAGTTCTTTGTGTTGAAAGAAAAAAAAAAGATTCATGCCATTTTTGTAATTTAATAAAGGTTGTGAAGATGATGATAGTGGTGGTGACAACCTTTGCAATATGTTGGCTTCCCTACCACATCTACTTCATCCTGGGGAGCTTCAACAGAGACATATACAAGCAGCACTACATCCAGCAGGTCTATTTGTCCATCTTCTGGCTTGCCATGAGTTCCACTATGTACAACCCCATCATTTACTGCTGTCTAAACCAAAGGTAAATGCACATTACATCACAGGAAGGAGAAAACATTAGATATAAACACATTAACATGGATATTTAGTGCAGCTTTTGCATTGATGTCATTTATATTCTGCAGTTCTGTATTTATATTCTTCAGAAAGTCCTATTCTTAATGCACAGGAAGTTAAAATCTAGCATCTGCTGTCCTTCTTTAGATTCCGCTCAGGTTTTCGCAAAGCATTCCAGTGGTGCCCCCTCGTCAAGATTTCTGAGGAGGACAACATGGAGCTGCAGCACATGAGAACCTTCCACATGAGACGCAGTTATCGCACTGAGACCACCAGCATGGTGGTCCGTAATCATATCAGTGAACCAGGAGACACCACATCCAAACTAATCAAAGCCTGAATTCTACAACACTTCAGTGATGAGGGTGAAAAACATTCCTGTTGGCGATTATTAAAATCGAGCACGACCATACTTGCACTTAATACCTCAAAACAGAATTAGATTTTCCCTCTTATTGTTCTATATTGTGGATTCAGTGGGCTTTACAGGTGGAGTATTCATCTACTCCTATGGCATAAGCACCAAGCCTTATTCGTTTCTGGGCTGCTGCTTGAAGTACAGTACTAGTCCTAGTATGTGTATAGATCAGTTCATTTTGTATATACTGTATACACTACTGTTCAAAGGTTTGGGGTCAGAAAGATTTTTTTAAAAGAAATTAATACATATATTCAGAAAAAAATGCATTAAATTGATCAAAAATAACAATAAAGGCATTTATAATTATATTTCAAATAATTACTAATCTTTTGAACTTTCTATTCATCAAATAGTCCTGAAAAATGTATCAGTTTCCACAAAAATATTAAGCCGCACAATTGTTTTTAACATTGATAATAATAAGAAATGTTTCCTGAGCACCGAATCCGTGCATATTAGAATGATTTCTGAAGGATCATGTGACTCTGTAGACTGGAGTTATAGATGCTAAAAATTCAGCTTTACAGTTTTTTTTATTGTATTTTTGATCATATAAATGCAGCCTGGCTGAGCACAGGAGACTTTCAAGAACATAAATAAACATATTACTGACCCTACACCTGAACGACAGTTAACCATGTTAATTAATGCACCACTATTGAGCAATGAATGTTTTAAGCTGTAAATATTGGTTAAATGTCAAGTGGCATCTCTAAATGTAAAAACAGAACTGCAAAATTAGCATTAAATTGGTCAGAGCATCTGTACCCAAAGAGTATGGATTGCTTGAGCTATACAATCAGGTGTAAGCAGTATGATGACTGTTGGGTTGATTTGACAGCGTTGGAAAAAGAGAGACAAAATTAGGTTGGAAATATGTGTTATTTATAGTGTCGAAGATATCATGTATATAAGCTAAAATATAAACAAAACCAAACAGTTGTAATTGTACTGTAAATAGTCAAGCAAGCTTACATTTCAGTGGATATATTATATTTAATATACATCTGCATGTACTTCCATATCTTGACTGATTAAAGATAATTTAGTATGTTTGCCACAGTTTTACCCGAGATATTTCATTTCAAAGTTAATATGTATTTTTTTCTTTCAAGTACAACATCCAAGAAATTCTACAATGTAGCTGAGTAATAATTAAGCTGTATGTTTTCTATATACAACTATTTTGTTTGTTATGCTGTCACATATAATGGCAGTGGGTAATGCACAATTCATATTTTTATTGATTTTGTTGGTAGAAATCTAATTTGTTTGTTTGTTTTTCTTTTGTATGAGTGAACACATTAAATGTAAAATAGAGCAGAGGTATTGGGATGTACCCAAATATGACAACCCAGGTATATAAAGCTAAAAACAACAACAACAAAAAAACTGTAAATACCCAGTAGCCACAAAAATAAGATAAATAATCTGACTCTACTACACCTTGAAGCTTCCGATCAATCAAGGCTCACATTTAGCTCCCTTAAGATAAAGTTTAAATCTTTATTTATTTGTGATTTTTGTGATATCAGTAGCCCATTTAATGTCTAAGTGTGTAAATAAAAATACTGCAAGACAGTTTTAAAAATTAATAATAAAATAACCAGCATTTTCACTATAACAATAAGAAATGTGATTGGAGGATCATTTTAAAATTGAGCCATATTGTTCAGGCATGCTTTTTTTTGCATTCACCTGGCAAATCAACTGTTAATACATTCATTCAAGATAGATATTATAGGAATTTCTTTTATTGCACAAACAATCACATAGGATCTAAATACTGAATGAAAAAACGCTACGGTGTTTGGGCAACCGCGAAGGACACCACAAAACACAAATTGAGTTGATCAAAATATTTTTATGGATTTCCCCTATATAGGTTTTTCCAGGAACATCTATTTATATAGTGCATCTATGAAATGGTACAAAATCAGTGGATGCTAGACCTCAGTTACCAAATAAGGCATGCATTCATCAGATCTCTGAGCCACTACACAGATTCACTCACATCAACTACACAGGATCACCCACAAATAACCAGCCAGGGCACGCAGAAGGACATTTACTGGGAATCAGTACCGATAACCCGCAGATCTGCATACACACACACACACGCACAGCAAAAAGCTGACAAAAGCAATACGCATGATACAATCCGCTAAATTCTTCGTGAATGATAGGGTAAGACTATTTCAGAGAAAGTGGAAATGCAAAGGCAATAGGTTTCCTGTCCTTGTTCATTTGTACGGCGACCAGTATAAGGGGCTTGAATTATCAGGAAGGCAGCTGTGACTGCGAGACTGAACTTGCCCGTCTTCCTCACTTCGACCGTGACCAACGAGGAGGCTGTTATGGTTAGCGAAATGTTCCTCAAATGTTTTGCAATATTCACACCACAAACTGCCACACAGACAACTGACAATACGCAGAGGTTTGGAATTAGCTTGGCATAATCGCAACAAAATACCTTCTTCCCCCAGGTATTCATTTCCTGTCACGTCTACCATCAAATATAAAAAATAAAATAAATAATATCTTCATATACTTGGTCAAATATCTTAACTTTAATGTTTGTAATGTGTTTACATTTCTTCCCTTTTTCCAATATACATCCATAAATACTTTAACAACAGTTTAACATCTTTATATAGTTTGGGTGGACACAGATAGACCAACCCCTAATAACACACAAAGACATACACAGAGAAAGGCTGACAGGAACATGTAGGAGTGAAATACAAAGCAAAGAGGTCAAATCACAGTTCTGGGCATGAGCAGAAGGATGTGCCGGATCGTGGTGGATGACAGCCGAGTCACAGCTGCGAGTGGAAATGTATACGCTCTGCGAGAGAGCTAGAGAAGGAGCTGAGAGCTTGCTCGACGCAGGGTTCAGCTCTTTTGTTCTTACTGGCGGAGGCGGCACCCAACGGCGGTGATCAAGGCGGCACCTTTCCCGCTTCCGTCTTCTGAGAGCAGGAAGTTGACGTTGCATTTGGGCGCGAGCTCCTTCACAGTCTGATGCATTATCCGTGAGAAACTGAAAAGAGAGGCATGAGTTAGGTACCACATTTACGCCCATCACTTGGAAATATGTACTGAAGCTATAAATACGATCAAAAATACATTCATTTTGCATGCACTTACTGTGGATGGAGCTTATACAGAGTGCCATCCACCCCAACGGTGATATCCAGATGGTCCAGACCACGGTTCTCTCGGATTTTGTCTACAACAGCGGCCATTCCTGCTCCACAGAGCTGGGCAGCCCGGCGGGAAACAGCTCCACACACTTCCTTGACGATAATACTGTCATCGCATGTGCTGTCCAGGCCCAGGTGCTGCAGAATGGACCTGACCTGCAGTAGCGCCAAACGGTCACTAGAGGGAAGAAACAACCATTAAGCAATTTGAAATATTTAGGCATTTCAGTCTGTCTGGTTTTTGTGATGAAATATGGCAATGTAATTTGAGTAGTACCTCTCGATTTGGGAAAGGAACTTGGTTTCAAAGATACCCCTGGTCTTCAGGGTCTCAGAGATCTGTCCTCTGAAGAGGAAGCCACGCTTTGTCAAGTCAATCAGGATGTTCCGTACAATCTCACCCAGGTACATGCCACTGCACATCTTCTCATACCTAAAAGTGAAAAAACAAACTTTCAATTTTTAGATCTCAAATATGCCAAAACATTATAAAAAATATGAAATATTGCACACCATCATTCAAAAGTTATGGATTGATAAGATTTTTGTAATGATTTTAAAAGAAGTCTCTTATGCACACCATAATGCTACATTTACATTCTTAAATTATGGTACAGACAGTAGGTTCCTCATCTGACCAGTTCTTCCAGACTTGCTTTCTTACGTTAAAACATTTGCATCCATTTATTTTTACATTTTTCTTTTCTTCACACTTGACTGGGTAAAACGGCTCACTTTTGTTTGCCGGCATTGAGGGAGAGATCATCCACAGCATTATCATACTGAGTCCTGATGTCATCCAGGCAGCCATTATCTCCAAATGCTCCCCACTCCATGTTCACACACATCCTGCCGTCCACTCCATCGACTGTCTCAATGTTTCGTATTTCCTCCATGTAGCAGGCATTACTACCTGTTCCTAAAATCACACATATGAATATCTTAGCATGTTCTCTTAACTCAAATGTGTATATAAGACTCTTTAAAATTTAGAGGTACAATTTTATTATTTGTCACATTTGATATATTGAATAATATTTTACAATACATTGTATTGTATTTACCTGCAATTAGCCCAACCTCACATGTGGGTTCCTCATATGCGCAGGTCATCATTGTACCCACTGTGTCATTCACTATGGCTACAACATCCAAATCAAACTCCTGTACATAATATAGCATACACAAAACATTTGTCACACAAGGATCAAGATTTAAAAATGAATTACTTTATAAAATCTTGTATCATCTTGTCACATTTCTGACAGTATGCCATAACTCACCTCTCTCCTCTTGATAGCCTCTCTCAGGAGGCCGACAACATCTTCTCCTTCACAGTCTGTGGCTTTAAAGCCCTTTGTCCAAGTTACCAGCATTCCCTGTATTCATCAAAGCATGATAAATCATCAGGATTTCATTCAACAGATGAGCAAATGAAGTTGAAAAAGCAAACAGGCAGCTCACCGCATCCAGACTAGTTTGTCTGCAGGGGAAGGAAAAGGTAAAGCCCAAAGGCAGGCGGGCGTTCTTCATCCCCATATAGTCCAGGAAGTCAGATATGCAGTACACAATGTGATCAAATAGCTGCAGGTGGTATGGAACAGCAATTAAAATCATTTAGTGTTGAAATTTCCTACTGTAAATATTTCAAAACTTCATTTTTGATTAGTAATATGCATTGCTAAGGACTTCATTTGGACTACTTTAAAGGCAATTTTCTCAATATTTTGATTTTTTTGCACCCTCAGATCCAGATTTTCAAATAGTTGTTTCACGGCTAAATAGTATCCTATCCTAACAAACTATATATCAGTGGAAAGCTTATTTATTCAGCTTTCAGATGATGTATAAATCTCAATTTAAAAAAATTTACCCTTATGACTGGTTTTGTGGTCCAGGGTCACAATAATACTTTCCAATTTAAACACAAAAATAAAATTCCTGTGATGCAAAGCTGAATTTTATGCAGCCATTACTCCAGTTTTCAGTGTCACAAGATCCTTTAGAAATCATTATGATATGCTTGTTTGGTGCTCAAAAAATATTTATTATTATCAGATTAACATTTGACATTTTTCAGGATTCTCTGATGAATAGAAAGCTATTTTTAGCGGTATATTTTAGGTTGTGTACAACTATATAAAAGATGCTTTTTGTGTAAGTCTAGTCTTTTAATGAGGTGCAAATATGTAACAATGACCACACACCTCTTCTCCGGTTCCTTGCATTACTTCAATGGGAATGGCGTAGATTTTATTATGCATCTCCACAGTTCGTTTCTTGCCGCTGCGAATCTTTACCAAAAGCACCCTGAAGTTTGTACCGCCAAGATCCAGAGCCAAAAAGTCACCATTTTCTGTATAAAAGAGAAAATACAGAAATGCAGAGAAGTCATGAATCCCGCAGCATACAAAAATGTATTAAATAATGCCAAATTTATCATTTAGGATAGGAATGAGAGGATTTTAGACAGCATAAAGTTCCTGTGCCATTGTTTAATTTTATTGCTCTATTTGTGAATTTAGACGGGTTTTGAATTCTCAGCCCATTTGCTCAGTATTTATATTTGTTGGATGGTGAAAACACATCTGGATGCACTATTCTTAACTGAGCTGCATATTAAAACTCTTCACCTTAAATCACTATCAGGGATACAAAACAATGTCATGTGCCTGTATTGAGTAAACCTGCCTGGGATTATACTATGATGCAATTCAACAGGGATAACGGGAATTTAATTTACTCATAGCAGAGTAGCAGGCAGATTTTAGACAAGATGCAATTATGATACTGCATTTTTAGTGAAGGAATGGCAGATTATGTCTGGGGGATCATTGACCATCTAGAATTCTTTGCCTATTTTTAGGAAAATACACTGTGTAGCTGTAGATCTTTAACCTGTTCCATCTGGGGTGCTCCGCACATAAGTGGGCAGCATCTTGACGGTGGCTGTGCTTTGGGTGTTCTTGCTCAATCCATTCTGGATCTCAGTTCTCATTCTCTTTTTCACCTCCAGCAGTTGTTCTTTGGTCAACCGGAACTCTGCCAGCGTCTCTGCAATCTGACGTGTCTGATCGGCCAACCGAGAAGCCCAGGCTGTTACCATTGCAGCCCCTTTGCCACTTCCACTTTCAGAGAGCAAGAAGCGAACATCAGACTCTGGCACCAGACGACGCACAGTTTTGTGCAACCGGCGGGCATACCTGGCAGAAACGGGATGTGGATTTAAAAGTCAGTCTGTATATTACTGGTGTGGAATTTTGACGACTCTTTCTGTAGGTTACATTTTCGCCTGTAGGTGGCGACATGCGACTGGTTAACGGAATGATTCATTCAACCGATTCTTTCAGAATTATTCATTCAGGAAGCGAGTCAATTAATCATTTATTTAAACGATTCATTCAGAAACAGTTTCGTTCAGGAATGAAACACAAGTGTGGAGGAGCGAAAATACACAAAGTAACTGACAATGTATCTAAAATGTAAGTTAAGCAATATTAATTTCTCCATCATTTAATTGTTCCTATACATATCACGCTTGCTACTGAGATATTGCCTATGCCTACATAGACAGTGAAACGGGATACTGGTTGTCAAAAACCTTTAACGGTCATTTTACCATTTGACCTTATAGTTCGGTTCACACAGAACCCGTTTTGCGCTTAAAAATGCAAAGGAATGGGGAAAATGAAATGCTGATAGCCTGTTAGGTCATTTTCGATGTAAACATGCGCTCGATGGACGTGTTTGACCGTTGCGCTCATCTTGAGTCTTTGGCGGCGTCTGGAACGCACGGCGTTCCCAAAATGTTGCGCTCACGTAAGTTTACCTTTTTTTAAACGCATTAACACGTTTTTTCAATGGAAAAGAATGCGTTCTGTGTGCATGGCTTTTAATTTATTTAAAAATTTAACTTAAATGCCGCGTTTTTAGAACTCCTGTCAGGCGTGTCACTGACAAGAAAACAATGAAAAAGCGTTTCGTGTAAACGTTTACTTAGAATACGTAGAATTTAACTTAGAATGCAGAGACTGAGCTATCGGAATCGAGTATTCCAAAGCGTCGCGTAAAAAAAAGAGATGTCAACAGTGCGTTATTTGAACAGTTAACGTTAAGCGTTTTAAGGCTTTGTGTGTCCAGCTTATTTGAAGGACAACGTTCTTGCGCAACACACTGTCCTGTAGTCATATCTCTTCGCAGTACAGAGCACTGCTATGTCCTTTAGGTTTATTTAAAGACTTACTGTCTATTCTTACATTCAAAGAGGCCTGTAAATTGTTGTAAATAGTTGACATGAATTGCATAGAAATTCAGTCCAATTTAATTATCAACTTCACTCTTTCAACTAATCTCTTTGTAAGCTTTTAAGGTTCAATTTAGTGTCCAGATATAAGGTCAGTGAGTAGAGTGTCACAACAAATAGAGGCGCAGCTGCTCCTATGGAAACCTACTCAATGAGTATTAATAGAACTCGCCTTTGTCTGAAGAACAAGCCTTTGTCTGAAGAGCCCTCAAGAGGGTTCAGGGCTCACTCAGGGTGTCACATGCACCTGCATATGTTTTCCCAAAACCCTCTGTGATGACTTACTATAAATGCTGTGTACATACATACTATTACTGATAAGTCATGTTTTCATCTGATTTTAGTCTGATTTGATGATCTGAATGTAATACTCACTGTGGGTGCATCTTGTACAGGGAACCATCGATGCCCACTGTGGTGCGGAGGCGTGGGCTGTTCTTATTGTCCTTGACACGTGTGAGGATTGCACCCAGAGTGGCAGCAATTAAATTTGCAGAGCGAAAAGAGACAATAGTGCAAACATGCTGCACAGCAATGCAGTCGTCTTCAGATGGCTCTACACCCAAGCGTGTCAAAATCTCCTTGGCTTTGGTAAGTCCTTCTTTACTCCTAAAAAAAAAAAAAGAGGTACTGTTGTAAGGTTTAAAATATGATTTTTAGAGTCATAAAGGACCATTTATTGGCTTTAAAGGAATGGTTCACCTAGGTCCGCTCACCCCCCAAAAAATGCTGAAAATGTACTTACCCTCAGGCCATCCAAGATGAAGATGAGTTTGTTTCTTCGTTGGAACAGATTTGGAGAAATTTAGCATTACATAATTTGCTCACCAATGAAGCAGTGAATGGGTGCCATCAGAATGAGAGTCCAAACAGCTGATAAAAACATCAAAATAGCCCACAACACGACTCCAGTCTATCTATCAATGTCTTGTGAAGTGAAATGCTACCTATTTGTAACAAACAAATTAATCTGTAAAAAAAACCCTGATGGATTTATTGAAAAATGGTGGATTTGTTTCTGACAAACAGCTTTACATAATGCGTTAATTGATGGACTGTTGATTGATGGAGTCATGTGGATTACTTGTGGACTACAGAGATGTTTTTATTAGCTGTTTGGACTTGCATTCTGACGGCACCCATACACTGTAGAGGATCCATTGGTGAGCAAGTGCTGTAATTTCTCCAAATCTGTTCTGATATAGAAACAAACTCATCTACACCTTGGATGGCCTGAGGGTGAGTACATTTTTTTGAACTATTTCTTTAATTTCAGCCCACTATAGTAACAGTGATTCAATTTTTTAAATTAAAGTTAGATCATCATTTCTGAAAAAATGTGTTGTTTATAAACTGAACACTTAGATAAAACTCAAATTAACATGTATTTTAGAATGTTTCAATATACCTTAAAATGCTGATAATGACAGAATTAAACTTTTAAATTTGTTTTATTTTTTATAAATTGAATCTTATTTATGGTCATTATTGAATTAATAATAATCATAATAAAACGAATGACAACTCACTTTTCAATTGCAGAAACATGCTTGGTTTCAAATGTTCCTTTTGTAAGCAGCTCTGGGGTGATGCGGCCCTCAAACAGCAGGCCTTCCTTAGCCATCTTGACCAGGATCAGCCTCACCAGCTCACCCATATACATCCCACTGACCATCTTCTCAAACCTGAAAACAAGACAACATTCACCTTTACCTCTTCAAAAGTTATGATAAAATAGGCTGAGACTTAAAGTTCTGTGACTTACAACTGCTTGCCGGGGTTGAGGGACCCACGATCAATCTCCCTGTCAAACTCAGTTCGGATATCCTCCAGTGTACCGTCGTCTCCAAAAGCCCCCCATTCAGTATTAATACACATCCTGCCTTCATCTCCCTCCACCATGTCAATGTGTCTGAGCTCCTCCATGTAACATGCATTAGTGCCGGTACCTGAGGGATCACAGCAGCATATGCCCATCGCAGATGTTCAAAAATCCAGAAGCTTTGATTCAGCATATTTAGCATATCAAATATATGTGTGGTATTCACCATTCATCTGTACACTGAGGGAAGTTAATTTTACAATGTTGCTGTCAGCAAATTTCTTTTAATTTTAATTTGTATGATTTACATGGGCATTACAACTCTACAATTCTAATTTTAAACTCATTTGTTGTCCATTTAAGAGTCTAATAAAATACATAAAATAGAGAGATATTAGTATATATATATATATTTTTACCTATAATAATGCCGACTTCACAGCGCTGGTCATCAAAGCCACAGGTCATCATAGTTCCCACAGTGTCATTGACAACAGCCATGATATCTGCATCGTAGTCCTGTAAGTGAATTATTACACCATTAAATTCTTCAGTAAAATGTCTAAAATGAATATCCACCTGTATACCATCCGTAAAATAATAGATAACTTTATTGCACTCACCCCACGTTTTTTGATGGCTTTATTTAGAAGCTTTACTACATCCATTCCCTCAACCCCACTGGCCTTAAAACGTTTTGTCCATGTTAGCAAAACAGCCTGTAAAAATACAATAGTAAAAATGTTGTCATAAGTTTTAGGCAGGATTCAGTAAAAAAAATTTAAACCTCAGTTGTGTAAACTGGATCTGTGACACATAGTAGTAGAAATATATGAAATGTAAATGTCATAATTTCTTGGCAAACCACATCGAATTTATTGTTCTGTTACCTCATCCAGTTTGGAGTGTGCACAAGGGAATGAGAACGTGAAACCCATGGGAAGCTTCTTGTCTTTAATTTTTTGTTTCTCCATGAAGTCTCCAAGACATTCTGCAACATGGTCAAACAACTGCAAGAAATAATGAGTATGTACAAGATGAAGACAATTAAGATTGTAGACAAAAGGATGGCTGGATGGCTTAGACAAAAGATCAGAACACCATTTCTATCATGACAAATCTCAGAAGATTTTAGCATAGCGTAATGGATATGACAATGTTAATGTATTTTTGATTTGGTAGAACAGATCTGCTATGCTGCTGCTGCTAAATTGCTGCAAAGCAAGTACAGGAACTTGCTGCTGCCAATATAGCACTGCTGTATCTGCAATACTGCTGATACAGTGCTGTAAATATTTATGACATATTGCTGTCTTAATACAATAGCATATTAACATATATAATAACCCATAGTAGATCTATACAGGTGGAGCTAGGGAAGGTGGAGGGTTTCAGACACAGTGGCGTGCAGTCTCTGGGGGGGGGGTCATTAAAAATCGCGGTCCGGGGGCACATATACCAGACCGAAAGGGCACTTTAGAGTCCGCAATTAAAGGGGCAGGGGCTCGAAATCCCCGCCGCCCCTACTTTGCACGCCACTGGTTTCAGAGGAACTTTGAAAGCTTGCTGCGAACTGCTCTAGTGAATGCTAAACAGTCATTTAAATGTAAAGCAGCACGCTCATTGGCTGCGTATGCAACATGAACAAATCAACTTGTACCAAGTAGTTTAATGCTGTGAATATCATCAGTTTGCTACAAGGACCCATCAGCCTGTGCCATCTAGAGTTTCATAACAGAACTTGGTATTTAAACTGTCTAATGTACAATAGACTATGTGATATTAAAGACACAATGTTCAGATGACATTGTTCAATATTAATTCATATACTTAATTTTACACATATATTCAACAAAAATTGGTTGTTTATGATTTCAGGTAGATGAAGAACTGGTCATGTACCCGTGATCCGCTGCCTTGGATGATGTCCTCTGGAGTCTCATATATCTGATTTTCCATCTGCACTGTCTGTTTCTTCTCATGAGACACTTTCACCCGCAGAATACGGAAATTAGAGCCGCCCAGATCAAGGGCAATGAAATCTCCCTTCTCTGTAAGTGAATTAAAAAAATCATCAATATTACAAGTATTCTTCTACTCCTTCTACTATCAAGAGTTCACAAGTTAACTTAAAGACATAGTTCAGCCAAAACGACATGAGGATGTGTAAATGATGACAGAATTGACATTTTTAGGTGAACTTTCCCTTTACTGATACTTAAAAGCATGTAACATTAAACTAGTTAGAACGTTCCCCTTCTGGAAGTTGCTTTATACCTAAAGGACACTGTCGCTGTTATCTTTATGACAACACGCCAGAAACTTGACTGGGTATAGTGTACCATTCTTTTAATGGTGAGACTGCATCAACATTTATTTTGGTCGTGACCAAGGGGGCTTAATCAGGAATACTTTTTTTACTGAGCTGGCCAAAGACAGAGACAAATCACCCCAGGCAGCACTCTCACAGCGAGACAACGTTAATTCTTACAAACAGATTCTTCAGAAAATGTTTGCAGTTAAATGGTGATTAACAAGTCTGTTTATGCCATAGATTAAACAAAGAAAGAATAATGCCAAGAGATGTTTGCGTTAGGTCAAAAATGCTCTCTGTAACCATCTTTTTGGTTCTCGAGGCTCCTCGACGTGTCCAGATTGTCGATATTATGTGCAGTGCTTGTTGCCAAGCAACACTGAAAATCAAATGCCTTTCTTTTTTCTTGCTGTCTTCTGTTTCTAGGTTGGATATGAGGTGTCTGAGAGTGTGAAGATTTTTAATACTGTAAACTCAGCATCAACTGGAAAGGTCAGTTAACAGTAGTTGCAGGTTATTACAGTAAAATGTTATTCGTATGAAAAGGATACATAACAAAACCGTTTCAACAACCTAAATGTATTTTTTTAATGACTGAACTGATCTGAACAGCAAACTTAATAGGTTGTTTAACAACATATTAAAACCATTCCAGGAAAACTTTATAATTTAAATGATAGATGAGTACGAATATAAAGGGTAAAGTTAAGTGCAATTCACACAAAAAGAGACCTGGCAAAATTGAAACTATACTCTGTATCTCAGATGATCTGTTATATAACATCTAAAATCACATCAAACCACATGAAATCAGATTCATTTGTTTTAAATGCAGGTAAGTGGTCACTGGTGGGAATTTTCATATAGAGAGACTTGCTGTACACACTCAGGCATTTTATCATTGGGATGTTAATAGGTCAGAATATATATATATATATATATATAATTGTTTATGCTGTAGTGTCCAGCACCTTAGGACTAGAGAGCTGCTCTTGACGAGCTATTCTGGACTTGATGTATGTATACTATGCTACATATTGCAGCGTTGGATGAATTGATTATTGATGTGGACAAACATTCAATCAGATTTGTCCATGCTGTTCTAATGGTTTTGAATTACTTTGCTGCTACATGAGCAATAAATCTGCCATCATTAACTAGAATGAAACTGCCTTGCAGAACACATTGTAGTACGGATGCTAACAAATTGCACTGAAGTCAACTTTCACATGCCAATCTGACTGGGATTACAGCTCATATAATCCGTGATGTAACCCAGTGAGTTTGGTTGGATGCTGCAGGGCATGTACAAAGGCAGGAGCACATTTCAATGCAGCTCTCAATGTGTTATGGCACGGGGGAAATCGGTTCAATATTGTGAGCACACAGTAGTAGATTCACCCCATTCTATACTATGGTAAATTTGCATAGTAAATACATTTGGAGGCAGGCAAATATTATTAATTCAAAAGCTATTTAAAAGAATCTAACCAGAATGTGACTTTAGAATGTTTCAGATGTAACCATTACTTAGCCTTGATGCATATTCTTGCAATTGATTAAACTGTGGCATGTAGTACTTAATATTCTTCTTAAAAATGGAATAAACAAATGTTTAAAATGAAAATCCAACAGATTGCCAGCACTATTGTGCTATGGGAAATCTACACTTGCAGCAATACATGTTAAAGTAGCAAACTTGCAAACAGCTTTTTAAAGAATACCTTCTAAGGTTCCGGTATCTCTGAGGGCATTTATTTAAAGCGTTAATTCAGTTGTAAGCATCTGACCTCTTCAAATCAAAAAAACTAAATTTTGGTCAAACTTATTGTTCTTTTTTTTGTCAAAGCATTTAAAAGAAGTACAATGAAGAAAGCTGACATTTCTTTTCGAGACTGTTTTGCCCTGATGGACAGAACTGCTGACTCCACAGTTTGCTTGACACTAATTTATGAGGAAAGCCCGGCTGATTTTTATTTCTATACACGGCATCCTTTCTCAGCTACTTCCAAAGCAAGCTTTTGTAATTACTTAAGGATTCTGTTGTCAGATAAAAGTCTTTTAAGGCATTTATTTACGATTTACGGCCATATAAATGATAAGCTCACCTGATCCATCAGGAATGGACCTTACAAAGGTGGGCAGCATCTTGACGGTAGCTGTCGGGTTAGTGTCTCGTCCCAATCCGTTCTCCATTTCTCTTCGGAAGCGGGCCATGATGTCGCGCAGCGTCTCGTCAGAGAACCGCATGGCGTACAAGTATTTGTCAATCTACACAAATGGAATAAACAAATTACATTGTGCCCTTTGCCCCCACATTTTCTAAAGCACCCAGGTGTTTGTTAGTAATCAATATTGATGATCATGTTGAATGCAGTCAAGTCATTGCCTGTCAGTTGTTAGGTCAGTGTGTCCTTGAAATATATGGCCTGTTGCCTAGATGCAGACATACCAGAAATTTGGGCAATGCCGTTTATAAACGTAGACTATATTCACTGGGAAAATGGCTAGTGGAAGATGTTTCACTGCGACAAAAGTGAATTAATACTGTAAACATAAGCACCTGCTCTTGCATATGCTGACTCATGATTGAGCCTTTAACTGTAGTGTGAGCACATGAGAGATTTAGGCTAAAATCTGCGTATGATTTTGATACAAAATTGTTTACATTAATATGCAAAGTGTTGTTCTTTACATTCTGTATTTGGTGATTCACTTGTTGCTTTTAAATATGCAATATACAGATTAATAACAAGTATTCTGGAAGACAATATATTTACTATAATATATATTATGTTATTTATTATACATTTATTATATTTGTGAGTTTATATTTATTTATTAATTTTGTCATTTGTTTGAAATTATTTTTCAATCAGATACATAGTATAGTCTTCCAAATCATAGGCAAATGTTAATTTTGATAAATGTATTACTTTTTACAAAAATCACACATGTAAGAAACCATATATGCCAGTAAAATCTCTATTTACATGATGACATTTCTGCATGAATATTACTACAATATCTTTCAAGCTGTTGAATTTGTTTTGTTAAAAAAAACACAAGGAGAGTGTGTAAAATGGGTCATTGCGTAACCGGCATGAGTAACATCCAACTTCCTCGTAAAAACATGAGAGCAGTGGTAAAGCTGCCAGGACCGTCTAAATGAGGGTGAAGAAGAGAATAGTGGCTTTATCTTTAAATGTGCTAAGAGCACTCACATGTTCTTCTGTCTGTGTGATTTGTTTGCAAAGGCTATGTCATATACGCTATGCTTCACCACTGTTTAATCGCATATTCACCAACTTCCTGTCACATTAGCAACAAACTTTTATAATCAAATTATATGTATGGCATCTATGGGTCATAAAACTCTTATCAGGAGAGAGTAGCAGGTGCACAACTGAATCGCCCAGGATGGGTTTCATTTCAGTCTGTCATGCCTTACATGTCGTTATAGTAACCATGTTACACAATACAACTGTTGCTTCTTACTCTGAAGTGTTAATGTGCTTCTGTGGAACAGTGTTGTTACTGTTTACTAAAACTATTAAAAATAGTAGATTGAAATAAAACTGAAATAAAATAATGAAATATTTCATGAAATACTTAAGATACTTACAAACTTAAAAAGCGAACAAAAATAGAAATGTTCTCTTGGCTGTTAACTGAAATAAGTTTAATAACTAATATATAAAAAAAGACTAAAATGAAAGTATTAAAATAAAAGCTAATTAAAAATATTACTAAATTCTATAATAGTGTATTAAAAATACTAAAATAACACTGTTGTGGAAATTAATAATGAGGCCTATAAAGTATCTGACTTGTATCCAAACCTTGATGACTTCTTGACTCACACTGCCTGAGAAAGTGCCACATATGAAACTCTAAATTTCAAAAGTTTGAGGCAAAAAGAATATCTGGTTAATTAATTTTGTGCAAATATTTTCAAAATAGTACTATATAAGAATTCAGCACAATACAAGGTAATAAGGATGGCAGAATTTAGTTATGTATTTTTTTTATTACAGATTATTAAAATGGGGAAATTTATTATATTAGTATCTAATCATATTCATAAATAATAATCATATTTTTTAAATCGTTTAGGAAAAACTAATCATAAAAGTAAATATATAAACCACCTATGTATTAATATCTAAATCTGTGTGCTAATATTAGAGTATTTCTCAAATATTTCTCAGTAATTCAGTTAAGGTAGAACTATTTAATAATCACATTTAAAATGTTTTTTTTTTTTTTTTACTAACAGAGTTAAAATATAAAGAGTGCATATCCTCAAAGTGAGACACACAGGCATGTGCATACACGCAGGCCTGCTCTGATTACACCTTTCCCTCCCTCCACAATTGCATTCAAACAATGTCAAAACTGTCAAAGGCAGTTAGTCAGCTGTTGCAACCCGACACTCTTCCTACGGGGGAGGGGGTTGATGCTCACGACCACCTTCCCCCACTCAGACGTTCTCTCCAATAAGCACGTTCACACAGACACACACACAAAAAAATCGTTCCTCTCCTCATGGCCGCTCCATGACGCCCCACATCCTGCTTTCAAGGACATTGCAGCATGAACCCGACAACCTATGGCGACGGCGTCGTGTCGTCATTTTCAAGGGTATACCTCGTCCTCTCATCCTCGCCGTCGCACATTGTGTGACGTAGAAGCTGCAGATGGAGGGACGTGAGATGAGGCGCGTCTCACGACTCTCTGCTGTAAAACGCAGGCCCGTGTCACCCGTCTGGAAAAGCTTGCAAACGCTCACGAGGGTTTTGAGCAGCACTTGTTAAGGACAAATGATGAAACTCACCTTTTTGACCTGGTCATCCTTCAGTTCAGTGAAGTAGTAGGCCAGAAGCTGTGCCGCTATCATCCTGCTTCACCTCTTTGGTGAAAAAGCAACAGAAGAGAGAAGGACAAGTCTTACGATCCTTTCCAGTGAGGCAGACAAAACAATTTGAGCCCAGAAGCAATGTGGGTTAAGTGTAAAACGAGAAGCCGGCACGTAGGGGTGTTCCCTCCCAGCGTTACACCAATGTCTGACTCTCCTCGGCCTAGGAAGTGAAGCTGCATATAATGCGCTTGCATGAGATGCAGCAGAGGCTAGGATGGGGAACGGCTAAAGCCCTGCCCCCTCACTCTGCTCCTATTGGCTGAGCTTTATGGGCAGGCTTGTGAGGCAGAGCACAGCTGACAGCTGCCCCCTCCTCCGGCTCTCCTTCTTGCTTCTTCCCCTCAGATCTCACCTCCTTCTTCCATTCTATCCACTCAGTCCTTTTCAGTCTTCCTTCTTCCTCATTCTCTTCCACTTTGAGTGAAAGAAAAAGGGGATTCACCTAAGAGGCACGTATTGCACATTCTCAGTGCGTCACATACTCAAAGCCTCACCGCTTGAGATCTTAAAAGTAGTTAGGTTGGTAGATTTGGGTGGAGAAGCAAAAATGCTGAGTAATGCTATAGCCAAAGTCATATCAGCACAGATGCGTGTTTCCTGTTTATACAGTTCAGAGACAGGACCGTTATAAATGTGTGACGCTGGCGGAAAAAAAAGAGACTTCTTGTGACGTTATTTCAAGGGTAGTCGGCAGGGGGTTGGTCAAAAGGATGTCGGCAAAAATGACATTAGGGGTCAGTCTGGAAAGGCCTGGCCTTAAATGTGTGAACAGCTGGGGATGATTTACATTTGAAAACCAGAGAGGATGCGCATGACATGTTAAAATACACATAATGACACAATGCAAAGGAAATTAACTCCTTGTCTTACAATATCCATGTCATTATGTGATATAATTGTCATTTAAAATGTTAATTACAATGACTGAGGCTCTAAAATAGCCATTTTGCATCACAGAGATTTGATACATGCACTTGTTAATTTCCTGAAAAGGACGGCAACACTTAAAAAAAACAAGCGTTAGGCAAATGTTAAAATGATTTAAAAAATAAAAAGTAAATAAAATAAAACTTTTTTAATATTAAACAATTAACACCCTTTGATATATGATGGATGTTAAATGCTTATGTATTAAAAAATAAACAATTGGTACCCTATAATCTGGATATTATAAATGCTAATATAATTAAATTTAAAAAAATCCCTGTGATATTAGCTGGTCTTAAAATGCTTATGTATTAATCAAATAAATAATTAAAACAAATGGTATCCTATATTATACAGTATAAACTGGACATATTAAACACTGATGAAAATATAAAATACATTTAAAAAATAAATTAAACAATTTATATATTAAATGTTGATGTGAGGAAGTTAGCCTAAGCTAGATAGGGTTTATTTGACAGTATCTCAGGGGAATATCATGGTGGAAAACTTTCAAGGTAATTGGAAAATCCGTGGAAGCGGGTGAGGTGATGGTAACACAGGCCAGATGAGCTTACTGTGGGTCGTGCTTCAAGGCACGCGGCCATCCTCCCCCTCTCAGAAGCACGTGAATGTGAGAGCCTAACATCTTCTTTCTGAGCAGAGCCAATCACAGCGAATTTCACTGAGACACGTCACGAGAAGCATCACAAATGACAGATTTGATTCATTCATATAGCTAAACATATATTAGAGCACATATTTGTCCCGGTTATGTGCATGTTATTGTACTGAAATGTTGTTATATTGTAGAGGAATACAGTTTTATAAAGCAATTTTTTTTTATAGCAATACACACATTGACTATATTCAGTCCTAAGTATACGGAGAGACATTTCAATTAACTCGCAACTGCAATTTTAAGATTTCCCTGAAATGTATTTTCAGTCATAGACAGTGGCAGTGCAGAAACTTTTACAGCAGATAAAAGAATTAAGATAAAAGAGGACCAATGCCATTTATGATCATAATACTTGAAGGTGACCCAAAGTGAGATAAGGCTTCCTAGAACAGAGCTGTTCATATTCCACAGGACATGCATCATTCTGGCAAGAAATGTTACCTTATATGGCACACAATCAAATGTCTCTCATTCCTGAAAGTTATTTACAAGGGAACAATGAGCAGCCAGTTGAGTACTTTACATAGTTGATCAATGATGTCACTTCCTGGCAGATTTACTCAGAGCACTGTGAGTGTAAAGGAAGTGAATTTCTTATCTCAAAATAACCATGTAATTTTGTGATTTAATTATCATTAAAAAAATCAGTGACTGAGGCTCTAAAATACTTATTTTTTATTACATCAATTTGAATATTCTTCAAAAATTAAAGTTTGCATAATGGAGCAATGACTTCCTGGCAGATTTACTCACTGCACTAGGAGTGTTTGTGTTTGCTTAGTGTCTGTGACAGTGGAAATATGACATGTAATAAATAATGTCTGACATTTTCACAAATGACCTACCCAGTAGACCTACTACACCCCTTGACAGCTAAATGTTCATGCATGAATGAGCGGTCACATACTGTGACAGAGGTCAGTTTTTTTTTTCAAGGACACTGGCCAGTTCTTAACCAGTTTAATATGAATTCAGGTCCATTTTTAGATATGCTTTTTAATATTCCCCATAAGGAGGAATGGTTGAGCCAGATCAGTAAAAGCAGTAAATTTCATAAATCATTTCATCCAATTTTTTCCAAAATTATATATATTTTTAATTTAGGTACTGTGTGGAAAAAACAGTGATTAAAAATATAAGACATAAATTATAATTATTTTCATAGTATTTCTCTTTTTTAGTTTTTGGGTTATTTTGGTCATGACTAACTTTTGAGATTGCAATTTGTTCAATGAAGTACTCATAGAAGAAATTAACTGCTGTGATGTGCTAAAAATATTTAAGAATCATTTTGATAAGTGTGATTAGCTTATTAAGGCAGTCCAGTGGAACTATGAATTTGAGATGCATAATTAGATACATTTTAGTGAAAAAAAGTTTTTCTTACTGTTTAACAGCTGCTTTCTAAAATGCTGTAAGAAGTAGGCTAATTACACCATGTCCTCAACAGAAAATCCAGAAGAACAGGAATAAACTCACAGAATGTCTGTCTCCTTCTAACTAGTCTTTAGTTTACTGAGGCAGAGAAAAACTCATCTTCCACAAGGGGTAAAAGAAATGCTCATGATTTAAGCTAACATAAAATGCATTAAGTCTAAAATAATTGTCATGAATCTGTCTGGAATTTGCACTGTGGACCTGGATAAATGATTTGTCATTTTACTGTAAACTTGTATATGGCAGAAATTACAAATAAACTTAATGTGTAACCCAATACTATAATAACATAGGGCTTTTGATGAAATATAAAGGACCCGGGAGAACATTTTTAAGGAACTAAACACTACAAAATGTCAGCCTGTTCTCTAAACAGCTATTTGAACAGACACAGGATGTAGGAAGTTTTTGTTACCTTATCACTTTCCATAAATGAAGGCAGGTGGGCTACTTTTTAAAAAATAGGATCGAGAATCTCACCGTCAGCTGAACTAGTTGGCTCCTTGAGATCAAGTCGGATTAAACACATGCTCTTGCATAACACAACAATGCCACTGCATTGAGAAGGGTCCTATTGTAAGAACTGTTATTGAACTTGTACTTTTGATACTTACTGATATTACACAAATAACAAACAATGCTAAATATTGTTCCTTGTATTGAGTTAAATTAAAGAGGTAAACAATATGCTACAGAATGCAATTATTTTTATCAAGACTACAGGCAGTGTTACCAGAGAGAAGTGTCTTTCTTTATTGCACTTAATTTAGCAGAGTTCGCTAACCTAAAAAGTGTATTCGTACAAAGTGAGCATGTCTGCATGCATGCTAGCACCATGCAGGTACGGTGACGTGCTGAAGAGCATGGCTACTAGCTTCAGCTACTATTGTTCGGCAGTCTAGTTAGCATTAGTGGGAAGGATTACGATGAGTAAACTTTTCCCTTCCTGCTCCATGAGGATTTGTGAGCAGGAGCTGGCCTGGTTGAACTGCTTTGTTAAATCCCTTAAGAGCTTAAATTATTGAACACAAAAGGGAAATGTGCTAATGTTATCCCAAACAGATCTATTAAATCTTTGAAAAGCTGTCAAAAAATTTCTTAAACGTACATGCTGTAGAATATACAGTACTGTTCAAGTTTGGGGTTGGTAAGATTTTGAAATGTTTTTGAATAAAAGGTCTCTTTTGCTCACCAATGCTGCATTTATTTGGTCGAAAAATACAGTTAAAACAGTGATTATTTGCTAACAGGATTATTTGCTAAATGTAATGTTTAAAAGAACAGCAGTTATTTGAAATAGAAATATTTTGTAACAATCATTTTCAGATTTGATCAATTTCATGCACCCTTGCTGAATAAAGTATAATTATTTTTTGAACGGTAGTGTACTACTCACTCTTTTCCTTAGAATTACAATGAATGTGGACTGGATCTTCAAAAAAAAAGTATCATAAACAAGGTCCACTCACACACACACACACTGAATGAAAATGTTGAATTTCCTTAACTGTTCCTTAAAAAATAATTCAGTTTTAAATAAAATATTTAAGTCATTTTCACAGTCCAGAAAAAAAAAAACTTTGAATTTGATTCTAATTTGCTTCTACTACTCAAAAAAAAAAAGCTTTTCAAAGTACAGTAGCAGTTGCTGATTTAATATGGTTGTTTAGTCTCCAACCTTCTCAGACACCATCACAGAGCAACATACTGTCATGACATTCCTCTGCACACAGCCACTGCCCCCTTTAGTTTGGCCTCTGTGAGCCTTTCACTCTGACTAGCCATGCAAACCGCTCACTGAGTCTGAACAAAAGGACGAGAAAAAAGGCCTTCAAAGAGGCAATGTACAGTGAGAGTAAAACGATGCTGAACACCATGAACATCAGTGCAGTCTTTATTGCACTAATTAATACATTTAAAATAAAATAATAATAATAAAAAGTAATAAATGAACACTTTTCTGCCAATGCAACCGATGGCACATATGTGACCCTGGACCACGAAGCCAGTCATAAGGGTAAATTTCTCGAAATTTAGATTTATACATGAATAAATAAGCTTTCCATTGATGTATGATTTGTTAGGATAGGACAATATTTGGCCGAGATACAACTATTTGAATATCTGGAATCTGAGGGTGCAAAAAAAATCTAAATACTGAGAAAATCGCCTTTAAAGTTGTCCAAATGAAGTTCTTAGCAATGCATATTACTAATCAAAAATTAAGTTTTGATATATTTATGGTAGGAAATTTACAAAATATCTTCATGGAACATGATCTTTACTTAATATCCTAATGACTTTTGGCATAAAAGAAAAATCGATAATTTTGACCCATACAATGTTTTTTTGGCTATTGCTAAAAATATACCCAAGCGACTTAAGACTGGTTTTGTGGTCCAGGGTCACATATTGTTAAATGCAAAAAATAGATATCATTTTATATGCAAGCTGCAAAATGAGCAAGAATTTGTGAGCGTTGTCATTTGATGAATCTACATGATTACTAAAGAAACCTGAACTCTTAAAACAACATATCAGCCCTCGAAGAAACCCAGTGTGAGCATCTAGTGAGGTTCTTGTTTCTCTATATGATGCTGCTGTGCTACCGCTGTGATCAGGGCCGCCCCTTTCCCACTGCCATCCTCTGATAGGATGAAATCCACCTTACAATTGGGCGCAAGCTCTCTGACGGTGTCCTTTAGGATCGTGGAGAAGCTGTCACGAAAAGCGACGTGTCAAGTTTAGGAGATGAATCAAACACTAATCAAATGTAAATGTAAAGATGTTCCACTAATCTTTACTTACTGTGGATGCAACTTGTAAAGAGTGCCGTCCACTCCCACAGTAATCTCCAGATGATCCAGCCCACGGTTCTCTCTGATTTTGTCTACAACAGCAGCCATTCCTGCTCCACAGAGCTGAGCTGCTCGACGGGAAACAGCTCCACACACTTCCTTTACAATAATACTGTCATCACATGTGCTGTCCAGGCCCAGACTCTGCAGAATAGACCTCACTTGCAGTAGAGCCAAACGGTCACTAGGCAAATAAAAGAAGCCAAAGCATGAGGCAAAATAAATATATAATGTTGCATTTATTCACTTAGAAGTTCGAAGGAAAGAGAGTTAAATGACTTTAAAAGATTAAAAGCCTATTATTAAAGGCGCACTCCTTTTTTTCTTCATTTAAAAACTTGATTTTTTAAAAAAATATATGTTTAGTATCATATACTCACATGAGGCTCATAAATAAGCAACCGAGTGCATCTTTAATATGACAGAGTAGGCTGAACAACATCAACTAAGATATAAAGTAAATGCCAAAATATTTAGGGAGCTGAGGTCAGTCATGTGTTCAATACATTTATGCCATAAATGGCTACTGTACCTCTCAATCTGTGAGAGGAACTTGGTCTCAAAGATGCCTTTGGTCTTCAGTCTCTCTGTGATGCGACCACGAAATAAAAGACCACGCTTTGTGAGATCAATGAGGATCTGCCTTACAATCTCTCCCAAATACATTCCACTGGTCATCTTTTCGAACCTGGAAATGATCAGATTATATTTGGAAAACCTGACACTTTGTATATATTTTAAAAACTTTAAAGTAATAAAAATAATAGTAGTAGATTAGTTATATTTAAAGTAAAATGATTTAATTCATAAAAATAAATCTATAATTAAATTATAGTCTTCACAATAATGACAAAGTAATTAAATACTATTTTAATGCCACTTGTTTTTGCTTTTTGCCCATAAAAGGCTATGTGCATTACAACAGG
This sequence comes from Sinocyclocheilus rhinocerous, assembly GCF_001515625.1. Classification (NCBI taxonomy): domain Eukaryota; kingdom Metazoa; phylum Chordata; class Actinopteri; order Cypriniformes; family Cyprinidae; genus Sinocyclocheilus; species Sinocyclocheilus rhinocerous. The sequence goes on along the minus strand of NW_015660877.1, from coordinate 1,097,018 downwards.
TTGCTAACACTGTTTTCATGCTTCCTGCATGAAATCCTGATCGTATACTGCCTCCATGTGGACAAATGCAAAACTTGGATTGCACTTGCACAACTGTTTAAATAACCACTGGAAAATAATGCCATATAAAATGGTTATCTTTACCTTTGTTTTCCTGGATTGAGTGAGCCTCCGTCCACTTCTCTGTCGTATCTAGTCCGGATGTCCTCAGTATTATCATTTTCTCCAAATCCTCCCCACTCAGTGTTCACGCACATCTGCCCTTCATCACCCTCCACAAACTCAATGTTATTCATCTCCTCCATGTAACACACATTGCTTCCCGTTCCTGCAGATTTAAGAATCATAGATGTGTTGACATGCTGCATACTATAATCTTTGTGTGTGTTGGTTTATAATCAGCAGGGAGGTTGTCAGTTATCATACAGCCTCATTGAAACACCACATTAATACGTACCAGCAATAAGACCAATCTGACATTTAGGGTCCTCATATGCACATGTCATCATTGTGCCAACTGTGTCATTCACTATAGCAACGATATCAAGGTCAAATTCCTGAAAGAAGAAATTTAATCATGATCACACCAATATAAACACCAGTAGCACAAAAAAATAAAATCTCATTCAAATCAAAGAATTATAGGCTACATTATAATTATTTATGAAAAAATAAGCATTTGATTAAGTCTGAAAGATTAACATGAAAGATAATGGTGCTTCTTTGTAAGTGAATGAGCATGTCATGTGCAAAAAAACTTGATGTTTTCTTCCCCTCACATTTCGTCTTTTGATGGCTTCTCTCAGCATATCCACAACATCATACCCCTCGCAATCTGTCGCTTTGAAGCCTTTTGTCCAGGAGACCAGATCTCCCTAAACAATTGGATGGCAAGGATGATCAATTGAGAGTAGCATTTGTGTGCTTTAACAGTTTGTTTTAAGCCTTGTTACGAGAATCATATTGACAATTGAAGTGACCTCTGATAACCCAAAGTGCTTTTTTACCTTATCAATACCTGTCTGATTGCATGGGAAAGAGAAGGTGAAGCCAAGTGGCAGACGAGTGTTCTTCATCCCCATATAGTCCAAAAAATCTGAGATGCACTGAACTATGAGGTCAAACAACTGAAATAATAATATTTTATTTAAACAAATATGAAAGTAGCTTAACATTTCTGACCTCACACAGTATAATGATGTTAAATATGTGTTACTAATGTATTCATTTGGACTAAAATGATTGTTTATTTATTGATAGTGTTTCACCTCCTCTCCTGTGCCCTGCATGATCTCCAGTGGAATGGCATAAATCTTGTTATACATCCGGACTGAATTTCGCATACCGGTACGAATCTTAACCACCAACACGCGGAAATTGGTTCCGCCAAGATCCAAGGCAAGGTACTTTCCTCTTTCTGTGAAAGTAACAACATTCAATGACATTCACATCATCACATCTATTGTTTCCCACTGAATATACAAATGAAATCAAAATAATAAAATGTTTAAAAATATATAGTCTGCTTAGTCTGCATCTCCTCAAGCCTAAATAGGACAAGCTGTTTGGAGAATGTATATTATATTTAGTGCTGTCAATCGATTTAAAAAAATTAACTAATTAATCGCACATTTTTAATCCCAACATACTTTAAAGTTTTTAAATATACTTTTATATTGCAATAATTTCACATTAAATCTTCAAATTAATGTAGAAACAACATAAAGACAATATATTTTTAATATTTGTTTAGTGGCATCTTTTTTTATGACTGAAGGCGTGTATCACTGATACCAATACTACTGATGGTTAAGGCTAGAAGGGATACAGCTAAAACTACTGGGCATGCGCACATCAATATAGCGTAATTCAGTATAACGGCTAACAGGACAGGAAAATTTGTTTTTACTGGCATATGGCCTGACAACATCTCATCTTTATTTATATAGCGCTTTTTACAATACAGATTGTGTCAAAGGCAGTTCACTGTTGCTCTACTGAAGCTCCCTTGTCACCTGTACCATTTCCACGCTCGTTTGACAAGTGGCGTGCGTGTCTGAAAAGTCTCCCGTTTGATGTTGTCATAAAGTCATTCTGTGTTTAAATAAATGCAATTCTTGTCAAGAAAAAAAAGACAGAAGCAGCAGTTGAGTGGGGTGGCCAACCCTAGCTCTGTCCCTGCGTTAACTGTGTTAAATATTTTTAACGCCGTAAAACTGGAAAAATTAATCGCCTGCGTTAACGCACTAATTTTGACAGCACTAATTATATTATATTATATTATATTATATTATAGTGCTAAAAATAAATGATAACTCACAAAAAAAGTTTTCACCATGATTGCTATAAACTAGGTAGTTTACCTGTCCCATCTGGAGTCCTGTAAACATATGTGGGTAGCATTTTGACTGAGGCAGTGGGATGGGAGTCTTTCTTCAAGCCTCGTTCCAACTCCACGCGCATCTTCGCCTTCACTTCCTGAAGCTGTGTGGGGCTCAAGGCGAAGGTCGCGAGAGTATCATCAATCTCCTTTCTTTGGGACTCTAGCCGCTGAGCTAATGCAGTCACCATGGCGGCACCTTTTGCACTGCCACTTTCAGACAGCACAAAACGAACATGACAGTCTGGCACCAGATGACGGACCACCTTGTGGAGCCTCTTGGGGTACCTTTGAAATTCAGACACAAGTTGTGGGTTTTAAAACAACTTCAATCCGATTTCATACTAAACCTCCTTGGGTTTTACATTTTTTGAAGGTGAGCTGACATACTGTGGATGTGTTCTGTAGACCGTCCCATCCACTCCTACTGTGGTCCGAAGGGTTTTCAGCTTCTTGTTTTCTCGGATTTGTGTCAGAATGGCAGCCAAAGCGGCAGCAACCAGATTAGCGGACCTGAAGGAGACGATGGTGCAAACATGCTGGACAGCAATGCAGTCATCTTCACTGGGATTTAGACCCAGGTCTTCAAGGATCTCCTTAGTGTTCTCCAAACCGCCTTTATACCTGGAAACATCCTCAGTTAGAATATGTACATTTAAACCCCATCTAGACCAGCACTAACCACCAACTAGATTGAGCCAGGATGGAAATTTATGCTGATCTAATCTAATCTACTCAGAAGGGAAAATTCTCAAATAATCACTAAAACTTGAAGATTTAGAACTTTAAATCAGTCATAATAGGTTAGGCATAGGATTCTGCATAGACACACAAAAAAATAATGCTTATTTTAACCCATTTAAGATCCATTTATATAGTTTATATTTGTATGTAATCTTACTGTTCAATCAAGCAGATATGTTTGGTCTGGAAAGTTCCCTTGGTTCGGAGAGCATCAGATACTTGGCCACGAAAGAGTAGACTCTTTTTGGCCATCTTCAGCAAAATGAGTCTCACAAGCTCTCCCATGTACATCCCACTCACCATCTTTTCAAAACTGGGAATGACACAACCAAAGTTACAAAGATAATACATAGACTATAAAACTTGGTGAAAAAATTTAGTTAAATGCGCACATTTGGGCATTTAAATGCACACCACAGGAGCTGCTGAAACAGTTCTACTCAGCCGTCATTGAGTCTGTCCTGTGCACTTCAATAACTGTCTGGTTTGGTTCAGCTACAAAATCAGACATCAGAAGACTACAGAGAACGGTTCGGACCACTGAAAGGATTATTGGTGCTCCCCTGCCCACCCTTCAGGAACTGTATACATCCAGAGTGAGGAAAAGGGATCAGAAAATCACTCTGGATCCATCACATCCAAGCCACCTCCTTTTTGAACTTTTGCCA